>NC_138378.1:36025216-36070311 GCF_054177405.1 Leptonychotes weddellii
TGGTTTTGTTGACTGTTTCTTTTGCTGTGCAAAAGCTTTTTATCTTGATGAAGTGCCAATAGTTCATTTTTGCCCTTGCTTCCCTTGCCTTTGGCAATGTTTCTAGGAAGAAGTTGCTGTGGCTGAGGTCGAAGAGGTTGCGCCTGTGTTCTCCTCTAGGATTTTGATGAACTCCTGTCTCACATTTAGATCTTTCATCCATTTTAAGTCTATTTTTGTGTGTGGTGTAAGGGGATGGATCTTGTTTTCCTGTTTCTTAATTACAAGTAAATTGCAATGCTTGCTGGTACCTCTTCTTGGAGTCTCCATTGACATGTCAATTTCAGGATGTCCCAATGTGAACTGATTATCTCCCTTCATTTTGCTTCCTAAATATTTATCAACCTGTCTTCTCTCCCCATCCTCACTTCTAGTGTCTGTTTGGATTTTTATAATCTATTTGTTACATTGCAGGTGCTTTTGCTTGGTTTCTCTGCCTGAAGCTTTGTGCTCCCAACATCTATCCTCCAGTGGTATCAGCTATCTAAAACTACAAACCCACCATAAAACCTTGTCACTGAAAACTCCCCAATGTCTCATTGTTGACTCTAGCAGAGTATATAGGGATCTGAATGACCTCACTTGTCTTCTACTATAGACTAATCCCTGGTTCAGACTCTATACTTCTGATTTCTCGCACGTGTCAGGACTTTTCCTGCCTCTATTCCTATCTGTTTCTGCCTTCATCTGCAATGCTCTTTTTTTCCCTTCAATCGATTAGTTGTAATCCACCTTTCAGAAAGTGCAGGTTTCAGCCTTCCCATGACCCCAGGTTTTCTTCTTCTCTGACCTCCCAAGGCCTCCTAAAGTATTTCTTGATGTGGCATGTGCCACATTAAATTCATATGACATGTTTTGGGTCCCACCTCAGTAGGTGAGAGCCAAGCCAGGTTAACTTCATCTGAGCACCCCAGCATCAAGTCACAAGTATATGCTCAATTAAAATTTCTTGAATGCGTAAGCCAGAAGGAACCTTATAGATTAACTAGGAGAATGACTCTGTTTCAAAGATTGGAAACTGAGGCAAAGGAAACTGAAGGAACGTACCAGAAGCAAAATGTTAATTTTGTAGCTCAGCTAGAACTAGAGCCCAGACATCCCCATTGCCTTATGATATACTTTGAGTTCTATAATTTGGCATACCCATTGCTATAATTGGGTATAATTTGATCATATTAATTTTTCTAATTACATTTATTTGGGGAAATTGCAATGCTATTCTCTTTTCTTTCCTGTTCACACTGACCCAAGAGCTTGATATTTTCAAGCCATTGGCCATTTCGTTCTCTATCTACTCTTCTCTTGATTATACTCTATCATAGCTTGTTTTGCTATCTTACAAATCTCACACATTATGCCTACTAAAATATTTCTATAAGCCAACCTATTCATTATAATTCTACATAATACATTATTTCGCATGGTATTATAAATGTGTTTCCTGATTAAAATCAATAGTCAGATATTGATTTGAAGAATTATCATATCATGGGGGAATATTGTATAATTTTTTAAAAGATTTTATTTATTTATTTATTTGAGAGAGAGAGGGTATGCATGAATGGGGGGGGTGGAGCAGAGGGGAAGGAGCAGAGAGCAAAGGGAGAGGGAGGAGGAAAAAATCTCCAGCAGACTCCACGCTGAGCACAGAGCCTGACGCGGGGCTCCATCTCACACCTTGAGATCATGATGTGAGCTGAGCTGAAACCAAGAGTCAGATGCTTAACCAACTGAGCCACCCAGGCACCCCTGTGTAATGATTTCTTAAATGAACTGGCCATGGCATGGCCCACCTTAACACAGCCACATGCTTTTCCAGCACAAGTTAATAAGGGAAGAAGAAAACAAGAAATTCTACGCTTCACATACTGGTTGCAGGAAGTGATGGTCTTCTTTGACCTTATAGATATGAAGTATATAAAGTTGTATCTTACTTCCATTAAATGTGCATTATTGTCACTCATTCAAACTTATCCCATTCACTCATTCACTATCCCAGTGCCCCTTTGTGATAACTTTCTATTTCTTCTTCCTCATTTACTCTCATGATTGATCAGAATACTCTTCAACTGTGTACTCCTTCCCTGCCACCTCCCTGGGAAGATTGTTTTTTCTTGCACGTTAATCTTATGCCTGGCCATAAGACATTATCTGGTCGATGGAATATTTGCAGATGTAATGCAACAGAAGCTGGAAATGGCTTGACACTTGAGCCCTGCCAATGCAATGGAAAGACCTCTCTGTGGGGGGCTATTATTTTTTCCTCTTTGGTCCTAGAAGAAGCACATGTGGAAAAGACCTGAGACCAATTTGCACGAAGGAGCCAAGCCTTGCTGGATCCATGCTTGCAGCAGATTTCCCCAACAGGCCCAAACCAGATGAACGAACCACCAGGGGACCCACAGAAGCAAGAATAAGTGTTTGTTATTTTTTAAACCACTGACTTTGGGTGTGGTTTGTTTTGCAAAAACAGCTGACTGATCCAGCTCTCCCTCCCATCCATAGGCTACCCAATTAAAAAACCTTAAGCCTTTTGCATAAGTGACCACAGTACTCTCTTCCTGGTCCTTCCCACCTTCCCTTTCTCTGCTGCCTTAAGCCTTTTGAAATCCCATTTGATTCTCGATACCTCTGCTTGTGTTCATTTAAATTGCTTTTCTTTAGGTCTTATTCCTCTCCTTTCCCCTTTACTTGCTTTGCTACTTCTTCCTGGGATATTTCTTTCCACATTGTATTTTATTTTTGCCTTTTTCTTTTGCTGCCCCGTACACATTTTTTCTCTTGTTGCTGCTATGCCTGCTGCTGCTGCCCATTCTGGGCTTTTCTTTTAGGTTCTCCCTGTACCCAGTCCTTGTGGGATGATGGCTGTACTCCGTCCTGCTGTTCTTTTCACCCGCTCTGTCCCTCCAGAAGCAGAAAGGCAGATTAACAAATGATCTGAAATCCTCCCCATGATAATTCCACTTTACTTTTTGGCTCCAGTGGTCCACCCACCCCCAGCTGCTCAGAGATGGAGCTCATTAATTACACTCCCTCCAGGCTGCTCTGTCTTTGAATGGTGGAAGGGAAGAAGGAAAAGAAGTGAGATAGGCCAGGTGAGGGAAGGAAGAACCATGGGGAGCTTGTTAATGGTATCTTTGTGTTCTGAAATGAGATTTGGAGAAAACAAGGCATAAGGTACATTCATTGTATCAGAACTGAGAAACAAGCTCCTATTTGTCTTGTCAAATTTTGAAAATGTGTGTAATTCCTCTCCATTAGCTCACAGCAATATTGAAGATGTATTTGACTAAACTGGAACATATTATCAGCCTAAAATGCCCAGAGGCAGCTCAATACAGCCATCCATATGCTTCTCTGAGTTAATTTGGGATAGAGTGAATCTGGTATCCAAATTATCCCCTCGGACCCTCATAGAATCCTGCCTGGGTGAGTGGAAGGGGAGACAGTTAACACGTGCCACCACTTGAGAGTCTCAGAGATGCTTTGGGATCGTTTCGTGTTGGAATGGAAGGGAACTATGGGGGGTACAAAGATTGCAGCTCCTAACTGCTACTTTTTTCATTGGTTTAATTGTCCTGCTTTATGGAATCTGTGCTTTCTAAACCCTTTCTTAAAGGATCAGCAGGGGCTAGCCTGTTGCAGTATAAGTTACATAATTATGATCACATACATGGATATAATGGGTCCGCTGTCCCTTATCAACCCTCTCAGGAGATTCAGATTAACCGGTAGATACTCTCTTCACAGCCAGAAAGTCCCAAAAGGTGCTCTCGCTTCGGTCTATAGCATCATAATCTGTGCAATCTTCTACACTCCTGGAAATTTCTGAAACACAGGACAAATACTCTTGTTGCAAAATTAGGTTAAGAGCTTTACTTAACATGAACCACTCCCTAACTTGTGACTCAAATATTAAGTGGGCAGACTGAACATAAATTTCCTGGGCGATATCAGTGGTGATGCCCACCCACACTGGCCACTTGATTCCTCCCCCTAAGTGGGAGCTGTCTGGGTTTCCTAGGGCTGCCACAGCAAATTACTATAAATCAGGAGGCTTTAAACAACAAAAATGTATTGTCTCACAGTTCAGGGGACCAAAAGTCCAAAATCAAGATGTCAGAAGGATTGGTTTCTCCTGGAGGCTCTGAGCGAGAATGTATCCCATACCTCACCTAGCTTCTGATGGCCACTGGCAATCCTTGATGTCCCAAAGCTTATGACTACATACCTCTAGTCTCTGTCTGTGACTTCATGTGCCCTCTGTCTGTTTCTTGTTTTCTATCTTTCAACAACATTTGTTATTGAATTTAAGGCCCAACCCAGGTAATCCAAGATGATGTCATCTTGAGAACCTTAATTTAATGACATATGCAAAGATCCTTTTTTCTCCCCAAATATAATCACATTCATAACTTCCAGATGGACATATCTTTTGTGGGGGCCACCATTCAACCCACTCTGGGCACCTTGCAGGTAAACATTTTGTCTTCAGCTCTCGATGTTTCTCTGCATTTATCACATGCTTTGAGTTTGGAGGTGACCAGAAATACCTCCTCAGCTACACTGCAGCCCAGTCTCCACACCTTGAACTGGTGTTGGCAACTGCCCACTTAATGCCACTGGACCAGCAAAAATGATTGCTTTTCTGGCCTGGCCTTGGCCTCATGTAGGAGGCAGAAGAGAATCAGGATACTCTGTGTAATTTCAGGGCAATGCAGATAATTGAAACTTTCACTCACTTGCTCCATCTTCTCTCTTTCTTTTTTAGCCAAAAAACTGTTTTCCATCCCCAGTGAGCAATGCCCCTCTGGCCCCTGGGTCTCTGAATACCCATGGATAGTGGTCCCTATGTTGCATCCCTAATAGACTCTTTTTTTTTTTGTTATGTTAATCACCATACATTACATCATTAGTTTTTCATATAGTGTTCCATGATTCATTGTTTGCGTATAACACCCAGTCCCTAAAGGACTCTTATCAATCTGTACACCGAAGAGCACACTGGCCATTTGTTGAGAACCCACTTGGTGCCAGACACTATGCTTGTCAATTGCATCTTCTTTAGCTTCCGTAACAAACCCTTAGGTAAACATCAATGTCTCGTTTTACAGATGAGATAGCTGAGTCTCAAAGAACTTACAAAATAAAAAGCTCCCCGAAGGTAAAACAGCTAGCCAGCGACAGATTCAAGACTGGAATCATGCCCTCTGATTCTCTCTTCATCGGGCGTTTTCTCTTGGCACACGACCTCTTCCAGGTGAGATTATGTGATCACTTGCTAGGTTGGCATATCTGCTCCGGTCATTTTTTTATACCTACGGTTTCCTCAGCAGCATCATTAATAGGCCTCCTGAACACTTGCCAAGCACCTACTGGGTGCCCCCTCTGTTCTGCTTGTCCCCGTTGATGTGCGTGAAGGACTGCGAAGTTATCTGGGTAGGGCAGGCACTGGCCACAGCCCCTAGGGAACTAATATGCCGACCAGCATCCCTCTGCACTTTCTTATGATTAATTCCATCTGACTTCGATGATGCCTTCATGCTGTGACCCCCCTCCGCACTTACGTGCTGAAGCTGTGCTGCATTCATTTGTTCTTGTTGAAATATTACTTTGTAATTGCTTCTAAACAATTTCATTCCTGCATCTATTGTAGACAGAGTGCTAAATCTGGCCGTTTAAGTACTTGCTAGACGATGTTTATAAGGCCCTGAGCAATCCCCAGGGGTCAGGCACGTGGGGATTATGCATTCTACCTCAACCTGCATTGTTTTGTGTGTGTGTTTCTGTGTAATGAGCACCCTCGGACACAGACCATGGCTCTTTTTCTTTGATTTATTCCCTTGCCTATCTACTCTTGTCTCTTTGGAACTCATCATCCTGCACTCCCTCTCCCTGCAACACAAAGTTGCAATACTTCCCAAATGAGCTAACTTCATGGTGACTGGCTGGCTGAGTAGATTTCCCTACAGTTTTTGAGAAAGAGGCAGATGTTTGTACAATTCAGGCCACAGCACATTATGGGTCTTTGCTACTTTAGTAAATAAAACCCGTTGCTTTAATTCCGAGAAGAAACAGCCTTATTACAAATTCTAGAATATAGAAAAACACAGCTTATAGCAAGATTCTTGCCTTTTGGGCTGTTACCCAAATCTGCACAATATCTTGTCCCCAAGATTTTACTTCCGGCCTGGTTAAGAAAATGCTCTAATCTAATTGTCTGCCTCGATGGTGTCGACTCTTCTGGGAGATAATGTGTCCCTGATACTGTTCCACAGCCTCACTTTTGGCTAAGTTTGCATAATGCACATTACATTGTCTGTGTCTCCTCCCATTAAGGCCTGCAAAATCACGGGCAATTGATTAAGCCTGAGACACTATGAGAAATATCTTTTGCAGTGAAGCTCTTTCAGAAGTAACATTTAAAAAAAAATCATATATTCTTAAGACATGTAGCAAAATAAATGAGACCACAGACTTTCACATTCTACAGAAGAAATGCTCCGCCACTGTAGCTTTAGCTATTCATCAGGGGCAGTGGAATTAGTCATGGAAGTTCTAATACTGTAGAAGAAAATGAATAGAAATGATGGCTCTATTGTTTTCTTGTAGTCATTTAAAAAATGTTCTAGAGAATGTGCCTCTAGACAAAAAGGAGTGAAAGCAAAACAAAAAAAAAACACAAAAAAACAAAACCATGAAAGAAAGAAACTTCTAGAAATTTCTTTTAAACATTCTGTGTTTGGGGTATAGAAAATAGGACAGCTTCTTTTGAGAGAGGTGTCCAATGCATTTACCCATCACATACTAATAAAATGGGACAGACTGACAAGCTGCCTGAGAAGCCGCCTCATGCTGAAACCAAGATATAACCCCAGCATGTTCTGCTAGGCACATCTAGGTAAAGCATGATCTCAAATTTCAGACTGTGTACAGTAACCAAGAGATTGTCATTTAATAAGTACACAAAGAAATCAATTTCCCGGTGGCAAAAAGGGAAAAAAAAAATCCAGTTGCATCTCTAGAAAGCTATCAAATGAAAATGAATATTTTACCGGAATTAAGCTGCACCTACTTTATTAGTGTGACAGGGCCCTGCCCACTTGGCTGTATTAAAATGACACACACACTGACCCTGTTGAACTCTCTATGTTGGTAGGCAGTAAGAAATTAATGGCTTTAAAGTTTTGCACATGCTTGGGTCTTTCCAGATTTCCTAAAAATTACCAACAGCTTTGTCTACTTATTATGACAGTTTGTTTAGATCTTAGATTGGCATGTCAGCATTGTGGCATTATATCTTGGCTTGTCTATTTACTACTAAAGAAACCATCTTAACTTCAAATTTTATTTGGTACCTATCCCTTGTGCCTTTAAAAAGGTTGATAGCTAAAGAGATGTAGTATAATGCTTACAAATCAAACCTTCTTTTTTCTTTCTCTTTATACTCTAAAATCATTTGAATTTAAACAGGAAGGGTTTTTTTTTTCTTAATATATGGTATTCTTCCTTTGTATCAGCCACCATGCTCACAGCTTTAAGATATTATCCCCTGTAAGCTTTACAATAACCATGAAAGCTATTCACAATAACCCATTCTACTGATGGGAAGAGAGAGACTACTGGAAGTTAATCTGGCATAAAGTCAAGTAGCTGGGATTCAAATCCAGTTCTTCCTGACTTTAAAGCCTGTGATTCCACCCATGAGGAGGCTGTCTGCACATAATGGAGACTGCCTCTTAGCAGTCCTGTTGAAAATGACATAAACGAGTAGAAAGACTGACCATTTTACCTTAAAATGAATAAAGTTAGTTGAATACAGAGGCAGACAGACTGATCATATAAATGGTGTCATTCTGTTCATGGATTTCTGTGGCTTTGCAGAGCTAGTTACTGTTCGTGACTGCACCTGAGACCCACGGGTGAGTGAGGAATGGGAAAAGGGAGTAAACCTTCATTCTAAAATCCCCCAGGATTGTAGAGATAAGCCAGGCTATTAGGCACAAGTTGCTGCTTTTCAGCTGTCCACAGGAAAGGTAGAGTTTAAGTCCAGCTTGCTCCTACTGTGTGACCTCAAGAAAGTCACTTTAATTATTTCCAGATTCTGTTAGATGAAAACTAAATAAAATGAATATGAAGCACCTAACCTAAAATGAGGAATACATAGAAGGCATCACAAATGGCAGATTTCAAAAACTCTGTTCTTGTTTTTCATTATATGCTCATTCTTTTATTCCTGCGGTTGAAAATAAGTATGACCCTCTCTCTGATCATGTTCTCCCATACCCAGTTCCTCCAGCTCCTCTTGTAGCTCACTGTATTTCCTATTTTTTTTCTACATTTGAAAGCCTCTGAAATTGCAATTCATTTTATAATTGGAGTAAAGGGAAGCATGCCACCTGCCCAGAATGGCATCACCTGATTGTGTGCATTGGGCCATGTGTTCAAGGTGTCTTTTCCTCTGATTGTCAACACAGCTGAGCTATTTGCATTGGCTAACACCTTATATGGTTGAATTTCAACTTAAATTGGGATCACTACCACTAAATATATCTTATGCAACATTAAAACAAAAAAGTATTGTGTGTATGCAAAGTGGATTTTCAGGTGCCTGGCAATGCACTGAAAGGCAATAGAAGCAGCCAGACTGTTAGAACAGATCAAAGAACTGCAAAGCTTGAAGAGATGGGTGCATCTTTTTTTTTTTTTTTTTTAAGATTTTTATTTATTTATCTGAGAGAGAATGAGAGACAGAGAGCACGAGAGGGAAGAGGGTCAGAGGAAGAAGCAGACTCCCCGCCGAGCAGGAAGCCTGATGCGGGACTCGATCCAGGGACTCCAGGATCATGACCTGAGCCGAAGGCAGTCGCTTAACCAACTGAGCCACCCAGGCGCCCTAAGAGATGGGTGCATCTTAAAGAAGCAGGACTCAGGGACTCTGGATTCTGATAAGATGCAGCCGGATGGGTGTTAACATTTTATTAAGTTTCTAAGATCTTTGCCAAACTGATATATCCATATCTTAATGCAAGGGAAAAAATAGTACATTGTTTTATATTCTTGCCAGATAATTCTTACTTCAGGCTTTAAAAATAAATTGCACACCCTTCTGCCTTTAACACATTCCCTGTTTCTCTTAGGTAACTTTGTCACTCTGCTTTGCTGAGATTTCTCTGATCCCTTTGTGTGGTGTGCAGGGTGTGGGAAGTATCCGCAAAACATGCCTGTGCTGCTCCCTTGTTTTGCTGTCGACCCTTCCTCATCCCCAAAGGGCAGCCATTTCCTCAGAATTCCAGGGAGACAGCTGTGCCCAGTCTGCGTCAAAGTCTATTCAAGAGACAGGAGCGCCTGTACCATCAGAATATTTAAATGGAGGGGCACCTGGGTGGCTCCGTCCGTTAAGTGTCTGCCTTCGGCTCAGGTCACGATCCCAGGGTCCTGGGATCCAGCCCCGCATCGGGCTCCCTGCTCGGCGGGAAGCCTGCTTCTCCCTCTCCCACTCCCCCTGCTTGTGTTCCCTCTCTTGCTGTGTCTCTCTCTGTCAAATAAATAAATAAAATTAAAAAAAAAAAAAAAAGAAACTCGTGTTCTGGGGTGCCTGGGTGGCTCAGTCGGTTAAGCGTCTGCCTTCGGCTCAGGTCACGATCCCAGGGTCCTGGGATCGAGCCCCGCATCGGGCTCCCTGCTCTGCGGGAAGCCTGCTTCTCCCTTTCCCACTCCCCCTGCTTGTGTTCCCTCTCTCGCTGTGTCTCTCTCTGTCAAATAAATAAATAAAATCTTTAAAAAAAAATGAATATTTAAATGGAAACCAGGATGGAACAGCTTTCGAAGGACCCTAAGAACTCTTCCTCTAACCTGAGTGAATTTTCCACCTCTTCTGATGAAGAGAGGCAGAAACTTCTCACATACTGTCCACCTAGACATGAAAGAAAAATTTAGAAAATAATAGAGGAATGTAAAGGCAAAAACCATTTCTGGGTTTCTAAGGAGACAAGTCGGTGGGGTAGGAATTCCTAGTGTTTCAGAAACTATCTGGAGTGGCCCCAGAAGCTAAATGGGGTGCAGCCAGCTCACCATGATCCTCTCGATGCCTCCGAGTGAGATGGAGGATACCATCCACAGAGTGGAGGGATGGACTCCTGCAGGAAAGCACCAGTGCAGATCATGAGAGAGCCAGGACTCGGTGTGACCAGCGCAAGAGACCAGGCCAGTGAAAGTGTCAGCAAAGATGTGACCACAGCCCAGCCCCCACACCCACCATCGTGCAAGGCTTGCATCCGGCTGAAGGAATGGACCCCTCTCCCCTTTCTACTCCAAAGCCCTCATATGCCTAAATCCTCTGTCCCTCCCTGCCACTGCCAGGTGACCCATGCATAAGCACTCTGGGAAATTAAAAACAGGACCCAGAGCAGAAGGCAAGGAAATGCATGGGAGAAGCATGAGGAAGCCCCGAGATGGAAATTTTGAACTGCAGTATAAAAGTACAATAAAATCTGAATTCAAGTGAAACTTTCCCAAGACAGAAATGACTGATAACAAACTTAGTTACTAAAATGGAATCAAATAGGCCATGAGCCAGAGAACAAGGCTTGAGTAAAGTCAGCCGTGAGTAAAACAAAGGTGGTCTTACTGGTGTATGCCTCTTGGTGGCTGCAGTTCTGTCTTCCATTACGTTGGGCTCCATTCTTTATGACGAAGTAGGGATCAAAGAAGAGTCTCTTTACCTTTGGGCTGAAACCTACTCTTGGACTTTTGCCTGAAGGCTCATTGCTATTAACCTGTGACTCCGTTCCTTGCCTTCGGCAGACCCGTCGCTCTGACAACCTCCCCAGAATTGACTACACTGTCGGCCTGCCCCACCTCCAGAAGTTGGTTTGATTTGTTCTTCACCCGGTGAATTGCTTGGCTCTAACTTTAATCCCACCCCTTCTTGGATCTCCTCTCTAGCTTCTACGCAGCCTTCTCTACCCCTCAAGCTGGTAAAAATTCCTCCCCCAGCTCTAGCTAAAAATAATAGGCCCACATGGTTTTTGGGGCTTTGTCACCAAAAATCCTGCAATTCTTTGTCTCTGATCGTTAATAGTGCTTCAGTTTTATGGAGCTTCTCACGTTACACATGGCTCCCAGAGTGGGGTGCCCATATGGGTTTCAATGTTCTAAATCCACTTCTCTCTGACTGCCAATGTTTTCACTTTTGGGCAGGCTGGGCATTTCAGATCCCAAACGCAAATTTTTAGTATCCATCTCCAGAGCTGTGCTAGAATGGTGACCTCTCTGGGGATATTTTTGGGTTCAAGGCTAATGTTCCATTCACCGTTTCTCAAGACTGTTCGTATTTTGCAAGA
This sequence comes from Leptonychotes weddellii, assembly GCF_054177405.1. Taxonomy (NCBI): domain Eukaryota; kingdom Metazoa; phylum Chordata; class Mammalia; order Carnivora; family Phocidae; genus Leptonychotes; species Leptonychotes weddellii. The sequence goes on from NC_138378.1 coordinate 36,036,601, forward strand.
TAATTCCTGATGGACTGTTTTTCATTTCAGATTACCAAGCCTTGTGGTTCTTTTCTTGTCATTTTTCTACTTGTGTTTGTTTTATCTATTGTTTTCTGCTAGCATATGTTGAGGCTCAGCTGAGCTTATGTGGTTATGAGAGAAGGATAATTCAAACATGGTTTGACAGATCAGGGACAGAACAGACATAATTAGACAATACAGAAGGATGGGGAAAAATAGATTTGGTTTGGAGCTTGCAGAGTACAGTTCAAGTTTTCCCAAGATAATCATGGGGTAATTTATTAAAATTGTTCTAGGCAAATAAGGTTTATGAACTAGGTCCCATCACACCCTTTGCCCCCAAAGCTGATCCAACAATGACTGATAGATGAAAAGGCTATGGTTATCTTGTTTTTCAAAACAAAAGGAGAGTTTCAATTGAACTGATAAATATGAATGTACTTATGGGGACAGGTGAACAGTTTTCAGACTGTTTAAGAAATGTAAAGTGTAAATATACCATAAATTTGTGGCTGGATAATTCTATCTTATTCATCATTCATTCATCCTACAAATAGGAAGTGTGTAGGCTATGTCCCAGGTCCTGTGATCAGCTCTAGGGTTACAGAAGTAGGAGACACAGTGTTTGGTCTTTTATTAGGAAAGGGAATAGGTGGGCGCCTGGGTGGCTCAGATGGTTAAGCGTCTGCCTTTGGCTCAGGTCATGATCTCAGCATCCTGGGATCGAGTCCCGCATCGGGTTCCCTGCTCAGTGCAGAGCCTGCTTCTCCCTCTCCCTCTGCCATTCCCTCTGCTTGTGCTCTTCTGTCTATTTCTCTGTCAAATAAGTAAATAAAATCTTTAAAAAAAAAAAAAGGAAAGGGAATAGGGGCACCTGGCTAGCTCAATTGGTAGAGCATGTGACTCTTGATCTCAGGGTCATGAGTTCGAGGCCACATTGGGCACAGAGATTAAAAAAATGGAAAGAAAGAAAGAGAATAGCTCATTCACTGCAGGGTGTTCAGTGCAATGAAGGATGCCTGTGCTGGCTGTGTGGGGTAGGGGGGGAAGTTCAGGGAAGGCTTTTTAGAACTGGTGCTAGCTGAACTGAATATTGAAGGATGGAGACAGGGGTTTCAGAAACAAAGGACAAACAATGCAGGCATGAAAAACAAGCAACACTGGTCGTCCACTTGGGCATGGGAGAGAGAGTCAGTGAAAAGTAAAACAGGGAGGGTAGGCAGAGACCATATCAGGATGGGTCTTCTTTAGGTGCAAGAGATCAAGATAATGTCTCTGATGTCTCTAGAGAATCATCAAGAATCTTAAGCAGGGAATAACCTGAACAAATTTTCATTTTAGGAGTTTGAGACCAAAGCTGGGAGTTGGGCAGACCACGGAAGTAGTGGTCTAGGCAAGGAATGATGACAGGCAGAGTTAAAGCAGTAGTTCTAGGAAGGATACTAAGAAGATATAGTGACTGCATGGAGATGGGTAGAGAGTTCAGGGAAAGGCTTCATTTCCTGGCTTGGTAAAATAGGTGGGTTGAGTCCCATCCACCAAGTTAAGGAGGAATCAAAGGGCTTGGGTTGGAACTGAATGAGGTGGTTCCCCCTGCCCCTCCATTGAGTTTGTATTCCAGCTCAGGGCCTGAGGTCATCAAAAAAGAGCTGACCACTCTGTGTCTGGAGCTCAAGAGAGAACCACCCAGGTTGGATATTTAGATCATTTGAGTAAGAAGAGCAGAGGGCCAAGGCAAACATCTTGTTATGTAACATGAAGGCAGTAGGATAAAATGGGAGAATAATACACGAGGTACGAAGAAGATACCTATGCAATGTGCAGTGGCTGTTAGTTATTACTAATATTGCTATTGTTGACAACGCAAAAGGACTTCGACTATTCATATGATTTATTTCTGAATTTAAATAGTGGTATCTAAAGATCTTACCAGAGACTCCAGAGGGGACCCCACTTTTTATGAAGTGACCCTGGCATGACCCACCACACGGGACAGAAAGCTGTTCAAGGTACCAAGCTGCTTTTGATAGCATCATCTCCAGTTTGATGACATTTTTAAAGGCAGGGCAAGCTGAGAAAAGTTGTTGAAAAGTTGTTAAAAAGCAGCAAATGGGGTTCAGACTTCTGGGAACATATCTTTGAGGATAGTTGCCATCTGTTTCACGTACAGAGAAGGTCATAGAAAAAAGGTGCCACAGACTCTTCTAAGTGATAACTGCCCGGCATGGCTGGCGTAGAAGTCATCCAGTCCAACTGGGGACATTCTGGGCCACACACAGGCTACGGGGCTACCTGGGGCTGTGAATGTGTTGGTGCTATTCTAGAAACCAAGGAGGAGGATGTTTGCTTGAACTCTCAGACTGCTTCCCTGTTATTCCATTCTAGGACAGAGCATTTTCATACATTGTTCTTTTTGTTTCTCATTGTTCTCTCAGTTCATTCTCTCATTGAGTCATGTTCAGCTGTTCATTAGTAGTCTCTTCTCTGTTTCAAGTTATTTTTCCCACCCATTTAGAACAATATCAACATTGGATCTTGGCCTCAAATGAATTAAGATTCCTGACTTCAGACTTGCTGGGGAACTATTGGTCATTGGTGGCTTTTTTAGCCTCAGTGGCCTCAAGGAGTTTCTGAATCCACCGATTCTTCCAGGAAACTTTGTCCAGGCCACACAGATTGCAAGAATTTGCTATTTCCCTCTACATGTATTAAAAACTATTTATTTAAAAATATTAAAACTCCCAGGGTGCCTGGGTGGTGCCTGTCGGTTAAGCATCCAACTCTTGGTTTCAGCTCAGGTCATGATCTCAGAGTGGTGAGATGGAGCCCCATGCTGGGCTCCACACTCAGTATGGAGTCTGCTTAGGATTCTCTCTCCCTCTCCCTCTGCCCCCGTCCCCTGCACACACACACACACACACACACACACTCTCTCTCTCTCTCTCTCTCTCTCTAAAAATAAGTAGGTAAATTTTTTAAAAATTTAAAAAAATATAAACTTCCTCTAAGCAGTTTGAGAATGGCCATTGCAGAAAATCTATAAGATGGATACCCAATTAATTATCTCCTGATATAACACTGCAACTGGCAACTTACAGAAAATTGGAAAAGATAATTTGCATCTGGAGAAAGTTGTTATAAATGCAAGTTCTGGACCATGACCATCCCTGCCCCTAATGTTTTTTGGAATTTGCTCTAAAGTTGTATTTTTTACTCACACACACAACGCCAATACAGATTGCTTCTGTTGTCTAAGGGGATGGAGAACCTTCTGTTTACTTAAGGGAAAAGGGAGGATAGAAAAATATTACCAAGGAGAGTCACACCCCGCTAAAACACTCTGATTATACTTTTAATGGATGGGGGCGGTTTCGGTTCTTCAAATCTGTGTGGATCCTGCAGGATTTAATTATGTTTTGTAGATGGTTCCACAAGATCTTCTGGTCATTTTAAGATAGAGTTGTCCAAAGCCAAACTAAAAATAGGTTTAGATTTGGGAGGTAAAAATAGACATGCAATAATTGTGCTTGGGTTTCTGCAGTAAGAAGGGCTGAGTTTATGGCTTTGGCTTTGTTTGTGGTTCCCCAGAGGAGACTCAAGACAAAGATTCAAATGCAAGTAGTTGTCTTGGGCAGTGAAGGAAAGGGAGTGACAAGGAAGTGCAGGGAGGGAAGGGCAGGTAATAAAGAGTGCCTTATCAAGTCGCCTTCCACTGTGGGAAACTGACACCTCAGAATCATCCTACCAAGGTACAAGAGAGCTAAGGTAGTTATACATCACTCCCATCACTTACTGGTTGAGAGCTACCGGGGGGAGTACTTAATCCCCAGAACTCTAGGTGTGTGGCACAGTGGCCTCCAGCAGCAGGTGAGAACCCTTGGACAATGCAACAGGCACTAGCAGTTGGGATTCAGGTGGGTGTGCACTGAAATGGGAAGGTCAAGGGGATATAGATGGGGCATCACTAGTGTTTACCTTGAATGGAGCAGTTGTTTCATTCTGGAAATTCATATGAATGTGCTCTTTGATGCTTTGAGTTTGGCTGCTGGTGCATCATCTCATTCTTTTGATGAAATAATTCAAAATTGGGTGTTGTTATTATTGAAAAACAAGTTTTCTCCAAATAAGTATGAGGAAGTGTTCCCCCGTACAGCAGTCTCTTAAATGTGAAAATTTTTTTTCATAAGGTAATGATATTAATTTGTTAATTCTAGAGCAGTGCTTCAATGTTGGTGTCAAATTCCAGCAGAGAATACATTTTAGGGCTATGAGTAATCCAAGGTTTAATGAGTGAAGCAGAGCATATGTCAGTAAGAAGAGGACTTTAGGATGTGTGTGTGTTTTAATATAGCTTTCACTGTGTTGAAGCACATGGTTCTTAATTATTTTTAAATAACTAGAATGCAACTTAATATAAACTGTATGCAAAAATCCAAATTGTTGTCACTAAATTTTCTACATTATACACATACATAATTTTTATAAAGCATACTAGCCAAGTATGTCTAATATCTTTAATTACTGGATTGACTCTCACATCCTGTATGTTCATCAGGTATTTGATAAATGTTTGCTGAGTGAATACATTAGTGACTGAAATTTGTGGGGAGGGGCCAGGGGGGAGGATGCTATGCCCTTTCCTGAGGCCCTACCCATAGTTAGTGAGAAAGGAGCGGACAACTGAGGAGTAAGGAAGGAGTAAGGAACTGGGAGTCATGAATTAATTTATTTTCAGAGGTATAGATATCATTATATGAGCTAGGCCATATGCTAGAAACTAAATACACAGATTTAGAGAAGATACGGGCTTTACTATTAACAAGCTTTTTGACTAATAAGGTCCCAATCTCAGAAATCTTGCTTAACTCAGTTTAGTAAGTTATCTATCATTGATCTATCTATCTATCTACCCAAATATCTATCTATCTATCTATCTATCTATCTATCTATCTATCTATCATCTATTTATCTATATGTAGATAAATGTAAATAGAGATACATATATGGTATGTGGCATTCAAAAATACCATGTGGAATTGATGTCAGAGGACATAAATTCCTGGATTTAATGAAAACCTACGGTCACCATCTTTTTAGGCATCATACTATATGGTGAATAAAGCCCTGCTACATGGACTGGGGTCAGCAAGCTAATGCCCCTAGGCCAGATCAGTCTCACTGCCTATATTTATAAATTCATTTTCATTGGAATACAGTGATCCCCATTTTTTTATGTATTGTCTACAGCTGCTTCCCCACAAATAATGGCAAACAATGGCAGAGTTGGACTGTTGTGGTAGAGGCCAAATGCCCCAAAACCTGAAATATTTTCTAACTGGCCCTTTACAGAAAAAGCTTGCCAATCTCTGGTATTGAACAGTGTTATATGATACATTTTCATTTTAAACATCAGACACCACCAGTTAAGTTATTTCCCCTCAAACATAACAGATATATAGAATATAACCCTAACCCTATAGAGCATAGGCTCCCCTAGGTCACGCATCAGTGCTTTCTTGCACACCCTTGCTATAAGGAATTTCTAATACTGTACCTCCTTCCTGAAAATTCCCTTGGTGTAGTTCTTCCTTCATCTGGCAGTTTTGATTTTCATTTTATTCCCTTTTTTCTGTCTCTACTCAAGCACATGGGATGCCATATCAGCAGTAGCTGAATCTAAGGAATGGACTTTTTATAGGTTGGCTTATGCTGTTTTGTGCAAAACCAAAAAGGGGGAAAGAAAGAAGGGAAATGACAAATGCCCTTTTCTATAGAGAAGCACCCAAGTGTGGGGAGAATTACAAAATAAGGAAGTTAGGAGGCCCCATAGCTGAGGAATACACAGGTGGGCATAGAATGTGTGGACTATAGGAGGCCATTGCCGTAGCATTCTGACACCTCCTGCATACAGGTGTTCAGCTCTAGGTTATTACAGAAAAAATGAAGATGACTATGTGAAGGTCAGTGGCAGTAGGTAAGGAGATGGAAAATTATTTCTGTAACAGTTAACAGAGACTGAGTTAATTTATCTAGGCAAAGAAAAAAAATAAATGGTTTGGTATAATGTTTCTACCATTTAAATCCATTATGATATAAAAAGTAAACCAATGTTGATCGATTAAAGCATATATATGATAGAGAGTAGCTTGATATGATGATTTTTTTTGTTTCAAATGACAGAAACAAATGAAGAACTAGCTAAGGCTAACATGTACCTTCATGGCTGAATGGAATCCAAGAAGGAGTTGAACAACCAAGCCTCAGAAATTCAAGGCTTCAGATGGGTCTAGGGAATGATTAGAACAAGGCTCCTGGATTCTGTCTGGATTGTCTCTTCAGCTCTCATATGCAAATTTTCTTCTCTTTCCTTCCAGTCTTGCCGTTCTCCCCATAGCACTGAGCATGGCAGCTGAAAGGTTGTGAAATTTATTTCAGATATCCTTGTCCAAGGGGTAAAGGCTGATTTCAAGCTCTCTTTATGATCCCAGGGAAGAGAAAATCCTGGGAAAGAGATTTTTTGGCCCAACTTAGATCAAACACCTGCTCTTGGGCCAGTCACCCAGTGAGTGACGGTGATAATATTGTGCACCTGCGTTAAGCATATAGATGGAGGAAAGAACACTTAATTGCAAAGGGGAAATTATCAGACAGTTCTACATGACCATTCCATTATTTCTTTATCTTCACTTGGAAAAATCCATGAAAAATAGCTCAGTCTGCAACATGAAGGATTTAGGTTAGAGAGAAATAAGATTATTCTGACATTAGAGCTTATTACACACTGGGATATGTTACTGAAAGAAGCGGTAAAATATCTTTTCTTAGAGGTTTATAAAAATAGAAGTGATTTCTCATCAGTTGAAATGCAAATAGTTTTCCAAATGGATTAGACACACAAAAATTTTGTTTGATGTGCAAACTCGTGACAAGGCCCTGCCTTCTTTTGCCAGTAAATTCTGTTCAGTCCTAGTCTTTGGGTGCAATTCAAAAAATATTTATTAAATGCCTACTAGCTGCAAGACATTAGGCTGGACCTAAAGGGTTTGCATGGTGTTCTTCGGGAGGTTTCAGAAATTACAAGTGACCAGAATATGTGGTTGTTTAAGGCGATTGTCATAGAAGGGGTTCAGATTCACTGCTATGGAGTTTTCATAGGACTGAGGCAGAGTTGTGGAAGGAAAGGGGGAAGAGAGGGAGGGAGAGGGAAGTTAACAGAGAAACAAGAAAACAAGAGAAGGAATTAGCAAAGGGTTATTTGAGAGGCTGAGGTTTGAAGTGCTCTTTAAAGGAGAGATGAGGAGAGACATGAGAAAAGGCATTTGGGACAGACAGAATGGCAGGAACAGTGACTTGGATCACATTCAGGGAAGCAGCAAGTCATCCTTTTAGCCGGAAAACCATGGTAGAAGCAGGACAAGCTAATAGGAAAGATGAGAGCAGAAAGCTGGGATCATCTGTGGAAGGCCTAGATTGGCCACACTGTGAGACAGACAATGCCATGGAGAAGGGCAAAGGTGGAAAAATGAGTTTGAAGGTCATTACAGAGGCCAGTATGAGAAATCCTGAGTAATTTATCCAGATGGTGGTGGCAGAAATAGAAAGAAGACTATTATGGGAGGGAGATGATAGAGATATAATCTACAAGGCTGGTTGATGAATAGTGTTTGTGTATTTTGTACTTTCAATAGGCCAAGCATTTATCAGAAAATAGCATTCATCAATTTCCTAGTTGCTTAAGATATTTGACTTTTATTTACATATACGTTGAAGCTTCTTATCAACCAAATAAATAGGTTGGCTTTTATCCCCATTTTGCATATGAACAAACTGAGATTTAGAGCAGTAGCCCAAGGCCACACTGCTAGTAATCTGCTGAGTGGGACTTTGAACCCAGGATGTCTGGTGCCAACATCCCTGTTCTTAATTAACCATCAGTACATTGCTCTAACTAAGAAGTATGGAGGAAAAAGGGCAATCAACCTTGGTGGATTGGGAGGCGTTCTACTCATACACTATTGGATAACAAACTACTTGAGATTTAGTAGTTTAAAACAATGACTATTTTACTGTAGCTCACAACTGTGTTGATCAGGAGCTTAGACAGCCTTGGCTGGGCTCGTCCTCTATTATAAAGCTGTTGACAGAGAACACACAGTGGTATGCTGCTGGTAGGTAGGCTGGTCTAGAAGGAACAAGATGGTTTCATTCATGTGTATGCACCTTGACGAGGATGACTGGAAGTCTGGGCTCTGCTGGACGGTGGACCAGAGCCCTACACATGGCATTTCCAGCACAGAGGTCTCAAGCAGTCAGTAGATTGCTTTGCCTGTTTGGGGACTTTATATAAATGGAATCCTATAGTGTAGACTCTTTTTTTTTTTTATTAACATATACTATATTATTAGTTTCAGAGGTAGAATTTAGTGATTCATCAGCTGCATACAACACCCAGTGCTCATCACATCACATGCTCTCCTTAATGCCCATCACCCAATTACCCCATCCCCCCACCCACCTCCCCTCAGTTTGTTCCCTGTAGTTAAGTGTCTCTTATGTTTTGCCTCCCTCTCTGTTTTTGTCTTATTTTATTTTTCCTTCCCTTCCCCTATGTTTGTCTGTTTTGTTTCTTAAATTCTACATATGAGTGAAATCATATGGTATTTGTCTTTCTCTGACTGACTTATTTTGCCTAGCATAATACTCTCTGGTTCTATCCAAGTCATTGCAAATGGCAAGATGCATTCTTTTTGATGGCTGAGTAATATTCCATTGTATAGATATACCACATCTTTATCCATTCATCTATAGTGTAGACTCTTCTGTGTCTGACTTCTTTGGCTTCACATTATGCTTATGAAATTCATACATGTCGTTACATGTGGTTGTAGTTCATTCTTTCTTGTCACAGTATAGGATAACTCTGTATAACTATTCTACAATTTAATTGTCCATTCTACTATTAATGGACATTTGGATAATTTCTAGTTTGAGTTATAATGCATAGTGCTAGCATGAATGTTCTTATATATGTCTTTGTATAAAATACATTTCCATTTCCATTGACTATACACCTAACAGTAGAATTGGTAGATTATAGTGTATACTTATGTCAGTGTTAACAGTTTTCCATATCCTTTGTACAAATTTACACTCTTTCTAACAGTGTATGAGAATTTTAATTGCTCCACATCAACTGGTAGTATCAGATGTTACTGATTTTAGCCATTTAGGTTTTTTGAAGGGACTATTTTGATATAGACTGACACAGATCTTATCTAATTCTCTCCCACTCTGTACTTCTCTGCTTAGGTAACTCTTTATGCTTTCTTGCAGATTATGGGAGATGACTGTGTGGCTATTCCATTTAGGTATTTCCTTATTCCACAGGGATATGTGGAATCTCTCTCTCTCTCAAAGCTCTAGTGACACTTAGAGAAAAAGGATTCAAGTAGACCTCTTCTGACATCTTACTGGTGGTCTTTCCACATTTTGAAGGCAAAGGACATATGCTCTCTTTTGCTGTATCTCTTTCTATATAGGATCGATAATCTCAACATTCATCACACTGCAACTAAATGTTTAAAAAATACTTTCAGGTGAAACCTTTCGAATTTTGGATATTTTGAGGATCTTTGGATTTAGTTCAACTTCATCCAATATGTTTCCTTTCTAAGTAAGAGACTTAGGAATAAATTTGGGCTCAGCTGTCAGGAAGTCAAAGAGAAAATTATCTGTACCTATAGATATAGATGTAGTGGAAGATGTCTCCACAAGTTGCATATGCAAAGGAGCATCTCTACACATGACTCTGCTGGAATGAATGCTTTGAAGTAATTCTGTAATGCAGGAAAGGTCAAACTATTTACTTTTCTTCTATAAAACCTCTTGCTCCCACCCTTTATTTTCCTTCTTTTTTATTCTCTTTCCAGGGCTGCAGTAAGGTTGCATAATGTAGGGAAACCACTGGGTGCAAAAACCAGCTTAGAGGGATGATGCTCATGCTGATCATCGAAGAGATAATATCTACCTGTTTAAGATACTTTCAAGTATGAAATTAACTAGGTTAGCCTATGTAAGGTACTTTCTAGAAAGTTTTGATGCATAGTGATCCTCAGAGCACAGATTTAGAGAAAGCCAGGCGAGAGAGGGTAAATGAAGTAGGCAAGATAATACAGCAAGAGATAAGCCAAGACTTCTCTGCTGTCTTCATATGCCCTTCCTGGAGGCTGTTGGTTTACCTTTCCTTGGACTTTGTACAGAAAAGTTCTGCATCCAAACTTGAGCAACTTTGAGTGTGTTTCTCCTCCTTGAAAACAAATGAGCCCTGACTTGAACAGTCCCTTTAGTAGACATGTCATACATTATAGTAGTTTTTGTGACCCTCTCATCTCTACAACTAGATTATAAAATCCTCAAGGGCAGAGATGTCTCTAATACATCTTTGTATTCTGCCCTTGTACTTTAGCACAGAGTGGGGAAATGTCATGTTATCCTGCTGATTAAGTCCATTAAGGATTCAGGTTGCATAACTCTCCTAATGGGGAATGGAGAATAAATTCTGCAAGAGAGTTTAATGTTCACGAAAAGCATCAACAGCAAATGTAGATGCCCTTTGACCATGCATGAAATGCAAGGGAGACAGTGGTCTTTTTCCAACTCTTGTGAATAACCCTCAACTAAGTTCTCACCTCAGGGGCAGGATGCTATGTGGTTGTTCTCTTAGAGATTCTTTCTCTTCCTTGGTTTGAAACCACCAACTGAGTTGGAGGATCCAAACTGGGGCAGAGTTTAAAAAGGGGACACAAAATAGGCAGTTCCAGCAGAACTTCAAGTTTATCTGGGGTGAGCGTCATCGGTGGAACAGAGGCATCTGCTCCACAGACCATGTGGATATGATGGCAAATTCTACATGCAAAATATTTATAGGAAGATCTGCCTTTCTGTGTATATAGCTCAAAATCAGTTTGTTGAGTGAATCTGTATTTAAGGCCAAACTCTGATTCACAGTTTTAAGAGTCCCATACTAACCAAATGGGAGGGCCATACTGCACAAAGACATCTCCATCCACATACAGGAGCGAAGCGAGATACTGCCAGGTGCTTGCAGAGGGACGTTGTAGTCCCTTTCAGTTCCCTGAATACATTCTTAGGAGACACTTCTGTAAAAGATGCCCATCCGCCCGTTCCACTGGACTAATGACTATGAGTGCACCTTCAGCGATTGATTGATGCCAGGACCAGAATTAAGTCCTAGGACCAGAATTGAGTGCCATTAATTATTTTTGAATAAACAAAAGCAGGTTTATGATCAAATGATTATCAAATTATTTCTTTTTTCACCAAGGAAAGATAACTTTTTTTTTAAAGATTTTATTTATTTGACAGAGACACAGAAGAGAGGGAACACAAGCAGGGGGAGTGGGAGAGGGAGAAGCAGGCTTCCTGCTGAGCAGGGAGCCCGCTGTGGGGCTCGATCCCAAGACCCTGGGACCATGACCTGAGCCGAAGGCAGAAGCTTAATGACTGAGCCACCCAGGTGCCCCAGGAAAGATAACTTTTAATCAGAAAAATCTTTCAATCTTATTTTAACTTCCAGAAATAGATTTTAAGAGCCATCTTGGGAGAATAGAGTAGGACATTGTCCAAAGCCTGGACCTTTGGTAGGAGTTGGGGAGTTGGGGAAACTTAAACCCTCCACTTTGCACCATTACAGTTATGTCTTCCCCATTTGAAGCATATTTGGAGGGACAAGGCTTGGTCAGAGAAATGCCCTTTTCGCTCTTTTGACACAAAGTACTAAGAGAAGCTGGAAGATGTCTCCACAGCACCGGTTACCAATCTTTGCTATACATGGTTACCACCTGGATGACTTTTAGAAAATACTGATGTCCAAACTTTTGGTTTTATTGGTTGGGGGGGTGATTTGGGCATGGGAATTTTAAAGAGTCTGACCTATTTTGAAAATTCCAATAGGGGAGACTTTTTTAAAAAGGTCAAAAGATAAATAAATGAGTGTGTCAGCTCAGTTTATTTTAAACAAATGTTTACTGAACGCATACTCCATGTGAAGCCGTATGCTATGCTCCGGGAATACAAACAGAAATAGGAAAATATATCCCTGCCCCTGATGAAGCTCTCAGTTTAGTGGTGAGAGGGACAGTTAGATGGGCAAATAAATGCAATGTAATTATAACTTGATTGATTATATGTGTGTGATATAAACAAAACTAGAAATTGGTCCAAAGCAGAGAAACATACAGAAAAAGAGAAGAGGACCAGGGACAGAGGCATTTGCATGATTTTTAATAACATATGATTGGTATTTCTGAACTTTTAAAAACTAAGGAAAGCATGCAGATCATGGGTTGTAGGAAAGAGCTCAATTGTGAAGGGTTTTTATGTTGCCTCAGTAACTTAGGTTTTCATGGATGTAAAACATCTGTGAATTTGGACCGTCTTAGTAATGGTCCAGCATAAGCCAACCAGGTTATGTATCTTTCTTGTCTTCTTTCCTTCCTTCATCTCTTCCATCCTTGTCCCCATAGCCATACTTACCTACTTACCAGGAGAGGGCCCTACAACTTTGCCGTTTACTATTTAAATGAGCCACAGGTTTTAAAGATAAGAATGATGTAGGGGGGTGGCTCAGTCAGTTAAGCGTCTGCCTTTGGCTTGGGTCATGATCCCAGGGTCCTGGGATCGAGCCCCGTGTGGGGCTCCCTGCTCAGCGGGAAGCCTACTTCTCCTTCTTGCTCTGTCTGCTGCTCCCCCTGCATGTGCTCTCTCTCTCTGTCAAGTGAATAAATAAAATATTAAAAAAAAAAGATAAGAATGACTTAACCACTAATCTTACTCTCAATTTACTCTATGGTTTCTGACTCACATATCACTGATGATTTTTGTCAACATAACACTCATATAATTTAGTCTCCTTCTCCCAAATGAAGAAGTATGAATGTATTGAAATAAAAATGATGAGTTTTTTTAATTTCAAAATTAAAGGGAAGAAATAACAAAACAACCATAAAAGTCACTGCCTCAATTTGCTATATTCTCAAAACTAGACCTTAAGGTAAATACCACAAGTAAGAACAGCTGTTTTCCAATGGAGATAGAAATAATGATGCCAGATAAACACTGCTCTTGAGACTCACTGTGGGACTTCATTCATGTGACAAGTGGGGAGCAACAAATTTATTCTCAGAACTAGAAAATGCCATTCAAGATTCCAAAGTATAACATTTATCTTTGATTAGACTTTTATCTGAAAGGGAAATATTAACAGACAACAAGTGCTTTAATTAATTTATTTTTAGTAAGGTAGAGCTGTTTTATCCATGACATTTCTCATTAGTCATTGTAGCAGTACCCCTTGAATTTTTTTTGAATTACTTCCCGTGTATTTACCATTCCTCTGTCATGATCTGGTTATTACCAAGACTACATTGCTATTAATAGTCAACATGTTATTTTAAAATTGAACAAGCTAATATTATCAGCCCATAATTTTCTGGGTTTACACTGAATCTATTACCATAATTAAGTTGATAGTATTTTGAATGAATGTTTATTTCTTATTACTTTGTATAGCAAAAGGCAATTAGATGTTTGTCTACATACAAATGGTTTATGAATATTTACTCTGTAAATGGTTTTGCATGAATCTATTGCAAAAAAGAATTTAACTTCTTTCACATGTTCCATGAGTTAGAATTCAATGATGTTGCTTCTGTTCATTAAACTCAAAGGATTCACTTCATCTGCTCATGCCTCTTTAGTTTCTATATACCATGGACACGTACTCTTTGTCTTTCTCTGACGTAATGCCTACTGCATTTTTTTTCTTTTCTTTTCTGGTTGTCTATCACTTGATGGATTGTTTTTCAGGCCAATCAAGGAGCAGAGAGAACAAAGGATAAGCAGACAGGTAAAATGGCATTCATGTGTTTCCTAATTCCTTGGATACTCAGGGAAGATAAAATAGCAATTTGAATTATTCGTGGTTCTGCTTTATCTGTGATCCACCCAGTCGTCATAATGTATTATAGGAGGGGATAATTGAAAGTTCAGAGGGTGTGATTCCATATGCTTATCATAAAGAACAGATATAAGAGTCGATTTCCTGTTTGAATTGTTATTTGAGCACCAAGCAATTTATTTAACCAGAAAGTCTTTATTTATTATTCATAAAACTTCTCTAGTCTGATCCCATGTGTTTGCTTCGATTCTGAAAGTGACTCTGTACTCACGGCTGATAAACTCTCCTGTTTGAATTAGGATGTTAACCAGAAAAGGTTGTGTATCTGATCCCATGTGGTCCAATTAGTGTCGAACAAAGAAAATCTCTGTAAATGGTTATAGGTTGCAGTACCAGAAACCCAAATCGGTTACCTTATGGGGATAAAATTGCTACAAACTCTGTACCAAACTGTCCCCATGGCTGTGATAATGGTATCAAGGGCATGCTCTATTGATGGCAGAGATGGAAGCTAGGAGTAATGTGCTGGATATTGTCAACTGGCATTCTATCCATTTCTACCTTTTTCTATGTGATTTACTTTATCACTGAGACTTGACAGTTACAAAAAACAGCTTTCCAGACTTTTTGGAAGCTACAGTTCTGGATGCAAGTTGTGTTCTGCCAATTAGACATGCTTGAATGAGATTTGAAAGCACCTGGAGCAGAGACCATCTCCTTGCTGCTGGTGAGACCAACTATAGAAACGAGTGCTTTGAGGGGGTGCTGGCTGTCAGAGTTGGCCTCCTTCGGGTTTGGGAGTGGTCATGGTGACAGCAGCAATGGCTTCCTGACCTCTTGTTGTAGCAGCTACACTTTTGTGTCCTTGTCTCCCCATCCACCATCTCTTGTAGGAATTTTGCAAGGAACCCGTCTCCTGCACTGAATATCATTCTGCTTGAAATACTAAGTTTCTGTGCCTGCAATTAACCTTGACTGCTACAAGAGTTACAGCTTATTGAGTATCTGCTAGATGCCCAACAAATAGAGCCTCCGTGAGATTGGGTAGCTGGTACAGGGTCACAAAGCTAGTGAATGGCAGAGCCCGTATTTGAATTTAGGTCCATCTGTCTGCAAGGCTAGTACACCAAGGGCAGAAACTTTAATAGGTCTGTGTCTATTACAAATTTGAAAAATCTCTAAGGGCTGGGGCAATTGACAAAACCTAAATATAAGATCCATGATGTCACTGGCTTAAAAGAATATAAGAAGACACAATTGGCGAATTGGATAGCCTGTGTACACCCTCAAGAACTTATTGGAATCACTACATCCCTGAAGCAAGTAGCGGTGTCACCACAGTGGTGATGCCCAGGGTACGTAGGCGTAGATGCCCAACCTTAACCCAAGAACCCGTTCTTTGTTCATATACCTCGTCATAGCACTGAAGGGGAAATCAGTGCCTTCATGGGTTGGTTTCATGGTTCAGATCCCCTTAGTGTTGTTTTTGTGTTTTTCAGAAAGTTCTATCTGTTGCTGTTGTATTTCTAAACCTTCCAGAGGCCTGAGCAGACTCTGCAAAGACAAAGTGCATCATCTGGGTCTTTCCACATTTTGTGGCCTCATTTAAAAGCAAAAGGCAAGACAATGAGAGGGCGATAGGGCAGGAAGTACTCTATGCTTCCCATTATCAGCAAAGACTCAGGAGAAACCATTGCCAGGGCTGAGAGCACTTGACCGTTTTCAGAACTAAGTGTGGCTGTGATCAGCCTTCGGGAAGATTCAGCACGGGGTCATACGATGCACAGGTGAAAGCACTGGAGAAGTTTTGCCTGAGGAGGTAAGACTCTGGGGGCCAAGCAGAAGGGAATGAGCTGTCACATGGAAGAGACAGAAGGCTAAGATCTCAGACTAGAGTGGAAGTTAGCAAGAGGTAAGGGGTTATCTAAGAAGAACTACCCGTGGTCAGTGAGGCTGCTTCACGAAACAGCTCCACCGCTGGAGTCCTGCGCAGAGGTGTGCTGAGTGTTAAAGAGGGATGCTGCAGATTGGATTCAGTTCCCTAACAGTGTGACGATGCCTTCCTCCCTGAAAGTGTTCAGTGTGCTCCCCAGGGAGGGGGCTGGGCATTTCCATCTAACTCATGACTCTGGTGGCAGCCAGTTTATATTTAAATCCTGGTCCTGCCATTTACTTGCTGTATTATTTTAATTCTGTACTTCAGCTTCTCCTTCTGTAAAACACGGAAAAGAAAGTGTCAGCCTCATAGGGTGAAAGTGTGAAATCAAATAATTTAATTCACGTAGGGGGGATTAATCTACTTATTTTTATTGGCTATATGGGAATTGACCTTGCACCTCCAAGACAGTTCAGTGAGAGGAAGTGCCCTCAGACACTCACTCTAAAGTCTTAAGACCTGGGAGAATCAGGAACCCCGTGGCAAACTTTCAGCACTATTTGGCCAGGCCAGGGGGTGGTCTCAGACTGGCTTTCCCTGTCCCTGGGAGAGATTCTAAATTTCTCAAGGCACTCATCTCAAAATATCCAAGCTGGGGCACTTGGGTGACTCAGTCAGTTAAGTGTCTGCCTTCGGCTGAGGTCATAATCCCAGGGTCCTGGGATCGAGGGATCGAGCCCCGCACTGGGCTCCCTGCTCTGCAAGGAGCCTCTTCTCCCTCTCCCTCTGCCCCTCCCCCTGCTTGTGCTCTCTCTTTCTCTCAAATAAATAAATAAAATCTTAAAAAAAAAATGTCCAAGCAGCTGCTGTACTTCTGAGAAGAGGGACATAATGCAGGCTCACAACATTGGAGAACATAAAAGAGATCGAGGGTCCATGTCATTGTAGGGATCAGTACCTGCCTGCATCCTCCTCCACTGTTACATGTTGAGGAAAGGCTTGGGGAGCCAAAGTTCTGGAAGTTTTTAACCTCCACAGCAGTCCGAAGTCTCATGCATTATTTTGTAAGTTCTAAACCAGAAAATAATTATTGCTTGTCTTTCTGCCTTTGCCTAATAAGTAACTGAAGTTTATATAAAGTCTTGGCTTGCTTGGGCTGTTTCTCTGTTGGGTATATTATGTCCAAATTTAATTAAAGATCATGCTGTGGACTGGAAACTCCTTTAGTGAGAGGAAAATAATGGGAAGGCCAAGGTTTTTTTTATTAGGTTTGTGTCAATTGAGTTAAAGCACGTGCTCTGAGCTCCCTTTGGAATGCATTCTTCCATGCCACCTGGCTACAAAACAAACTTGAAAAACTTGGCTCTCGCATGAAGAAACCCTCAGTATTAGGGAAATGCAGCTGCATTCCAAATGGAAACATGGCAACTTCAGGCTCCGTTACTTTCCTCCCTCCTGCCAACCCTCTGTGAGTCTCTGCTCTTTCCAAGAGAGGGAGAAATAAAAATATCTTAAAAGAAATGGAAGCCAGTTTTTCCTCCCCCGTAACAGGGTGTACCACTCATTCAACCATACCAGATATAAGAGGACTTGGAATGGAAAGAAGTAACCACTTTTTCAAAAGCTAAAAATATTCCCAGAAGGTGAGAGTCACAGGGCATGATTTGTGTACGCATCAGAAAAGGATTCCAGGTCATTAGACAAGGCCAGCAATCCTGGTGGAGGGGGCAGTGTGGTTCAAGGCTGCAGGCATTGGCCTGTCTTTGTCTTGGGTATTGACTTGCTGAGGGGCCTCTGGGAACTTAATTAAGTTCCTGGATTCCTCTTTTGACAAATCCAGATTACAGACAATAACCACCCTGGCCTGCTGCTATTGCATTCGTATGATAGCAGAGCATTACAAACTCGGAATTCTATTTAAGAGCTGATAATTATATAGGAGAGAATAACATGCTGACTGGGCAAAGGGGCCAGGTGGTTAACTTTTCATGGTTCAGGAGTTGGGAAAGAGCCTGTGAATTACGGACCAGTGAGAAGAACATTTTGATGATTATTTGGAAATTCTCAACTCTAGCAAAGACCAAGTTTGAATATTCTCAGGACAGCAGGGTGTGTGCCGATGGCTGGTTGACAAGCTCAGTGGCTTGGGTGTGTCATTTTTTTTGTTCCTGAAAAGGCCCCAGATAAATGCTTTCTAGAAGGCACAGTGAAAGACATTTGGAATTTAAGAGAGACATCAGTGGGCAGGTTTGGGGCTTATCTCCGGCCGCCTTGTAGATGAATCCTGGACACAGTGGCAGAAGGACTGATACAAACAAGCCGTTTCTGAGAAGCTTTGACTTCAAAGGAAATCGCCCACAGCAGAGGGGCTGATGCAGTGCTGAATGAATAATGAAAAATACAATAAAGACCAAATCTGATAGGGATTTGAATTATATGCAAGAAAAGTATTTCCGAGGAAAATGAGATGGTGGAGAGGGCTTGGGACAGATCGAAGAATTCATAACCAGAGCTGCTCACAACTTGTATCACTTAATCCCAGAAAATTTCCAGGCTCTTTGAGAAGGCAGTTAGATGAAAATGCAACACCGGGATCTTTCCTCTGAAATTTGAAGTCACCTATGTCTTGTGGCGGCCCAGTGTTCCCACCCCCTACTCTCCCCAGCCCCCACTCCAATGGAGGACAACTCTGACCTTGAGAGGGCGGTCTGCAAAGACACTACAAAGATGCTCCACTCACTCAGAGCCAGGCCTAGATCTCAGCCTTCACGGGCATACACTCCCCATTCACAGCAAACCAGCCATAGCCAGGTTTGGAGGTGTGTCTCCAGCCTGTACTCCCGTTCTCTGACAGTGACCCCCAGGGGGTGGTGCCCTTCAGCCATGTTTGTTCAGAGGAAACCCAAAGCTCTTTCTCTCCACCGCCCGTGTATTAGAGAGACAGACAGTGAAGGAGGGGAGAGAGAGACAGCCAGAGAGACAGGGAGAGCCAGAGACAGCCAGAGAGAGTTGCGATGGGGGACAGAAATAATGTAAGACAGTGAGGGGGAGATCCAGGGGTGGAGGGAGGCTGGTGAGAGAGAAAGAGGCAGTGGCAGGTACTGAGAGAGATGGAGAGCGAAGCCAGAGACAGAAAGACAATGTGCACAGAAGCAGAGGGACAGTCGGGGATAGATAGGAGCATGGCCAAGTGGGATGCTTGGATGACTTCTGTGCTCCCAGGAGAATGGTTGGCCATGTCTCCAGCCCCAGGGGCTGTCCTGACACCACAGTCAATCCAGAGCCCCCAGCCCCTCTGTCCTACCAGCCATGACACTAACTGGGAGGCCCCAGTGCCCATGCCCAGAACAAAGCCAAGTAGCTCTTCTGTTTTGCTGCCCCCCTCACTTCTCCCAGTCTAAGCATGTGTTCAAGGGATCCTTGAAGGACAGTCATTATGCTGCGCTCAGAAGTGTCCCTCCCATTACACTCTGACCTTCGTCTTCCATGGAGCTTGGGTGCTTCCATGCTCGCCCCTTAGGATGGTTCTTCCCGGGGGGCTTCTGAGTCCCCCCATAAACAGACATGGGGGGCTGTCCTTCTGGGCCCGCAGCCATGTGGAGATAGATGGACAAGCAGAGACCCCTGCTCCCTACACCACCCACAGCCTACCTCCCAAGTGGGCCTAAGAGAAGTTTTCTCTTAAATTGCATTGAAGTCTCACATTCCAGACTTGCTTCATTTCCTTCAGGCCAGATGGGCAGAATGCCCTGGGAGCTTGCTATCTCCCTCAAACATGTTGACATTATTTTACAAAGAAGCAATCCAGCCAGAGCAGGCGTGTTGACTATAAAATAATTTATTGGAGATGCTGATTGTGGGGCCTTGCAGAAGGCCTTTTCTGGGGGCGCCTGGGTGGCTCAGTCAGCTAAGCCTCCAACTCTTGATTTTGGCTCAGGTCATGATCTCAGGGTCATGAGATCGAGCCCCACAATGGGGTCCGTGCTGGGTGTGGAGCTTGCTTAAGATTCTCTCTCCCTCTGCGCCTACTCCCCCATGCTTGCTCATGCTCTCCCTCTCTCTCTAAGATAACATAAATCTTTAAAAAAAAAAAAAAGAAGGTCTTTTCCCATTATTTTAAAAGTACTTTTACTCTGATTACAAACAAGCTTCCTTGATCACCATGCCTATTTTTCCTCATGCTTAGTTTTTTCTCATTCTTGTCTTCTCTGTTATTCAGCGGCTTCTCCAGACCTCCACTCCTGCATCTAAGCACTGGGTTTTGGGGTTTTTTCTACCGGGCTTTGGTGTGTTCTGTTTTGCAAAAGGAGCAAGATGTGCTGGCATTCAACAATAGAGGCAGCCAAGCTGAGCACAACCTGTACAAATGCGTTCAGGGAGAGCTATCTGTCTGCACATACTCATGTCTTGCTGAATTTCTGGAGATTCCATGGTCTTCACTAGACTTGTGTGTCTTTCGTCACCACCCAGAAAGACAAGCTTTTTTTCCCTCCCTGGAATCTGATATATAATGCAAAAAGGGCCCCATTATTAATCGAGAAGACAAAAATGAAGACCGTGGCAACTGAGGTTTTGGTAGAGTCTCCTTTCCCCTCCTGACAGATAAGCCTCTCAACACCTCTCTGCCTTTTTCTAAGAGAGAGGCTTATTTCAATGTTAATTCTAGTCAGTAAATTATCAGCCTGGATGAAGGAAAAGTATATAATATTTAAGTTTTATTATACTACTCAAGAGATTTATTTTGTCTTCTAAACAAAAATAGCCCCAGTCATTGCCAAATGAAAATTTCTTCCATGTATCCTTTATTAAACTCCTTTAAAAAAAAAATACTAAAAAAAATCATTGTGAACCATAAAACAGTAGGATTCATTCTAATGGATGGAATATATATATATTTCATGAAATATATATATATTTCAAAGGTCCCTCATTTTCTAAGTGGCCTGAAGATAGCTTTGCTGCAAATTGTCTTTGGGGCATAAGAGGCCCTAAGAATCCAGAGACAACTTTGGAAAACCTATTTTCTTTGCTGTCTGCTTGGTATTTGTGGGAAGATAAGAAAGCAGAACATAAAGAAAAGCGAGCTCTCTCAAGCTTACAGAAGATTCCATATCTGGGGATCATGGGAGCCACAAAATAATAGAAGATTTGAAATCAGTGCAGCTCATTTCTGGACAAGGAGGGAAGTGTGGCAATAGTTCAGCATTCTGTCCTCGTTTATTTCAGAAAGGATAGATAGTATCGCAGAAAAACAATCCATACAGGAACCCTTGAACAAACAATTACAAGCATCATAAAGCAAGCAGGTCTGGAATTGATCCCACAACCATCTCCCATTCTCGCTCTTCTTTAATTTTGCCTATTAGGTGGTTTGCGGATTCAACCTTCTGTGAGTGTTCATTTAATGGTACAGTATCAATTTCCCCAGATAAGGGATGTCTGTGCCCGTTTCCCTTTCACTAAAGCAAACTGTCACATCATTAAGTTGTTTTTGTCTCTGATTTGTGGTTAGACTAAAATAAAGAGGGAGAGGAGGAGGGAATCATGTACCTGGGTATCTGCCCCCCACCTACACATACACACACACACACACACACACACACACAAAACAAAAATACAAACAGCCCTCTCTGTGCCAGAACATTTCACCCCAGAGCAACTGTTGGACTCTATGGCACCCTTATGTTATCGTGTGTGTGTGTGTGTTTGCTTGCTTTGTTCAGCCTCCACTTCTGTCTGTGAAGCACATTGTACCTTCCCCACACACATATGCACATATGTGATATTCTGTTCAGGGTCATGGTAATGAGATATTACTTGCATTCCAATTCACTGCCTCTGACATCCAACAGCTTGAAGGGTAAGGGACTTCCACGTTGGATCCAACCATGCATGGACCCGTATAAACTCATAACACTTTGCCACCAATTGGACATCTTGTTGGGATATTTATCCATTTAGCTTTAACTAGAAAAGACAGTTCTCAACATTGGGAAAAACAAGTATGGAAACGTGATGGTGCTTAATTGCAGAAATCATGGATTTGGGATGACCTGTATTTTACAGTTCCTACTCCAAGATGTATATATATATTTAAAGATTTTATTTATCTATTTGTCAGAGAGAGGGAGGGAGGGAGAGAGAGAGAGAGAGCACAAGCAGGGGGAGGGGCAGGCAGAGGGAGAAGCAGGCTCCCCGACGAGCAAGGAGCCCAATGTGGGACTCGATCTCAGGACCCGGGGATAATGACCTGAGCCGAAGGCAGACACCTAACCGACTGAGCACTCAGGTGTCCCTCCATGATGTATATTTATGGGTATTTCTTCTACCAGTTGTTCCGGGTCCTATATGATCTGGCCTGTGCCCACCTCAATCTCATCTCCTGCTCTCAACCTTGTTCTCCTTGCTGTGGCCAGAAAGGCTTCTTTTGATCTCATACTAAGAATCTACCTGCTTCAATGACATCCAACATTCTCATTCCTCCACCTGGATTATGATTCCTCTAAAATCTCTATCTGACTCTCTTCTCATTATTCTGATGTCAGTTGAAGTGTCATTTCCTCCAAGAGACCATCTTTGACCACTGTGAAGTTCTTTCCCTCTTTCCACTACTTTCTATACCATAACGCCATTAATTTTCTTCTATGGGGTATCATTCTCTGTCAGATTGGCTTATTTCATTGCATGCTTATCACCAGTCTCTTCCCTGGAATGTGATTGCCTATGTCTCAGGCCTTATGGTCTTATTAACCATTGTGTTTTCTTTTTCTGTTTTTTTTTTTTTTTTAAGACTTTATTTATTTTGCGAGAGAGAGAAAGAGAGGGAACGAGCATGGGGGGAGGGGCAGAAGCAGAGGGAGAGAGAGAATCTCCAACAGACTCCACACTGAACACAGACCCTGACACGGGGCTTGATCTCATGATCCTGAGATCATGACCTGAGCCAAAATCAAAAGTCAGACACAACCGACTGAGCCACCCAGGCGCCCTCACCATGTGTTTTCAGTACCAAAGGAGAAGGTTTGGAACAGAGTAGATATGCTAAATATCTAATGAGTGAATGGATTTAGGAATATATTTAAAGCAGACTATGTGCTCATCACCTACCTGGCTTAGCCTGTTCAGTCACTGCAAAAGCCTTATAGGATACATACCATTCTTATATTTGCCTTAGTTAAAACTTAGCTTTGGCTGCATGTGACAGAAAATCTCAATACCAGCGGCGAAAACAAGATAGAAATTTGTGTTTCTCTTATGTAAAAGAGTTTCAGGGCTGTTATGGGGGTCTTGAACAGTTGCTCCACCATCTTCATATCCAGCATGACTGCTAGGGCTCCAGCCATCACTTCTGTTTCTAGGCAAGAGGAGGAGGAAGGGATCAAAAAGGGAATGCCTCCCTCCCTTTAAGAAGTTTCATAACAGTCCCCACAACATTGTGGATTATGTCTCATTGGTTAGAATACAGAGACGTACTCTACCTGCTTATAAGAGAAGCCAACAAAAGTAAGCCAGGGCAACCACATGCTGACCTAAAACAAATGTGCTGCTCTGTTTCTAAGGAAGAAAAGAACTAGTCCCTTGTGCTGCATCCCTACAGACTCTCACAGAGAGAAAGTAACTCATCCAAAGCCGTGGAGCTAATGGATTACAGAACTGAGATGGAAGCCTAGGACTAACATCATTGCATGCCCCCACCCCTGCCCAAACCATTGAAACTGCCCCCACACACCCAGGAATATAATTGCTCTCAAGTCCCTCTCTCAAGGGATCCTTGGTAGACTGTAAAGCTAGGGGTGAAGTCTGCTTTCTTCTTTTTCATATTCCTAGAATCCAGGGAGGATCCTAACACCATGAAACAGACCTCCTGGGCCTGCCTCACCCTGCCCTGCTCACTTCCCTTGGTAGCCTCTCTCCTTCTCTTTCCTAACATAAATACTGCCTAGTCTTAGCACTACTAATGATTCTACTGAAAATTTGCCTTTCTTCACTAAATACTCTACTGTTTTATTTTTATAAGAATTCATTCATTCAGTTCTCATAATTTGAGCCCATTGGAGAGACAGGGTAGTCAGCCTTAGAGCGATTAGTAATTTCTCCAAGCACACCCAGAATCTGACTCCAGAGTTTATTCTTGTAACAAGCTTTCTCTAGTTCAAGAACCACTTTGCCTTCTCCACTTTCTTACGTGTTTAAAGTGCATCATGGTGACTCAAAATAAGTGATTATGTTTAAGCTGGAGGGAAGTTTGTGCCTTACTTTGGTGTCTTAAGTAGACTCTGCTCTTGCTATCACATTTCCTGTGCCTGAGGCTTGGCAACCTATATTTGGCAGGAAGTCCAAAGGGCCTGCTGATCTGGCTGCAGACCCAACTTCTCCCTCCTGGGTATTTTAGTCCTGTTTGGGTGAGGAGGGCAAGAGGGAAGTCAACATGAAAAGTCAGGGAAGACCCTGAATTGTTTCTGGGAATGCCATACCCTTCTTGGCTCTAGGTGGGGTGGTTTGTCGATTCCTTAGGATAGAAATTGCTTACCAAAGATTTAATTTTGACCATGCATGCACTTTACTTGAACTGCAAAGCTGCTTCCACACTAGAATGGTGGACATTTGCCTCCCACTCCTGTGAATTACAGTCAATGACCCTGAGGCAAGAGAGTCACCATGTCATTAGAGAGCCCCAAACCTCTTGTTCACTGCAGAGATGAATGTGTGATTTTCCTATTGCTTCCATGTTTCAGTCACTGTCTAGACATCATGTCATGATAATGTATTCTGCCATGTCATTTTTCTCCAATTATCTGAACATTTCCAGGGATTCTAGGGTGGTGAGATATAGGTTGAAGATGGTCCAAAGAAATGAAGACTTTTCTCTGTAAAACTAATCATTTTCTCTGAAAACTGTGAAAAAACTCACTGCCTCATCTTGAATGGAAACACTCTACTCTGAGTTTTTAAAAAAGAAAAACAGAAAAAAAAATCTGGCAGAGGAAAGACAAATATTATGGAAACTCTCTTTTAAAAAATGTTTTTGCCAGGGATAAAATAGGTGAGAAAAACCTCATGAGTTCCCTAAGGAAATGTCTCTCCAAACTTAAGAAGATCCGCTCTGTTAAGTTATAACAAGTAAGCTGGAACTAATAAGACAAACTATGTAAATATATAATATGTGGTATTGAGGATGGGTTAAATGCATGGGTAAGTCCTTATTTTAAGAAACATATATTTAATGCATTGTACTAGCTCCTTTGTCTTTCTTACACTCCATTGGATTAAGAGGTAACTTAGCAGGAAAGCTAATTTTGAAACCACATACGCATGCTAAATAATGGTGGGCATGGCTTTCAGAAGTATTATTTGCTGTTCACAAACCCATATTATGCAAATTACAAAAGAATGCCTAATATTCCCTTCTAGTCAACATTTCTTAATGGCATTAGGTCTATACTACCTAAACGCCTCCTGCTCCTCCTCCTCAGCATTTCTTATATGGTTTACATTGGACTATCCTACACTTCTGAGCTCTTAGGATCATATTATTATTCACCCATTCCTTTCAACCTATCCCTGAGGCAGGTCAAAGATAAATTCAGCATGATTATTTGTTAACTCACAGCAAATGCACCAGGGTATCATTTAAAAATCTGTTGTCAGAACCCATATTAGTTTTACAATGAGAGCACTTTGTCACAATAGGAACTAATTTTTCTGATGAGTCCCAAACCTGAATTTCTCTCTATCATAAGTAGCAAGGGAAGAGCTTTTACTTCTATTGATAGAGAATAGCTAAACTTTATTAATGTGGTGCTTTGTGTTGGGAAGACTTCACATATCAATTCTTTTAATCTTGAAAAAAAAATCCTGTGAACTAGGTATTACTATATGACCCTATTTTACAGATAAGGCAACTGAGGCTTGGAGAAATTAAGGCACCTGGCTAAGATCGCACAGCAAGAACACAGTGAAGCCAGATTGAGAACTCAAGCAGTCTGGCTCCAGATCCATACTTGTCTCCTTCACCTTACCATATTGTGTTTCCTTCTATGGTGTCATTCATTGATTCACCCATCCATTCATTCTCCCCCACCTCATCCCAGAAATAATTCAGTGAGTACCTATTCTTTGCCAAATGCTGTCCTGGGTGCTATGATACATACATGAAATAGACACTATTTTTGTTATCAGGGAACTCATGAACCAGCAGGGGCCAGACCTAGAGCAGTCAATGAGAATGTAGTGTAGTAAAGGAAAGTGACAAAAGTTCTGTGGAAGCTTAGGATTCTCCTCGCCCAGCCTGGGGATGCAATTGTCACAGGATAAGTTATGAAGTATATGTTAGCTAACAGACTCTAAAAAGTTAAAGAGAGGGCGCCTGGGTGGCTCAGTTGGTTAAGCGACTGCTTTCGGCTCAGGTCATGATCCTGGAGTCCCTGGATCGAGTCCTGCATCGGGCTCCTTGCTCGGCAGGGAGCCTGCTTGTCCCTCTGACCCTCCCCCCTCTCATGTACTCTCTCTCTCTCTCATTCTATCTGTCTCAAATAAATAAATAAAATCTTTAAAAAAAAAAAGTTAAAGAGAAAGGTGGAATGAAAAGAGGAAATGACAAGTAGAAGGAACAGCTTGAAAAATGACACAAAGGCAAGAATAAAAGATGGTAGGTGTGGGGGGGCTACAGTTGCCTTTATTATAGCATAAATGTGTGACAAGAGACAAGGTGGTGGAATTGGCGAGGAGCTAGAATATATGCCATCTGAAGAAGACATCATTCTCCACATTCTCCACATAAAATGATCCATTGAGGCATAAAAAGAAAATACTAAAATATATTTATTTCTATGTTATTTATGTTTCAATTTTTGATAAAGCTTTAACTGTGTATTATATGTATTTATATATTATATATGTATGATACATATCATACAAGTACAATAATGCAGGTATATAATTTGTGTGGGAGAGTTAAATGCTAAAATTCTTTTACTGATTAAGGTCAAGATCAATAAAAGTTTGGAAGTCACTGCCATAAGTAATGGAGAGACAATAGACAATTTTAACTGGGGACTCTTTTGGTGCATGCCTACATTTATAGATTGTTCCTGAAGCACTGTGAAGGATGACAGCAGAGGTGTAAGGCTGCATTAAGGAGATGGTTGCTACCAGGGAAGTTAACATTGGTAAAGATAGGGGCCAAGGCTGTGGGGATAAAGAATAGGAAATGGATTAAGATGAATTTTAGGCCATTGAATCAATAGGGCTTGGTGATGGATTAGCCATAATATTTGACAAGCACCATATCACTGTACATGAGCTCCTGCCACAAGCCTTTTTTCTATTGCTTGAAATGCCCAGTAAAGATCTCCACAGCACTTTGGGCTTCTTTCATCTGTTTTTGGAACCCTTTCTCTGAACCCTCATCTTTACCTGGCTGAATTCCTCACTTCCTTCTCATCTCTATGCCAGTATCTTCCCAGTGAGACCTTTTCTAACCATCCTATATATAGTTTATCATACTTCCTGTCAACCTCCCTATTTCCTCAGTACTCCCTATCAACCATGACTATCTCCATGGCATTAACATCTGACAAGTTCTATAGTCACTTCTTCATTTGTAGTATAATAACATGGCATCAGAGACTGTCATTTTCTTTTTCTTATCTTTATATATCTTTCACACATAGAATGCGCTCAGTATATGTTGATTGAACAAAGGAATGAATGAATGAGTTAAGTGATGAGGGGGTGACTTCTTAAATTTAATCTCTTGACAAGTCCATTAAAGAGACAGTATTTTTCCGCTGGGAGAGGAGAAAAAAAAAAGATGTCTTAAAAGGATTAGAAACTTGTCTAAATGTATCCTATCTGTTAAAACTCTTTACATAGTCCATAAAGAGAAAACCTAATCCAGGTGGCTTATGTAACAGATGTCATTTATTGACCCAAGTTACTAGACAGTTCACAGGTAGAGCACCTTAGGAGTAGTTTGATTTAGAGGTTGAAGAATATGTTTAGGGCTAGATCTGTTTGTGAGTCTGCTTGGAAAGGCTGGCTTACCTCATGGTGTCAGAATGGCTTCCAAGCCTCATAGACCCTACTTCATTGCCCAGAAGAAGAGATAACATGTTTCTCAGATCCCAGTCAATGTCCTTAGCTTTGCCATGACTAGAGCACCCCTGAGTCAACCACAGAAGTCATTGGGATGGGTCATGCCAATTGCCTAGGATTCTTCAACCAATCTCTGTGCTGAGAGAGATAGGGTTACTCTGACTTAGACAAATTAGGACCCACTTTTTGAGCTGGTGCTGGGACCAATAAAGTTCACTTTCATGGATGCTACAAAATGAGAAAAAGGTGGAATAGATATTGGGGGGGGAGGCACAGTGTCCTCTATAGCTTGGCAATAAATCCAGGGGTGTAGTATTACAAAGTCATTTAAGAACGCCTGCTCATTTGTTAAGAATACCTTCCATAATCTAAAGATGTCATTTAAACAAAATTTGAGTGGTGGGTTTGGTTCTAAAAATGTTAAACATATTTTATAATCCTTAATTATAGTGTATATTGGTGTATATATCTAGACTTACTCCTCCTTCCCCATTAAATGCTATGAAACACACATGATTATTTAAGAACAATAATTCACTACTAAATATAGATAATAAAAATTAATATTGTAAAGCAATATCTTGCCTTAAATTCTAGTTCTCCCTGCTTACTTGATGCCATTAGTAAGCAAAGGAAAAATGATTGGCATCTGGGGTAATACTTGTTGCTTCTAGTTTGTCCAAAGGAGTTAAACAGGGACTGTGTGGAAGATCTGGTTGGGCTCAACGATGCTGACTTCAGTGGATTCCAATTTCTTACTCCTGAAGAAAATGATCACAAGAAAGCTGAACACCAACTGTTTTCCCCTTTGATAAAGGGCAATGTATAACAAATTGTATCAGTGGAGGAACAGGATACTTCTCTCTACTTTGGGGTTTCTGAAAAAGAAATTTTTATGCTGTTTTTCAGTATCTGATCTCTCCATTTTCTCCTTAACTACTCCCTCTTTCTTTAACATTTCTCTCACACTTTTGATGTCTTCTTTAATTGTATTCTTCCATTTGGCAAACAGTCATGGCCAACCGGCCAATCCAACTTGCTTCTGATTTCAGCAAATTCTTTGCCTTAGGCTTGCCTGAAAATGACCATCTTTGTACCGGTTGTAGAACTAATGAACACATACTTTAATGTTTTTCTGTTCTCCACTCATTTTTTATAAAGTGAAGGCAAAATTAAATTACATACTTGTTTTCTAAACACCATGTAGTAGTAAAAGTCAACAATACTGCTAGTTAGCAGGCAGCACTGACTTGTTAATAGCACCAAGAAAAGGGGATTTTTGTTTATTGTTCAATATATTTTAATGTGATCTAGCAAGGAAAAGATGCTAAATTAGGGGAAATAAGGTATAACATATGAAATCTAAGGATCCCTTGTGTTCACCGTTCCACATATCTGTCTTCTGAAGGTTTTGCTGTGTTGACCATGTGGCTATCATCAGTACGACCTGACAAGGATCCTCTCATACTTACAGAACCAGGACATCCTAGCCTTTCTATTTGCTTTTGGCACACCCTCTCTTCTCTTAAAGGGTTCTGTTTATTGCTTTTTGAAACTGAAGTGAATAAATTATTTTTGCTGGGGTCATATTTTTGAGAATTTCATGACCCCCTTTGGAAATCTGAAAATGGTCAGCTCCAGGGTTTGTTTCTGAGGGCATATTTGGGGAATACCAACTTCTGAGGCAAACAGTATTTCCACACAGCTGGCCCCAATGGCAGTCACCATGCCAAATCCACCCATGCAATGGCTGATCCTTATGCCAAAGAGTTCAGAAACACAAATCCAATTAAATTCTGGCTTAGAAAAGCAATAAGTGTTTAAATTAGATTTCTGTGGCATTCATTCTTATTAGGCTCAGCATGCAAACTGCTTTATAGACATTTATTATTTAATTATTTCTAACAAAGGCTCTTATAGACCCAACATCTCTAATTAATTGGGATTGAGAGCAGAAGTGGTCTTGATGCTAGCCAATGTGTGCTCTATGACCCAGAACTTGCACTAAGAGAGCTATCAGGTTTGTACCAAACACTAGGGCCTTTGGCAAAGTTTGCTTCATTAAATTCAGCTTTGTGGCTTTATGTTTTTCATTCAGGCTCTTGAATGTACCTGTCCATCTTACCTGCATCATACACAAAGTTTAATAGAATCAATAAGATACAAAGAGCTAGCACTGGGAAGTACTCTATCAGTGGTCCCACTTTCAATTCACTCATCCCTTCCATCACGTTTCCTCCTCTTCCAAGGCTTCTTCCAAGGACTGCCACACTAGGTTCTTCCAAGATATATGTCCATCCCTATGTATCTTATGCTCTACACTGATTGGTCCCATCCCACCATTCTTGCTCTTTGCAATTTTATCCTCTGTTGAGGCACTTATGAAATAATCTGATAAATGGTTATGCACATGAGTTACTTGGTGCATGGTTGCTTGATTATCTTTCTATAATTGCTTTGTGTTTTAGTAGGAACCTTCCAAAGCAGAGTCTTAAACCAGTGGCTGTAATGGTAGAAATGGTAGCCTCTGTGGAGGCTAATGGAGAAGAAAGTTGGAGCCAGATTCATCACATGGATATAGGAGGCCTGGCCCTTCATAGCTATTTCTAGCACTTGTCTCATAAACTTTCTTTAGTATTTGATAAGCTTTATGATAAGAAATCATGTCTGATTTCTAGACAGTCAGAAACAAGCACTGATCTACTAGTCTTGGTCACATACTATATGATGATTTATAAAAAGTCTTTTTCTTACTAAGGCTGTTGTTCAGTAAATAGACTCTTTGTAGTCACAAAGGCTGATTCTCATAAACTTTAATAAATCCCAAATTACAGAGTTTGGAGATGTTAGTGTTTGTTCAGGCTTTTCTTGGTCATATTTCCAATGAGAGCTATGTACTTTGCATCATAATTAACTATGTTTTCACTTTCATGAAGATTTTCTCTCTTATTTAGTGATCATTTTTTTCATAAGAGAACAAGAATATTTACTACAGTCAGTGATATAGGAAATATCAAAAAGAGAAAAAAGAAAATGTGCTGAGAAGTGACTAGTGGGTGGATAACTAGGTTCACTCACTAGCTGGGTAACTCCTATGTCAGGCTCACAGTGAGCACTGTCTCCATTGGGGCATCTGTAAAACATTACCTTACTTTATCATGGACTTTCAGGTCAATAATGATGATGCTAGGGGGCGCCTGGGTAGCTCAGTTGGTTAAGCATCCAACTCTTGGTTTTGGCTCAGTCCCTGGTCTCAGGGTCATGAGATCGAGCCCCACGTCAGGCTCTGCACTCAGCAGAGTCTGCTTCAGATTCTCTCTCCCTCTGCCTCTCCTGCTCATGCTCTTTCTCTCTTTCTGAGAGAAAGAAAGGTAGAAAGAAAGAAAGAAAGAAAGAAAGAAAGAAAGAAAGAAAGAAAGAAAGAAAGAAAGAAAGTTAAGTGTGCAAATGCCCAGTGTCTATTTTATTGACTTTCGAGTTTTGTAATCTCCCAGTTCTTCCAACTTAGCTCTGTGTCCTTGAGTGATGTGTTACCCTTTCTTCCCCAGTCCCCCCATTCATAAATGGGGACAATAATGGATAAAAATACTATCTTCCATAGGTTTGACATGAGGATTAAATATGTTGATATAAGTAAAGTGCATAGAGTGTGCCATACACATACTAAGTGCTAAATATATTATTGCTGTTATAACACTAAAGCTACAATTAATATTACTATCTTAATTATTGCATTATTTTTAATTGTCCTGATAATTGCATCATCTCCTCTGGTACAAAGCTGGGACAGAAAATCATTCAGGTTGAAAGGGCATATGAAAGGAGACATTAAAAAAGATAATAGTAGAAGACTTAATTTCTAGTTTCTGCTCCAGACGCTAGACAATGTTCAAATCCTAAACTACTGGAGTGCTATCTCTTATGCCTGGAGCGAAACTTCAAGAGGTTACCATCTGCATGGGTAGAGGTGGCCAAAAAGATCAGTACCTTCTTTATTTTTGCACATAAATTGCTATTCCTTTTATTTAGTAAATAATTTTTGGTCCCTTACTCTATCCGTGACAATGTGGGTCATACAGAGATGAAAAGCACATGATATCTATTATCAGGGAGGAAGAAGAAAAATATATAGACATGTAACTGAAGTCAAACATGCTGTATCTACAGATAAGGGCAGAATTGGTTGTTGTGCAGTAGATGAATGTTTTGGTTATAAATAGGGTCAATGAAGCATCAATCACTCAGTTTGGATGTGAAGCAATTAGATTCAGTTAGGATAATCACCATTACTGGGTTCCATCGGTCCATCATCTGGTTGGCTCATGAAACTGTTTATTATCTCCATAAATCATTTTAAACTCACTGTAGGCTGCCACATGGAGCTTCAGCCATGCTAGGACACCAGCATTCTCTCCCTTGGGGCCTATAATTGCTGTTGGTCCAGTCTCGCAAGGATTGTAAGAGGATTCCACATCTTTGAATCGTCTGTCAGCACCCACCAATACACTGGGTTGTTGGGGTATAAACACAGGAACCTATAAAAAAAGAAACCCTCTTTAATGGCATTAATACCCAAACCCTATCTTTTGTCTGTTCCGGAGAACTGGTAAACTCTTGTGATGCTCAGCATTCCTTCAGTATCTGAGGACTAGGGGCTGCAGTCGAGACCAGCTCTTTTCTAGACTCCACTCTTGATGTTCCCACTGTAAAAGTGAAAGGAAGAAGCAAGCAGGAAAACATGGAAAAGAAAAGGTGCCCTAAAAAAAATAAAATAAAAAAAAAATAAAGGTGCCCTATCTCCCTCTCACTGTGCAAGAGTTGGGATAAATATCCCATTCCAGGGGCACCTGGGTGGCTCAGTCGTTAAGCGTCTGCCTTTGGCTCAGGTCATGATCTCAGGGTCCTGGGATCGAGCCCCGCATCGGGCTCCCTGCTCTGCGGGAAGTCTGCTTCTCCCTCTCCCCCTCCCCCTGCTTGTGTTCCCTCTTTTGCTGTGTCTCTCTCTGTCAAATAAATAAATCTTTAAAAAAAAAAAAAATCCCATTCCAGGTCTCATTGCCTGGTTAAACTGCATTTTCAAGGTTGACACGATGGGAACCCTCCCAAACAGCAGGCTGCTCTGTCCCCATCTTATGCTATAGGGCCAGGCATGTTCTCCTCACCCAAAAACCAAGACCAAGAAGAAGACTGCCAAGCAGAAAATCCCACTGCTCAGCTGCCCGAGTCAGCCCTTTACCTCCAAGTTGGCTTTACTGGGACAGGTTTTCCTGGACTCGTCATAACCAGTGGATGATTTTTTTCTTTTGTGTTTGAACTATGACAATAAACCTGCTTTTGACAAAAAAAAAAAAAAAAGCAGTTATTAAAGCTAGTTATTTAAGCACACACCATGCAGAAGAAGGTCAGCAAAAGCAGCAAGAAAGAACCAGGAAAGTCAAGAGCAGAGAGACCATCAGGCAAGTTCTACTTATACCATTATTTACTTTTTTTTTTTTATATTATTTTATTATGTTATGTTAATCACCTTACATTACATCATTAGTTTTTGATGTAGTGTTCCATGATTCATTGTTTTCATACAACACCCAGTGCTCCATGCAGAACGTGCCCTCTAGAACCCTCAGTTTGGTTCCCAGAGTCCATAGTCTCTCATGGTTCGTCCCCCACTCAGATTCCCCCCCCTTCATTTTTCCCTTCTTACTATCTTATTCTTTTTTTTTTTTTTAACATATAATGTATTATTTGTTTCAGGGGTACA
>NC_138378.1:36070411-36131161 GCF_054177405.1 Leptonychotes weddellii
ACCTTGAGAATGGAGTAGTTAGGTGGATGTGATGAGCTCCCTCTAGAGTTTAAAATGTGCCACTGTCAATTACTCTTCACAGCCTTTGGGGCAATAAATGCACAGTTGTTGAGTCTCAGTCTCAGAGGATATGGGAGTTCAGAATTCTCTGCACAAAATTACATGCCAAAGTGTACATCTCCCACATCTTCCCCCAGCATCCCTCTACTTTAAGTTTTTTCCTATACAACTAACTTGAACAAATTCAAAGTACTGCCTTCAATGATGGAGTGGGGGTGGGGGTGGGGGTTGGTGAAGTCTGTCATCTAAACTGGCCCAGAGTTGTCAGGGTCAGAATGGAGATGATTTCTTTGGCATCCGTTTGATGTGCCACCAGGAAGAAAAGGCAGTTACACATCTGTCTCTTGCCCTTTGGCAGCAGATCACAAATGTCATAGCTCATGAGGGTGCCAATTAGTACCACTTGTAGCCTAACTAACCTGCCACAGAGAGAGAAAATGCCAACCAGCTCTCCATTTGTCCTGGAGAGATGGGGCCCATGCCTCACTGCGTAGAGGAGCTAATTTTATAAAGCTTCAGTGTAGATACTGGAATATGTTGATTCTCCAGCCGGCATAGTGAAGCCGCCCAAAGGATCCAAGTCGCTGCTCCCATCTGTGTAGCAGTAAACGTCAAGTGAGGTAGGAGTTTCTAGAAATGCTGTGAGTCCAGATGAAATTATTTCAGTCACTAAAAGGATATATGTCTTCAAACACAGTGTGTGTGTGTGTGCTGTACATATGTGTGTGGTGTGTGTGTGTGCATTGTGTATATTGTATGTATATTGTTTGTTGTGTGTGTGCATTTATCAAGGAGAATAGATGATAGTCGAATACTTAGAAGTGAATCAGGACAACCTTGATAATTATAGAGAATTAATTTGATACACACACACATGTATTTTTTTAATATATAGCTATTTAGGAATTTAAGATACATTCTTAGTGTCCCACTCCTTCTATGTCCTCCTCTCCTTTCTCTTTTGATTTACAGAGTGAATATGTGTATGTCAGGACATTTGGCAAGAGAGAGACAGCTGGAAGTAATAGGGCTGGGCTTTGTTTGAAAAGCTGAATTTTCACAAGTGGTTGGGGCTTAGGTGTGGGGAGCAGAAAATCCTGGGCTGCAAAGTAACTTTTGAAAAGTTGCTCCCCTGACATAAAGATTTGAAAGAAGCTTTTCATAGCCTTCCTTGCACTTTTAAAAAGTTGTGTAAAATTACACCACCTACCACAAAAGAAAAAAAAAGATATATAGGAAAACGTCCACATTTCTTAGAATGATGTATTTTTTAATGTCACAACTTTCTATTATTATTTTATCTGTCAAAGAAAACATATGCTGGGAACTTTTGAGACCCAACCCCCCCAACACACACACACACACACACATACGTTTCTTTGCCAAAAGTGTGTAGCTAGGGTCTGGAATTCTTGCTCCCGAATATGGCACACATCTTTCAAAAATAAAACAGAACACGCAGCTCAAAAGAAGAAAAGCTAATTTGTTTCTCCTTCTTTGATCTGCTCTGTTGTAGCTTCTATTTGTTAAGGATTAAACTTATAGCATGATTTAGTGACGAACAAGGAACTTTAGCAAGTTACCTTTACAGGTACAATCTCCATTTTAAAAGAAACTTCTCCACCCATCTTCTATTAATAGTAAACCTGTGGTTGATCTAACTCTCCTATCATTTTTATTTTACACACACAAGTCTTTCTAATGCAAAGTGTGGGGGGTTTTGGAGGGGGGAGAGGATTGATGGTAGCAAGTCTTAATGCCTAATAGTGCTGGGGTTGCAGTATGGAGGACTGCCATTGCGATCCATTTCCCAATTTCAACTGAGTAGCCTGTCAGAAGCAGAAAGCTTCTCTTTTTGATAACAAGGCTAACTAGTTCCTGAAGTAAAATATAAAAAAGTCAGGTTGTATCAATTTCAGAGTTTGGAATTGCTGCCGCTATGCCCTGCATTCCTTACGCAGGAAATATAAACATGTACCAGCTATAAAATGTGTAAGAACATGAATAGGGACAGCTATCTTTTTTGCATCCTGCAAGTATGACAGAGAGCTGTATCTTATTACTAACCTTGTCCATCAAGCCAGTGTGTGTATATTGCTTTCCAAGGGCCTAATGGCTGAGCCCTATCTCCAAGTATTGGATAAGGGAACAATTAGAATCATTTGTGCCGAACCCCAGAGCTGGCGCTGTAGGCCCCTTTTGTCTGTGTCCAATAAGGGAAAGGTTTAGTGTAAATGAAGATCAGCTGGCTGAAGTGCCCCAGCCGAGGCTCTGTGCCAGAGCTAGAGGGAGTGCGACAGAGTTTTCTGTGCCTGGCTCTAGATTAAATGCAATGCAGCCCTTTGCATACAGTTGCTCCCAAATGACTAACTCTTCTTCGCAAGGACTTACACAAATATAGATAAATTAATCGATTAAACAGAATGGTCTGGTCCTGCCCCCAGGAATGGATCTTGGCTACTGAGATTTGGCAAAAGTAAAAAGAGACTATAAAGGAGTTAGAAAAAAGAAGGAAGGATTTATTAAAATCTGGCTATTTTCTTTCTTTCTTTCTTTCTTTCTTTTTTTTTTTAAGTAAACACATGGTAAAATAAAGACTTTACTGATTTGATTTCTGAAACTTTGCCCCTTCAGTTTCTTGGTTGATTTGCTTGGCATCGAAGGAAGAAAGGAAGGACTAAAGGAAAGAAGGGAGGGAGGGAGAATGCAGGCAGGTAAGAATGAAAAAGAAAGGACAGGAAGAAAGAAGGTGGGGAGAATAAATGAATGAATACGTCTGGATGACTACAGGAAAAAATTTGAAATCATCAAGTGCTGAGTAAAATCAATTACAGCCAGCAAAAAGCCTATTCCCCCTGTAGAAAAAAAAAATGGATTTTTTTTTAAATCACAGCAATATTGACTTTTTTTTTCCATTCTTTTGACTCTTTTGTTTCTTTTGCTTTCTGTTCTTTCCCAAGTGTTAGAGCATATGGTTTACTAAAGAGATGGCACAAAGAAATCTAATTCAGCTACATATTGCTGGGGTGGGGGTGGGGTGAATGAAAGCAGTTCCACGCACCTGTGGCTGGTTTTCATGAAATTGTATTTTCTTAAATCAATACCATTTCAGACTGGTCAGTTTTCGGACATTCTTTACAAAAAAAAGTACTTTTGTTTTTCTTTTTCAAAATATGCCTTTAAACTCTAGTGGTAAAAGAAAAATACTGACTTTGTATTGTGCTTAATGATTAAATGGGTTACAGGAAAATAGCTTTATGGAATAAGTAGACAGCATCTCACATTAGAACTTAGGCTGTATTTAACAGAGCCCTAGTAACTAATTTTGTGTCTTTAGGTAGATCAAGGATGATCACTAGATTTTTTTTTAATCTTCATTTCCCCATTTGTCAAAAGGAGCTACTAGGAATCCTTGCTGCATTGTCATTAATAATTTAATAATAATAATGAATTAAAAAACATTTAAAATAATGTTTAAAATTTACTTTTTAGAGATGAAAGTGTAAGCAACACAAAAGCATTTTTCTTTTTCTGTGAGCATTTCCATCTTATTCTTTGAAACACACCAAATCCTATAAAAACTACTCAGTGCTTGGCCATCCTAATTTCTCACAGAGGCACTGAGCTTACTCTGCCATTATGCTTAGGGAGTGTTGGGGGAAACCAGTTAAGAGTGTTCACATAATTCCCTTGAACTTGTTATTGCTTTCCTTGTATGCAGTTGATTCTTGTGTGTCCTGTTTTGTGTTGTTGATACCAGAGACTGCTGGTTGCAGGCTGGGATCCCGCACTGGGCAAGAAAGACATACTTGTCTAGTGGACGCTAGTGTTTGGGGACCTATGTGTGGTCCTGTCTAGAGGCTTCTCTTCGGAGATCTATGACT
Source organism: Leptonychotes weddellii (assembly GCF_054177405.1). Classification (NCBI taxonomy): domain Eukaryota; kingdom Metazoa; phylum Chordata; class Mammalia; order Carnivora; family Phocidae; genus Leptonychotes; species Leptonychotes weddellii. The sequence continues at coordinate 36,074,356 of NC_138378.1, forward strand.
GGGCTGGGGGAGGAGGGAGGATGGTCAGGAGGGTCAAACCATGAAGAAGAGTTCTAATGGCCCATAGACTAGCTGTCATTGTATCAGTATTTATCAGTTTCCTCAGTCACCAGCTGACTGACTGACTGACCAGGCTACCCAATTCATGTGCCCCTACCCCCACCCCGCCACCCACCCACGCCCATCACTTTGTTTACGTTATCTGCTTTCCAAAGAAACTTTTTTTCCAGATGGTACTTACTTTGCAAGGCTCGGTTCTGCAGGAGCTCTGCTTGACAAACTCTAAAAACATACTTTTTCAACAGCCCCCACTACAGCTTAGGTAAACACACAAATGTAATTCTCAACTGTCTGGAAATTGGAGTCAGAATTTCCTACCCACGAGCCCTGAAGACAAATTGTATTAGTTTGTCTTGACCGGTTAAGTGTTCAATGTGGCTGACCTTCTCTACGTCTGCCAACCCAGCCAGTCTGTGTGCTCACGTTTCATGGTTTTTGCTAAAGAAACCCTGGTGAGGGGCACCTGGGTGGCTCAGTTGGTTAAGTGTCTGCCTTCGGCCTAGGTCATAATCCCAGGGTCCTGGGATCGAGTCCCATGTTGGGCTCCCTGCTCAGTGGAGAGTCTGCTTTTCCCTCTGTCCCTCCCCCAGCTCATGCTCTCTCTCTCTCTCCCTCAAATAAATAAATAAAAATAAAATCTTAAAAAAAAAAGAAACCCTGGTGATAAGACAGTGCAAGTCAGGATTCCTCAGGTTAGCTTATGATGAAAGGGCCCACCACAACCCCGTCAAGATTGTATTTATTCTCTAGGCTAGAAGAAACCAAAAAAGATGACCCAACAAATCAAGCCTGCTTAAATAGCTTCTCAAAACACATAGTGAAACATTTGCCTACAATTTTTAACTTGTAAGGGTTAAGCCCAAAAGTGACTGCACATATATATGTACTATCAAGTCTAATAGTTTTCTGAGGTACCAAGTATAGTGAGATGCTATATTCAGTGGACACCAATACTTGTTTCCCACTGTGCATGACCTTATAAACCAAGTTAAAAATACAAGCATTCAAAGTGGATCATTCAGGTCTTGGTTTGTAGATTTATGATGTCTTGGTTATTTCTAATTTTTTTGAAGATCAGCTCTTAACATATACTTAATCACCTTTGTGCATGCCTGTCTTCTATAGAAACAAAAACCTTGCAAGATAGTAAAGGTCTTCTGTTGCCCTTTATAGAAACAAATAAAAAATTGCCAGATTATCAGAAGTTTTCTTTTGCCTGTTGTACTTAGTTTTAGGATAAAACTGTAAACATAGTCTAGACCAGAAGCCTAGCAAGGCCCTCCTCTACCCACTTCACCATCCTGTTCTTGGCCCTGTACCTTTTGCCCAAACCTACCTTCTTTTTTTTTTTAATTTTATTTTATTGTTATGTTAATCACCATAAATTACATCATTAGTTTTTGATGTAGTGTTCCATGATTCATTGTTTGTGTATAACACCCAGTGCTCCATGCAGAACGTGCCCTCTTTAATACCCATCAGCAGGCTAACCCATCCCCCGACCCCACTCCCCTCTAAAACCCTCAGTTTGTTTCTCAGAGTCCATAGTCTCTAATGGTTTGTCTCCCCCTCTGATATCCCCCCATTCATTTTTCCCTTCCTACTATCTTCTTCTTCTTTTTTTTTTCTTTAACATATAATGTATTATTTGTTTCAGAGGTACAGGTCTGTGATTCATCAGTCTTACACAATTCACAGTGCTCACCATAGCACATACCCTCCCCCATGTCTATCACCCAGCCACCCCATCCCTCCCACCTCCACCACTCCATCAACCCTCAGTTTGTTTCCTGAGATTAAGAATTCCTCATATCGGGCGCCTGGGTGGTTCAGTCGGTTAAGCAACTGCCTTCGGCTCAGGTCATGATCCCGGAGTCCTGGGATTGAGTCCCACATCGGGCTCCCGGCTCAGCGGGGAGCCTGCTTCTCCCTCTGACCCTATCCCCTCTCATGCTGTTTCTCTCTCTCTCTCTCTCTCAAATAAATAAATAAATAAAATCTTTAAAAAAAAAAAAAGAATTCCTCATATCAGTGAGGTCATATGATACATGTCTTTCTCTGATTGACTTATTTTGCTTAGCATAATACCCTCTAGTTCCATCCACATCATTGCAAATGGCAAGATTTCAGGGTTTTTTTTTATGGCTGCATAATATTCCAGTGTGTGTGTGTGTGTGTGTGTGTGTGTGTATCTCACATCTTCTTTATCCATTCATCTGTTGATGGACATCTTGGCTCTTTCCATAGTTTGGCTATTGTGGACATTGCTGCTATAAACATTGGGGTGTACGCACCCCTTCAGATCACTACATTTGTATCTTTGGGCAAACCCACCTTCTTTTAATTTTTTCAGATATGCCATGCCCCAACCAACCAAAGGCTTTTTCTTTGTCCCCATTTTGTTTCAACCACGCAGAATACTTTTCTGTTCCCTACATGGGTACCTCCTACTTTTCCTTCAGATATTGTCAGGAAGGCCTTCTCTGACTTCCTGATGAGACAAAAACCCTCCATTATAGGCTCTTATTGAAACAGTTACCCATCTGCCATAGGTCTTATTAGAATTGGCAGTTTACTTTGCTTGAGTGATATTTTGATTACTGCCTAGACTTAAATTTTCATGAGGGCAGGGGTTGCATCTATTTTGGGTTACCATTATATCCCCAGAGCTTCACAGAATATCTGGCATAGAGTGGTCACTTAGTAAATATTTATTAAGTAAATGACCGAGTGAGTGAATAATTGAAGGCATAAAGGTTTGAGGGAAAAATAGAACATGAGAAAAAAGGAGGAAGGAAAGGAAGGAGAAAGACAGGGAGGTAGGGAAAGAGAGGAAGGAAGAAAAGGTATCAGTGTGATGTGCTCATTGATTGATTAATTTTAAACCATAACATCCATATGGTACAAATTCCTTCTTCAATTTACTTGGAAGGAATAAATGGAAACAGAAGCTTGAAAAAAAGTAACATCAAGACTGTTTCTATTTGACATGTTGTTAATTTGAGCAACTCATTTGTCTCCAACAAATCCTCAGTTGAGAAAGTTTTGTGATGATATCCAGGCCCGCAAATTTTCCCACTGAAGTGCATTGACACGTAGGAAAGCAATGTAGTTTTGCAGATTTATTTAGCAAATAGAAAGCATCTCTAAAAGTCCTTCAAAAGCACAACAGCAGGACTTTGGTGTCAGTAATCATATGCCATATTTCAGGCTTTTAATTTCCTTGAGATGATATTTCTTATGATCTGAAAGCTTTTCTCCCTCCCGCATCAGATCTTATTTTAACATACTGATTGAGCCTCTTTATCTCACACTTCCTGCTGGGAAAATAGATGCTAAAATGTGTGTAATGTCACATTTACTTTAAGGCATCAGAGGGTAAAATTGCAGGAACTACAGGCATGGACTGTGGTGTATATACATGTGACTTTTTTTTTTTACCCCAATTCCAGACCTCCATTAGCCGCTCAAGCCAGATATTCTAGCCTATGAATGCTAGGTTTAGTTGGATTCTACTCTTCTTTTTATTAAAAGCATTAAGCTAGTGTTTTTCTTTTTCCTTTAGTTTGTACTGAGACTTTTACAAAAGAATGAATTTTTTTCTGAAACAAAGTTTTAATCTGATCACCTCTATTGCATGCTCATGTTCTTGGCAAAAGTTTCCATGTTTGAGCTAGGCAATTCATAGAGTAACACTAAATCCTGTCTGGCCTCTTACGACCTGTGAGCCTTTAGGTGTCATAGCTTAAACCCATGGTTCTCAACTAGGATTTATTTTTACAGCCCTCTCCCTCCACCACGGGACCTCTGGCAATGTCTGGAGACATTTTTATTTGTCAAACTGGAGAGGGGTGGGGAAAGAGAGGCCACTTAACTGGCATCTGTGGGGAGAGACCAGAGATACTGTTAAACATCCTACAATATGCAAGACAACCCTCCACATCAAAGAATTATCTACCCCAGCACAGCAAGAGGGTCAAAGTTGAAAAAACTCTGACTTAAACACTGAAACCTTGATTTTCTGCTCTGTAATATAAGGACAGTGATACTACCTGCCACGTTGTAAAGATGAAATAATGCATGCCACATTCTTAGCGTAGTCAATAGTTCCTGGCGTTTTAGCCATTCTTATGAATATAATTGAGTTATTATGTCTATAATGATTTGACCCTAGTTTGCCTCTCTAATCTCATTTTTTTCCCCCAACTTTCCCTTATATTCTCAGGAAGCTCTTGCAATTTCTGACTACACTCTGGCAAACTTTCTACTCTTTACTCGCGTTAAAGTTAGGTGTCTCTATGCTTCCTGCCACTAGACTGGTCTGGACTAACCCAAGGACTCACTAATCCCCTGGCTTATCCTATTTCAGAGCCCAGGTCACACTACACTGGATGGACTGGTATTCTTCAGAGTGTGATCTTTGCACATGTGTTAATATTGCTTTATTAAGATCCATATCCCTGGATTCTACCCAGAAGTAAGTATCCATCCAGATGTATCAGTATGTCTGGAAACAGGACCTGGAAATCTGGATATCTAGCTCCTGAAGTCATTCTTAGCCCTCGTAAAGCCTGAGAGCCGCCGTTACAGATCCTGAGTTTCAGAAGGGCTAGGTTAGGTCTTATTTCCCTTTGTCTCTTTGGTGCTTAGTACAGCATCTGGCGGAAGTAGGCACTGAATAAACAGTGACACTCTCTGAAAGAATAAATGAGAAATAAAAACTTTCATTCTGTCTTAATTTCTCATTCTCTTGTTCTCTTTGAGTTTTTATCTATTCCTACATCTCATTCTTGTTGAAGTCCTCAAATGTTTACATAATCAAAAATCATTCATCTTTATTCTTGTTGCCTTTTAATATATGGTTAATAAATGCAGACACTGAAGGAGTTAGGGTAAAAAAAAAAAAAGACAAAGACAAAGGAAAAAGTAATTTGAGTATAAGATAACTTACTCCCTTAACTGTTAAAAGGGAAGCCAAACTGGTGAACTCATGATCCCTCTTCCAGTGGGTGCTGCTTCTCTGATAGCCAATGTGTGCTGGGTAAGAACGGGGAATGGATGAACAAGACCTCAGCATTGCCAGATCTTTCTATTCTTCAAGAGCAGTCAGAATGAGGTTTTACATGGTGTCTCTGGTGTGAAATGTTGGCCGCTAACACAAAACTTAAGACAGACAGACTAACAGAACCCTGTTAGGGCCTGCTCAGGCCAAACAAAACATATCCATGCTCTTTGTTCAGTCTAGTGGTCCCCACTTTCAGATTCTGCTAAGCAAAGGCATATCTTATCCATACACACTTAATATATAAGAACAGAACAAGTAACATTTTCTCCACTCTGCATGCTAATACCAGTGGCCCTTTTTCTTCCCAATAAGGCTATCACCAATGCACCAACTGTGAAACAGAAATAGGGCAAAAACAATACATGTCTCTTCCATGTGAGCTGGAATTTAATCACAGTGGTGCTTGTATTGATGGTTCCACAGGTGTCCTTGTCTCTGGAAATCTTGGCTGTGTCCTGTAAGATATAACTCACAGTCTGAGGTGAGGAACAGGATATAAATCAGTTGGTCAATCTCCCTGCATCATAAATCATGAGTGTGACGGTTTGGTAATTTAGATCAGCAGTAAACCCTGGGACTAAATTAAAGAAATCACCCTCAGCTTGAAGTCTGCGCCTAGATTAAACAGTTGTGACTTTCCAATAAATATGGCCAAGAGTTCTGGGTAGATTCAGACAAGTTTCCCTTTGTGGAGGAAAAAAGGGGGAGAGCAAAAAGGAATTGAACCTTCAGGGAAGAGCCGAACAACAGAGAGGGTTAGATGAAATGATCAAAGACAACAAGAACAAGTGAGCCTGCAGTGTGAACAGAGCGGATACTGTCTTTTTAAGGGAATTGCATTTAAGCAGCATAAAAATATATCTCTTTATAGTAAGTGATCGAAATCCCCCAATTGGGGTAATTACTTTGAGTTAATTGATGCATCAATCAGCTATTGTGATATAACACTCCCCTAAACATCAGAGACTTAAAACCACAATCACTTATCCCACTCCTGTGTCTGGGGTCTGCCTGGGGTTGGCTCGTCTGGGCTGGGCTTGCCTCCATGGCTCTGCCTTGACCTGTGTGTCCAACGGGCTTGGCACTTCGCTGTCAGTTGTGCTCAGGTCTGCTCCCCCCTGTGCTTAGTCCGGCACCTCAGACTGAGGAGCAACTGCTAACAAAGAGAAGCCCTTGTTCATGGAGATGGCAGCAGTGCGAAAGACAGGCACAGGTACCCAAGCATGTTTCCAGTCTCGGCTTACGTTGCACCTGCTTCCATCCCAATGGTCACAGCAAATCACATGGCCAAACCTAAAGTCAGGGTGCAGTTAAGTATATTCTGTCTTTAGTGGGAAGAGCTGCAGAGCCACAAGGGAAGGAGACTGAATACACAGAGAGGGTGAAGAATTCAGACAATAATTCGATCAACTGTAGGCTATGTTTCCAAGTGCAATATGATGTCCACAGATGATTTTATGAGTCCTGTGGATATCACATTATGGAGTGGAATCACATTATAGAGTTGAATCGCATAATGAAAAAGAGGTATTAGCCAGTGCTAGAAAGATGTTAAGGATTTTCACAGAGACTTTCTCTTCAACGTAATTCAAAGACTTTAAAGAGAATTGGAAAGGAGCATAACTACATTTGCTGTCCCAGTGCTGTCTGTTTTACTTCTAAAGGACTGGTGAGCATTTGAACTAATGTTCAATTTGATCAATCTTCATCAAGAGTTTGTATGCCAGCTGTGAAGCTTCTTCTAAAGAAATAATTTCTCCAGCTACTTTAATTTGCTTTGAGAGCCTCAAAATTAAAAGTATGGGTGATAGCACATTATAGATGGTGCTTTGGTTGACATGGAGCGCACTCCCATCCTCAACAAATAACTTGATAATAAGGGGACAGAACTCACCTGTCACTGTTAAACGACTTCCATACACTCTCTGATAACCCACAGGATCATCTGTACAAATGTGAACAAGCATCCTTGGGAATTTGCAAGGGGAACTGGAGAAGTAGGGCTACAATGTAATAGCCACAATGGAAACTGCCATCAGTCAGTTGGGCTGCATTCCGTCCATGGTCAGCAAAGAGTATGAATTTAGCAAGGTCTCTCCAATCCTATCCTAAACCTAGCAGTAAGTAGACTTCAGTCTCTAGAGAGGAAAAAAGAGCTACGGCAGGAGATAGCCCATCGAGCCATACTTCCAACTTGAAGCATCTTATTCCCTTGTCCTGCTTTGATGCATATTGAGAAACCTTCTGATTTTTGGTTTGGTGCCCCAGGAATTCAAAAGCTGGGAAGAAGATGGCAGCTATGGTTATTCTGACATGACATCTCTGTGATAATGATTATGATTATGGATAAAATATTGTCATTTTTCTTTATACATATGAGCATCCTTGCTGCTGGGTGTCCTGACAAATCCCCAATCAGACCACAGCCTGGGGCCAACCCCCTCAAAGTCAAGCCACCTGGTGCAGCGCTCCCCTCTAGGTCCACCGGCCTCCCACGGCTTCATCTCTCTTTGAGATATGCTTGCTATTTCATGCTATAAAGAGGATAGTAGAAGAGTGGTAGTTAAAAAGAGTATGAAGATAAATGGAAAGTAAATGAATAGTGTTGCAATTAACAAGTTAGTTAAATTATAATTAAACTGAGGATTTATCTGCTGTCATCTGATTTCTTAAGACCTTCATAAAATTGGTTCACATTCAACTGCATTAGTGGACTGGAAGTTTGAGAACTCACAGAACAGCTTATATCCCAGAAAGGCAAGCAATTTGAAATTGAGTGTTAGATATGAATTATTAAAGAAAAAAAAAAATCTGGCCATCTGGCAACTTCAGAGAGGAGGAGAAAAGAGCTAAATAATCAATTAATCTCCCCCATCTCCTCTTCGGAGGGATCTGGCCCCACTCCTTTATCTCTGCTTTATTCTTCCACAGCCTGCTCTAGTGTCTTTCCTTTTCACACGTAATTGTTCATCACGATCCTCCTCTACACAAAAACTCATTTCCTCCCAGTGGAGAAATTCTGATGCCAGATGTTAAGAAAATTATTTGGCCCTCATAAAGATGTATGCATCTTTCTATTTATTATTGATTTCAGTTTATTCCGAACACTGAATTTTTAATGATTTTATTACTAAGTATCAAGAAAAAGTATGGGTTTTTTTTTTTCCCAAATCAATCTATGGTTATTCAGTCAGTACATAAATTTCATTTACATTCAACAAGTATTTGCTCTAGGTTAGCTATGTGTAAGACACTGGGGCTGAAGACAAGAGATGTGACTATGAACAGGACTTAGCCCTTGGCCACAGAAAGGTCACACTCTGCAGGAGGACAAGCAACTCTGTAACACAGAGTGACAAGGTCATGATAGGGGAAGACCCCTTTACATTGTTAAAGAGACCCAATCACCCTTATATTTATGCCATTTCTCATGGAGGAAGATACATTTTCCAGTTTATTTATTATGGAAATTTTCAAACATTAAGAAAATTTAAGAGAACAGTGTAGTGAACACATATACCCTGAATCTAGATTCAACAATTGAAATTTTCTCTGTTTGCTTTCTTTTTCTCTTCATTCTTCCATCCATCCATCCATCATCTATATATGTATGTATGTATGTATGTATGTATCATTTATCTAACATGTGATAGCCCATTGGAGAAATCATGACAATTCGCCCAAAAAATCAGCATACATTTCCAAAGAATAATAATGTGGTGCTACACAGCCATAATACAATTATAACACTGCCCCAAATGGACAAAAATTCTGTATCTAATATCCAATCATATTTAAATTTCCTTACTTAAGCCTCCAACCTTTTATGTCTCTTTGCTGTGGTTCTTGGAACTGTCATCCAATCAAGTTTTAAACAGTGCATTTATTTTTGTGCCCTTTAGTTTCTTTTGATGTAAAACAGTACCCTCCTGCTTTTGTAAAGTCCAATAATATTCTGGATTTTTTCTGATTGTTTTCTTAAGGAACCATATAACATGCTCCCCCATATTCTCTGTTTTCTTGTAAACTGGAAGTTTCATCTTGAGGCTTGATTAGATTCAGATTAAACATTTTTGACCAAAACACTTTATGGGTGATTCTGTGTATTTCATTCACATTAGGGGGTTCCTAATGTTATTTAGCGGTGCTGTGTGATGGCTTGGCTATGGTGGTAGCCAACAGATTGTCTCTATTATAAAGATACATTTCTTTTCTCTTTGCAGTTAGTAAGTAAACTGCAGGGTGACACATTGGAGTCAATGCATCGCTTGTTTACCCAAACCTAAAGCTGGTATCATCCACTAATGAGCCTTGTCTGAATCACTACATGGGGTTAGCAAAATGGTGATTCTCTAATTCTATCAATAAATTAGCCAGCATTCTTTTGTAGATAACTTTTATTTTTTATCTGCTTTTTGAAACAAGGTGTATTTGAGTAAAGCATGACCTAGAAATGGCAAATATCTAGCCTTACATAAACATTAAAAGCTTGAACTTGAAACAAATTTAGAGAAACCATAGCAACTTAGAGCTAGAAGGGACTGAGAATAGTACATATTCCAACTCTTTCTTTTAACAGATGAGAAAAGTGAGGTCCAACTACATAGTTTATTTTGATCTCATAACTAATGAATTTGTTGTAACTGATGCCTTTGAATAAAGGGAAACACCTTGTTCATGGGTGGAAATGAGGTCAAAGTACCCGTGTACAATTACTGCTCATTTGTTGGCAATATTGTCTGCTGAATTATGATTTTGTAGGATAATAGGAGGTTGCTTATTTCAGCCTTGGTAAATATTATTGCACACATGCAAAGAGTAGGGTGTGAGCTTTGGTATTTCCCTACATTATGTAATTGCCAAGGCTTCATTTCCAACTCTAAGGAATTTTCCCCAGGCTTAAACTGAGCTGACTTTTATGTGCCCAAGATCTTTTCCAGTCAGAATGGTCAATAATGTCGCAGTGTCTCATAGTTGGAAAGACAACATCCATATCAACCCCTACCATCACCACCGATAGTTTAAGAGGAGACAGTTTACTAATCCAAGGGAAATTTTGAAATCCTCCAATAGTTTGACTTCATATCTATGGAACGTGTAGCATGATATGAAATGGCAGACACTGGGAATGAGCTGAATGAGGAAAGAATGGACAAAATATTGATGGGGGTTGGGTAAGAGAACAGTGGAAATCCAGGTGAATAATATCTGATCCCTATTCTTGGAAGAGCACCTTAAGCTGGTCATTTGGGAATGGAGAGGGGGTGTGACTAGAGACATTGCTTAACTAGAGTAAGGCCAATTGGATTCTGTTTGTCAAAGCCAAGTATACATTCTGAATCAAGGTTGCCCAAACTAGAAGACCTTAGAATATAATCAAGAGGTAGAGTTTAGAAGCAGGGGCTTAGATGGCTGGTGGGAGGGCAGGCTGGATGAACACTGGAGACAAAAATTGTTGCCAGCCACTGGCTTTATGTTTTCCTTTTTAAACATATATTGAGTGCTTACTATATAGAAGGCATTGTGCTGTGTAGTTTGGTGCACATTATCTAATTTAATTCTCACAACAGCCTAGAAGCCAGTACTTTCATTATCCCCATTCTAGACATAAGAAACGGAGGCAAATTACTCGAGATCACCCAGTTAATAAGCATTGGGGTTTCCCTGACCCCTGTGCTTTTAATCAGTAGAGAATGATGCCTTTTTCTGGATGGTAATGTTTCTTTTCAGAGAAGGAAGGGGCAAGTATCTAGATTGAAAAGGTTAAAGCAGAGAAATACAAAAATGAGTGATAGTGTGAGATGGCCACTCTTTCCTCTAAGAATTTTGGAATACCTATGGACTTTCAACCACTAAAGCAAAGAAAGATGCTTTGGTGCCACTGCCTGGCACCTGGGCCCTGATACCAATGGAGGAATAGCATGGTTATTCCCTACTGATTAAAAGCATGGAAAGGAAATTCAATGGCCGTGAACAGTGCTAATCAAATGTGTCAGTGAGTATCATGAAGGACATGAGAACAGCTAGACCAAGGATATTTCTGAGTGAGCACAGCTTCTTGGAGTATGCCTTCCATTTCTCCTGGTATCATGCCGGGGATGGAGGTCAGCAGCCTGTCCTGGGTAAGGAGTTGTACAGCCTTGAGAAATCCTAAAAGAGAAGCCCCAGGGTTTTACTCTCTCCACTTTGCCAAGAGGAAACCATGGCAGTGCCTGAATTGCCATGTGAGGCAGAAACTGTGCCATGGCCCAGGTCCGATGGCCAGTTGCCATCCTCATGCAGTGCCCAGGCAGACCTGAGCAAGGCCTGTCACATTATCTGTAGAATGAGGTGGTTGAGCTAAATCGGTGGTTTTAAAACATTTTGGAGATGAATCATATATAATAAAGCATTCGAATAATACAGAAGCATATAAATGAAAATAAATATCCCATTCACCTCTGATCTGTCCTCCAGGACCCCACCCCAGAGACAACTGGTACCAGTTTCTTGCATATCTTTCTAGCATTATTTCATGCAGTTTTTTGTTTTTCTTTGCTTTTATATAAGTAGATGTATTTAAAGCTTTCTGCATCTTGTTTTTCTCACTCGGCAGTAGATTTTGGAGGTCACTGAATATCAGTACATATAGTGTGTATCTAGAAACCTAGATCAAACCTCAGACATCAAATGCTATAGTTGATGGGAGGGTGAGGGAGCAAATCACTGTCTGCTTGGCTCTCCTTCACCAGAAGGGAGGTCTCTAACATATGTCTGTGGAATCCTTTAGGAGACAGTGGGGCAAAATTTGAAAATACCATCTGGCTTGTATCTAGAGCCCCTGCCAGCTCTAGTATCTCGTGTCTGTGACAAATATTACTGGCCTACCGCTGAGTGTCTAGAGTCTTCATTGATAATATCAGAGAGACAGTCATTTGAACAAAACAGCCAGTGGATCAGGTCCCCTCCCTCATGGTGGAATGCCTAGATCTACAATTTGTGAGCACTATTAATAAGTGAGGTTGAGCCTGTGAACTCCTTGTCTCAAAATTAGATTCTGAAAATTTGCGGCTATTGCCAAAGTCTTCGCTTGTAGTTTTACATTGAATTTTTGTGCTGAATTATTTCATTTTGTCCCGGTGTGCCTTGTCAACTGAAAGTATTGTCTCAAGAGAGGCAACACAACAATATTTCATAAAGAAATCATTCTCTTCAGGCACAGAAAGACCTGCTTGTAACCTGAGTCTCTGACCCACTATGGCAAACAGACACACAGGATACTGAGAAGGATCCGGGGCTCACTAAAGCCGCTTAAATCAAAAGGAAATAGTAAAGCTTAGGCTGGTGACATGAAGCAGAGTTTCCTTTGGGTCTGGAGTAGATTTAGACTTTGTGCTTATGGATTTTCTGTGCACTGATGAAAGAATAGATAATTTAATATCTATTAATATTTATAATTATCATTGGCTTTGGGTCTAGGGTAGAAATTCTTCATTTCCCATGTCAAGGTCTTGCATAGCCCTAAATAGTGGTGAGTAATGTTAGCTAAACTTTCTAGTTCAGTTTCAAAATCCGGCCTATTTTACATACACACACACACACTCATTCATTCATTCATTCATTCACTCATTCATTCATTCATTCATTTTAAAGGAAGTGATATGTTGTAGACATCTGTTGTTTTTGTCACCCAGAATCCATTCATTTTTATCCTGACAACAACAACCTGACTTTCTTCTGGGAAACGACACCTTCCCTCTCACTCTTACCCCATGTTCTTCAGCTGAGGTGGGCTTCAGAGTGGACATGTGACTCAGGTTTGGCCAATCAGCACAACATATTCTCCAGGCCATTGTGACTGGGGGGATGGCATATTCCCCAAAGCCAATGATGTGCAATCAAACTTTCACTGAGAATGTTGAGGCAGAGGCTCTCTGTCCTTTCCTGCTGGATGTGACTTGGAAGAAGAGAGGCCTGGGGATCTTGGCCACCATTTTTCTACCACATGGAACTCCAGAATGAACCTTATGTATGGGGAATTGGCACTGAAAAATGGGAAGAGATCAGACCCTGCTGATATCTGATTATAGCCCCTCAGTCCCAGCCTTTCCTGATATAGGAGTCAATATATTATCTTTCATTTGCTTAATACAGCTCAGGTTGAGTTTTCTGGCTCATGGAAGTTCTGAGACTTCATTTTTTAAATTCCAAATTAATTTTATTAGATATCCAAGAGGTAGGGGAAATGAAGCTAGCTCCTGGGAAAAAGATGGAATTTCACTATCTAGACTATCAAATCTAAAAATAGGTGACTAATTCGAGTGTCAGAAGTATGACCCCTCAGCCCTACTAAGTGCCAGTCTCCAGAAGAGGAAACCCAAGAATCCGTATTTACAAAAAAAAAAAAAAGGAAAGAAAGAAAGTAAGTAAAGAAAATAGCTTGTTCGTTTATAATATAGCCTGCTGAGCAGCTATTCATGGTCCATGTCCCAGGGGTAGTTTAAAGATCATAGGTAATAGGAAAGAGAATATTTATTTTGCACCTTCTGTGGGCTAGATACTTTGTGAAGTATTTTAACCTGTTTTCATCCATTATATTTAAGAAACGCTTTTGCATACTGTCCTCAGTGTTCTAGGCACTATAGATGCTGGGTGCTCAGTAGTTAGGAAAAAAAATGGCCCTGCCCGCAAGGAGCTGATAGTCTAGCACATCCAATAGAACTTTCTGCCATGATGTAAATGGTTCTAGCTGCACTTCCCCATACATAAACCAGTAGCCATATGTACTTGTGAAACTTGAACTTGTGAAACATGGTTAGTGAAAAATTGATGTTTTTAATTGTAAGTAGTTTTAATTTGAATAGCCACATGTGATTGTGGCTACTGTATTGAAATGTAAGGACTGTAGATCATATCGTCTTAAATCTTAATGTGCATACGAATCACCCACAGATCTTATTAAACTAAGGATTCTGACTCAGTAGGGTCTAGGGCTTGGATGGAGCTTCTGCGTTTCTAACAAATTCCCTAGTGATGCTGATGTGGCTGGTCCATGGGCTACACTTTCAGTAGCAAAGGTAAATAATCATCAAAGTAAATAATAATAATAATAATAATAATAATAATAATAATACAAAATATGGTAAGACCATCAAGGAGAACAGGATGCTATAAGAGAGAATGGAAGGGGCAGAATTTGGAACTAAATTTAGGTTGGAAGCACATCATGAAAGCCCTCAGTGGAGAGGGGTTCCTGGAGTTGAAACCTGTGAGATGCATGTGAGCTAGTCAGGAGAGAGGGGTAAGGGAGAGGCGAAGAGCCAATCTGAGAGGAAGGAGGACTGGGTGAGAAGGCTCTCTAAACCACTCTTACAGAAAGAGTTTCCCTGTGAAACAGTCTGGTCTACAATAATTAGGTATCATTACCTTTTTAGCCTCTTGTCCATTCCTCCCCTTGACCTCCCTGCCACATTCAGATAGGTACCCTTCTTTGAGTTTCCATAACTCACTGTGTATTTTCCCATCATAATCATTAACACTTTGAGTTGAAATGTCCCCTCTCTCTGCTCACCACTTAACTGTGAACTCAGTGTATTTTTATTCTCTGGATCCCCACATGGTAGGGGATGTCTATTGAACTGTAGCCAACAAAGATATTGCATTTATTTGTGATTGTTTATGAGGTATCTGGGATTAAGGAAGTATATATACTGCCTATAGAGATGTACGCAGTATTTTTCTTCCAAATAGATGAGAAATATTTTGGAATAGAGCCAAACCATTCATGGCCTCTACATTACTTTCAGTTTTACAGCAGGGGATCACTCTGGTTTTGACAAGCTCTAATTAATTCCATCTCTGGGGAATAATGGGAAATGTAGGCTTATGCCATTTGCACCAAGGTTATCAGTTATATTGGTTTTAATGTTCTGCCCTGCTCTAGATATAAAACATGCAGCAAAATGCACAGTCGCCTCCTCATTAGCTGTAAACAGTGTATTTCAAATTTGTCAAGCATACATATTTATTTTTATATCCAGGCATTTTTATTTATCTTTCTTGCAAGTCTGAAGTTTTTGCCAATAAATTAGGAATGCACTAACTAGTTCTGAAAACTATGGCACCCAGGAAATTTTATTGATCTCATAATTTACTGGATCTTTTGGTTAATTACAAGTTCTATCTAGCTTGGTATGCTTTTCAAGTCAGCTGTGCATCATAAATATGAAACCTCAGTACTCACGGTCTCTACATTCTCTGGCAGCCCCACATGAGGTCAAAGGTGTAATAGCTACAATACCCAGAGTCTCTAACGTGTTTAATTAAACTATTAATCTACTTTTATCTTTGACACTAGAAAGCAGGAGGCATTGAGTTTTCAAAGTTCTCCAGTGCATTTACTTATGGTGGATTTTTCCTAGCTCTCTCTGTAACAGTTGAGCCCTGGCTACTCTTTGAAAGGCAATTTTAAAAATTGTTAATGTTGCAGGAATTACTGTATCAGCTAATAAGAAAGTGTATCATTTACAATGATTTCACCCATTTGCTTTCTGACTAAAGCACTTTATTAAAAACTTAGATTAAGGCTCGCTAAAGGTTTGAAAATTGTAGATCAATCAGCAGCAACCTTGGAAGGTCCATTATTTTAAAAGCCTGTGGATGATCATTAGAATGGGAGTTGTCTTTGTTACATAACCTGTGAGCACTCTGCGAGGACAAGTGTAACCTCTTGTGGCAGCGATGACATTTTAAGTGGTCAGGCCTGGTTTTATGTTCATTACCACAATGGAGCCTCAAAACTTGAGTCTTCAGAAACATGTGTATCTGTGAAGCTTTAATTAGGTTAACAAGGTTCTTATGTGTCTGTCTCTTTTCTTTACTGCGAATCAACTGGTAATAATCTACTACATATGTTAGGCAATTAAGGAAACAATTTGCTTCCTTTCATTTTGTTTCCTCTGCTCATTCCTGAGTTTGTGTGCATAAAGTTATGTGAAAATTTCAAGGTTCTATTTCCCTTCACTTTAAGCTCTTCCTACCTGCTTGCACAACTTTTTACTTGTCCTTTATTAAAGGAATCTGCATCTCGTGTGTCTCCATAAAGGCTGTGAAAATATGACACCATGACCTTCTCGCTTATGTCCCTGGCTTTAATTTTAACAGTGATTAAGAGTGATCTGAGTCATGCATTTGAACATTCCAATTAAAAGTCAATTTAGACAGGCAATGCCCATGTAAATATTGATTATAAACCCACTGTGTTTCTAGCTAAATTATTATCATAAGCTACAATTTAAAAATCTATTTTTCTTTTCTACTTTGTTAAAGAGTATAATCAAAAACCAAATCCATTTTCATATTGGTCATATATTTTGCAAATGCCCACCAGAAAAAAATTTTGATTTAGACACTCAACATATATTCCCTCCCACCCCACCTTCAGTCAAAATAATCAAAACCACAACTCTTTTACATTTATGGAGCAGTTGAAGTTGCATATTTCACTTTATTTTATTGTATTTTAACTTTTTGTACTGCATTTGCTGTAAGGATTCCATGTATCTTGTTAAATGTGAGCAGCTTCCTTGGAAACAAGTTATTTGAACTGACTTTTTTGGCTTATGTTCAGCATTTTACAGCCTAAGTATCATCAGAGCCATAAGTTTATAATTTGAGATGCCATAGACCTTACTTATTCATCATGATTAGATGTTTCTATCTGCTCTTCTACTGAATGCCAAGCTCTAATACTGAAAAATAAAAAGAGCCAGTTTCTGGTTTGGTAACAACAACAAAAAGAGTGAAGTAAATAAGAGAAATGCATTAAATCCATCCCCTTGATGAGGATGCAATCTGAGTCAAACTTTTCAATGACCATTGACTATTTGCACAATATTAGAATATAAACTGGTGATTTTAATACATGTGTACCGTCCTGGTGCTTCAGGGTTAAAATTATTAGTTTGAAAAGATAATTATTGGCCACATTTCTAGATAAGATGAGTCTTACAAATGCATTGTTATGTGATAGGTGAGTACATAGCTATGAAAGGCTAATATTTTGCTTTGAGGAACAATTTTTCTTTTTCACTATTGTAGTAATTCCTTTGTAAATGTTTAATCTTTACCCTACATAAGCAAAACCTTGAGGGCTCTCTCTCCTACAGCGCTGAGATAAAAGCATAAGAAATTTAGAAGGCAACCCTAATGACATCGTGTGACCCACGGAAATTAATCATGAATGGTGGAGCCTCGGGCCTGGGGGGGTTTGTGTTAGGAGAGTAGTGTGTTGACTTCTGCATGTGCTGCTGTCCCTTAGCCTACAAAGGCAGTCTAGCCAGCACTGCAAGGAAGCCTGGGTGTATGACTGTCCATCCAAGACAGGGCCTTTGGCTGCCTCTGCTACTAACAGGAGTAACCATGAGTAGAGAAGAGGACCCTGGACATTGTGTGGTTGGCTAGGACCCTAGTTTTCCATGGTGCTTGAAGCCCCACCATCAGAAAAACATTTCAGGGGAAGGATCAGAACTAAGAGTATTGAGCCTTAAAGACTTTTGTTTTACCTTTAAAAATATATCTCAACTCACATAATACAGCTGTATTATTAGTCTATATTTTACCTGGGACTAGTTAAGTAACTTGCCTCTGAACACACAAGTAGTAAATAGCGGGGCCAGAGTGTGAAACCAAAGAGTCTGTAAAGCAAAGGTTATAACTAGTTCACTGTATGATGATGCTGCCCATTTTCTGTCATGGGACTATTCCCACCATGGCCAATCCCAAGCCTCCTCAGTGAGGTCACTGAATGCAGAGTTCAGAAGAGATGCACGGAATTGGCTCTCACAGACTGGCTCCCACACACCACCGAGCGGGGAGCACACATAAGGCCACGGAAAGGAGTGACGAGGATGGAGAGAGAAGGAATGCTTTGCATGTCAGATAAACAACATATGAGGACTCCAACCGCCTGTCTCTTAGGTGGTAGTCAGTTACTTTGGCAGCTCCGGACGAACTTCACCTCCCAGGATTTGTGCCCTGTGCAGTCCCCTCCCCTTGGGCTGCGCCCATGGGCTTGCCTCAACCAGCAAGCAGCATGCCGCAGAAGGGAGGCTGTGCGGGTTCTGAAGCTCAGCCTTAAGAATGCCTGGAAGCTTCTGCTTTTGTACTCTCAGAGCCCTGGGCTGCTGCTTTCTGAGAGGCTCACTACCCTGCTCTGACAGACCACATGGAAGGGCCTGGTGAAGGAGAAGAGGCAACAGAACCAAGGGCACCACCGAGTGGAGAATAACCAGGGCCCCGGACTTATGACACTCACAGAGCCATCTGAGTTGAGGCAGCCCACTCAGGAGGGAAGAGCACACCTTGAGTGTTCCTGCTATGATGCTGTCTGAATTCCTAACCCACAGAACTGTGAGAAAACAAAATTTTGTCTTAAGCCACCTAGTCTGGGGGTGATTTATGAAGTAGCAATAGACAGCTGAAAAAAAAATATTTTCTACCAATGCAAGAATCTTATTTTACTTACCTGTGCTGCTTTGTGGTCAGGATGGGAAGAGAAGCCCTATTCCTGAAGTCACAGAGGCACCATGGTGGCCTGAGGGTCTTCAGGCTCCAGGTGCTCAGTTCAGTGCAGGCAGTCCCTTCCAACCTCATGACAAACACAAGACAGAATCATAGTTGATCACTTTTACATTTTGATGTCACAATCTCTCTTTGTGTTGTCAGTGTTTCTCATTGACATAAAGGGGAAATGAAGTGGAAAGAGAAGAATTCTATACATTATTGTTCAAGAGCCAAGAATAAAACAAATCTCTAAGCTCCAGGTTCTTTTGAGTATAATTCTTATTGTGTTGACAGTTTGGTGAGCATTTTGCTGATGCTTCTTTCTTCTTCCATGGACTAAGTAAGTAATCATGAAGAAGAAAGAAAAAGGGATCATCCTGCCAGAGTACTCAGTTTATATCATGACTTGATGGAATATCATGAAAGTGTAAAATTGAAGGAAAACACTGCATTAAACTGTCATATAACCTTGATTAGCTGCTACCTACAAGATGAGACCCTGGGATTAACCATTCCAGAAATAAGCAAACATCCAAAGGTGTAAGCCCACTGTATGCCCCTAATTTAAAAAAAAAAAAAAGTATCTAGTCTTAATGGTTTCATTAGATATTTTGTTAATGTCAGCAAGATGTTGATATTTTTGTCATGAGATTAATGCAAGCAAACCAGACTGGGATTAAAATAACTAGGGAGATAAGGTGATCAATGACATCATAACAACAGAACATACTGACAATTTTAGAGCAGTAAAAAGGCTGAAAAATGAGGCAGAGATAGTAACTTTATGAAAGACAAGAAAACAACTTAGGAGGAGACTATTTTGACTTTTGGTAAAAATTTTATTTTGAATAAAACTCATCACATACTCTATAAGGTGCCACACAGGGGCATTCTGTTATGTAATTTTAGAAGAAAGAAATTGAAATTGCTATCTCAGTTTGGTATAGTTTCAATGTCAGGTTTTAAGTCAATCCTGAATCTTTGGGAAAATCGTGACATCACAGCCACTATAGTCTGCTTATCAAGGTACAGGATTTACTGTAGTACTTGGGTCTCCTATTGTGGGTTTAAAGCTTGATTCAAAATGGTCATGGAAACTCTTCCTGCCTAGTCTTCTTCATGGGTAACTTCCAGGGGATTTTTTATCTCTCTTATCTTATGGGATTGTTCTAATACTCAAAATCATACAGAAATGATTGATGAAGTATAACATGTTGTTCAAAAGCAAGGTAACCTAATGACACGTGAAGAACAGTGCTACTGAGAAAATATTATCCCAACCCTGCTAGACCTCTTTCAATAAGCAATCCAGATAATTTAGGCCTGATTTTGTGCTTTCTAGAAATAAGTCCACCAATCCAGCCTTTCATGAAAACCAAGCAAGATGGGCATGAAGGAGAAGATGCATATTTCAACCCACTTTAGGTTAATTGCATCATCTGTATTAGATATGACCTGCTTTGTTTGAGGCTCCAAGTGTATGAATCAATACTCATTTTCATATCAGGCATAGGTATCCCTTCCAACAGCAGGTAAGAAGTGGGGAGATGGGATGGCTAGCAGATTGCCAATATTATATTATTTTCCAATGATAAGGACATTGCCTGTCTTATGGCCATTTGATTACATTTTGGCTCTCATTTAAAATAATGAGATTTTATCCTGAAGCTTTCTAAGTAAATTTGAATGTTACATCAGGTGTGTAACGGAATTAAAATGGAGTTACAGTGACTCCTACCCAATTGCCAACATGCTTCTTTTCTATTACTAGAGATAGTAAAGTGGCTTTCGGACCAAAAATTTTAGACATTATTTTGTACCTAGACTTTAGTTATTTGCTTGGCTGTTTTCATGATTCACCAGGTGATAGCTGTGTTGGTCTTCCTTTTGACTAGCACTTCCAAAGGTTTTGGTAATTATGGCTCAGAGTCTTTGCAGAATTGAATTATCATGAATTTTAACTTTAATGATAGCACAGAGCTGGTCAATCCTGTGGAATTAGGAATTTCATAAAGTATGGCCACTTCTCAGATGACGTACTGAAGTTGTGGAGGCATTTCCAAATGGAGAGTTGGAGCTATGTACATTGGGGTAGATCAGGTAGTCCAGGAGAGAAAGAAAAACTAAGTTCTGAGGCACAAAGAAGAGAAGGCAAAAGAAGGAACCCACATTTCAGCCACTGCTCCTTGTATTTAAAAATTTAACTGGGAAGTTCTCTAGATTTTAAGAACTTATCACACTCAACACCCAAAGAACAAATAATCCAATCAAGAAATGGGCAGACGACATGAACAGATATTTCTCCAAAGAAGACATACAAATGGCCAACAGACACATGAAAAAATGCTCCACATCACTCAGCATCAGGGAAATACAAATCAAAACCACAATGAGATACCACCTCACACCAGTCAGAATGGCTAAAATTAACAAGTCAGGAAACGACAGATGTTGGCGAGGTTGAGGAGAAAGTGGAACCCTCTTACGCTATTGGTGGGAATTCAAGCTGGTGCAGCCACTCTGGAAAATAGTATGGAGGTTCCTCAAAAAGTTGGAAATACAGCTATCCTATGACCCAGCAATTGCACTACCAGATATCTACCCCAAAGATACAAAGTAGTCATCCAAAGGGGCACCTGCACCACAATGTTTATATCAGCAATGTCCACAATCACCAAACTATGGAGAGAGCCCAGATGTCCATTGATAGATGAATGGATAAAGAAGATGTGGTATATATATACAATGGAATACTATTCAGCCATCAAAAATATGAAATCTTGCCATTTGCAATGACGTGGATGGAACTAGAGGGTATTATGCTAAGTGAAATAAGTCAATCAGAGAAAGACAATTATCATATGTTCTCACTCATATGAGGAATTTAAGAAACAAAACCTGGATCATAGGGGAAGAGAGGGAAAAATAAAACAAGACAAAATCAGAGAGGGAGACACACTGTAAGAGACTCTTAATCTCAGGAAACAAACTAAGGGTTGCTGGAGGGGTTTGGAGGATGGGTAACTGGGTGATGGTCATTAAGGAGGGCACATAATGTAATGAGCACTAGGTGTTATATAAGACTGATGAATCACTGACCACTACCTCTGAAACCAGTAATACATTATATATTAATTAACTGAATTTAAATTTTAAAAAATGGGAAATAACAAATGACAAAATAAAAAAAAATGTGAATGGTGTTTTACATTAAAAAAAAAAAACAGACTTCATTTGAACAGACTAGGAAGATAAAGTAAAATCACACCATAATGCTCAGTTTCACTTTGTGGAACTGGGGCAGCTCATAGAGAAATACTAATTGGTTGGGAGACATCTGCAGAGATTCCACAGAGATTGTAAGAATAATTAGATTTGATATAAGGCACTACTCAATAATATAGCAAGGTTTAGTGGAGTGGTACAAGAATTATAGCCATTGTCAAAATGCAAAGATTTTTTTTTTCCAGTTTCCAAGAGGAAACCTGCAAGCTTACTAAAGTTTCTCTTACTGTTTAGTATTTGAAACCAGTGCAAGAACTCTACATCTGCATGGGGCTCTGTTGGCCAGACAGGTGGAGTTTTACCAAACAACAAATTTTAAATTTTATTTTCTTACTATATTTGACTATCAAAAACATGACCCTCTTCTGTGACTCTTCTGTTTGTGTTAAGGCATCTATGGTTAATGGCTTTTGCTTCTCTTATATGATGGACTTTAAAAAGAGATCATTCTCTGAAAATAAGCACATTGTTGGTGAAAATGAGTTTAACTTGTCAAGCTCTGTCTTTTTTTGCCATCCTGTGTTCCGGAAATAATTCACATTAGTCATCTTTTAGAAACTGTAAGTCATTTCTTCCCTGCCATTACACATGCCCTGGTGGCAATCCGTTAAGTATTTCATGCTAAAAACAACCCCAGGAGATAGTAATTAACCTAATCTTGAGTGTAATAATAGAATCAGAGATTGATGAACAGTTTTCTTCAAATATTTTAAGCAATGGCATAAAACTGAATGGCCATGCATTACTTGTATTAGAAAAACAGTATGGAATACGTTAGAATATCATGAATAAATGAACACTTTCATTTATGAGTTTTATATAGAAATCATTGAGTTTCCCTGCTCGAGGTGCAGCCTGCATGGTAGTTAATCTTCTTGTGGCACTTACTGTATAATGCAACACCTCTTTGGGCAATCTTTTGTATTAAAATATAGCATTTAAGTTCCTTTCCTCCACAGAGCAATGCAAGAATGAATTGTTCAATTTTTTTTTTATCACATGCTGGAAATTATTTCAGAAATAACCAAGATGGTAATTTCCATTTAATATATTTTTTATAGCTCATTGAAAAATATGAAATATTTTCAAACCAGGATAAAATTATTATAAAATGAAAAGAACCTTATAGTGGTAACCAGAAGACTACTGTCTCAGGCTCGCCACCATCCATATACAACATGAACAAGTCATTTACCCTCTCTCAGTTGTTGTTAGAATTATTTTAATCATTAAAATGAAAATACTAATTTAACAACTTCCAGGTAACGTCCATTTTAAACTATTCTTCTTCCTGTTTAGATACTTTCCCTCACTCTTATTTCCATCCACCCCATCCCTTCCTGGTGCATTCTAATGAGCTCTTATTACGGTCCATCCCAGATCAGTTTGTGGTTTCTTCCTGTATAGAGAGCTGTCTCTCAACCTCGTTGAAGTCATATGTCATCTCTCATTCAGTAAAGGAGATTGAATGGCAGGGACCAGCTGTTTCCTGACAAAAGGCTTAGACACCATGACAGTCAATGGATAGGCAAGACATAGGCTAAATCAGATAGCATAGAATGCCATTTCTTTTTTTTTTTAAGATTTTATTTATTTGACAGAGAGAGAACAGCAAGAGAGCGAACACAATAAGGGAAGTGGGAGAGGGAGGAGCAAGCTTCCCACGTAGCAGGGAGCCTGATGCGGGGCTCAATCCCAGACCCTGGGACCATGACCTGGGCCAAAGGCAGACACTTAAGGACTGAGCCACCCAGGTGCCCCTAGAATGCCATTTCTAATGCAAACTCCCCGAAGAGTCTTTAAAATAGGGAGAGAGATATCTTCTGATGAGAAGAAAATAGCACTACCAACTTGAAGTGTGCATGTTAGGATGGCTACCACAACCATCTAGAAAAATTGTTTAGTACAAGTGCCATCTCCTCATAAATCACAGGAGTAGGTTCACTTAAAAATGGACATTCACTATGAGTTTCAATCCATACTCAGCTTAGTAGAAGACCAACCCAGAGGATTTCACAGTCCAATTAAGGAATTTTAAGGATTTTGCAAAAGGAAGCATTGTCCATAGGAAATTTCCCTGTGAGCTCCAGGTAACATCTATGGACTGTAAATTTTCCTTTGCATATTGCAAATGGGAAAAATATGCTCTACCAGGACATAGCAGTATGCCTTTAAAAATAAAATATAACTATTTTTAAGACTAAGATGTGGCCATTATTTTATTTCTTGTCATAAAAGAAAAATTGAATACACATGTTTATGCATAAATATTGGGCCATTCATAGCACTATTATTTGGGTGGAAAAGGATGAAAATTATCCATTTTCGGTGAAAGGGGAGGAAATTACTCAAACCATCCGGGGCACTAGTTCATAAACTATATGAAATCTTTAACAAAATGAACTCCAGAGTTTATGCAATTCCCCCAAGAAAAAGAGATGACTTTAAAAAATAAATCATAATGAGAAATATTATTATTATTCTCACTGGTGGTAAAGGGTCATTAATAAAACAATCTCTGTGATATGTAAGTTCTAATATAAAACTATAAAAATATTATAAATGGGGGCGCCTGGGTGGCTCAGTTGGTTAAGCGACTGCCTTCGGCTCAGGTCATGATCCTGGAGTCCCTGGATCGAGTCCCGCATCGGGCTCCCTGCTCGGCAGGGAGTCTGCTTCTCCCTCTCCCACTCCCCGTTTGTGTTCCCTCTCTAGCTGTGTCTTTCTCTGTCAAATAAATAAATAAAATCTTTAAAAAAAAATATTATAAGTGTTCTGCATAGAGCGAAATAGCCATATTTATGAAATGGAGTTGACATGATTAGCAGCCACCTTGTACCATGGGAGCAAAGAGACTCTAATTAAGTCTACTCCATGAGTATTTGGATTTTCTGGCATTTAAAGAAGAGGATGGTTGGGGAAGAAGAGTAATAGCCTGTTCTCCATGTCTTTTATTATGCCGCCAAAGCTTCCCAAACCATAAAGAGATGGCTGTAACCTTCTTTGTTAGAGCAGGAGATGAACACAGATGTCTGAAGGAAGCATATTAGGAATCTCTCGTCACACCCCATTCACCAGCTCCTTCAGCTGTGCGGAATATTTTACTTCTAGTGAAGCAGGATCTTCTAACCTCCATGCTTTCACCTGCGACCCTCTTTCTCTTCCATTTTTGCCTGGGTGATGACTTTACAATCACAGTTCTCAGTCAAGTTGAGACTTTCTTCAAAGATTTCTGGGATCTTTTAGCAACTCTCTGACAGTTGGGGATTCATTGTTGTGTTTTTGTTTTTGTTTTTGTTATTATTGTTTTTGTTTTGTTTTTTTACTGCCAAGGAGTCTTCGTGCACTGTCCCCATCAAAGCATTTGCCTCTCAATATTGAAATTGACTCGGGGTGCCTGGGTGGCTCAGTCGTTAAGCGCCTGCCTTCGGCTCAGGTCATGATCCCAGCGTCCTGGGATCGAGCCCCGCATCGGCCTCCCTGCTCGGCGGGAAGCCTGCTTCTCCCTCTTTCACTCCCCCTGCTTGTGTTCCTCTCTCGCTGTGTCTCTCTCTGTCAAATAAATAAATAAAATCTTTAAAAAAAAATATTGAAATTGACTCTTTAGGTCTTGATTTCTTCCATGGCCCAGTGTATGTGTCTCATTTACCACTTATCCATTACTCTTTGCATAATGCCTGGCACATATTAGTTATCAATAAGCATCTGTTTATTGAGGGAGGGAGAGGACATGAGCCATATGAAAAAAGTCAGAGAGACAGCAATGACAGGGTGGCCCAAAGACAGTGAGAAGACTGAGGGGACTAAACTTTAGTGCTGATATTATTTTCTTCTAAATGTATGAGGTGATATAAATCTTCTCAGTGGATTGTAGATTGGAACATTTTTCCCCTTTGAAGAACGATAGGAAATAGAATAAATCCAATATATTTGCCAGTGATAATTTGTTAGATGCCTGTATATATAGGAAGGAACCTGAGGGCTTCGGGGGTCAAATGGATTTATCATGTTTCAATACAAAACAACTTTTAGAGTTGTATAAGAGATTGCAAATCACTTTAGAAAATCAAGTTTTACTTGGAAGAGGGAGTTTCCAGTAATATGACATTATTGCAACAAGTAAAGCTCATTTAAATAGGCTTAATAGATCTGTCTACACAGCCCCTACTACATATAAGGCAAAAGGTGGACCAGCTGAAAATAGAATAGAGAGTTGGAAGAGGCTTTCAAAGTAATGTTACAACTATTAACTAAAATACTTATAATTTGTTGTATCTATCATAGCTCACTGATGGGGCTCACATGTAAATAATGTTTTACCCTGAAAATAAAATATAGAGCATACAAATTCCTCCAAACTCAGTTTCAAGATGGGTTTTTAGACAGCGAACATGAGGAAAAGGTTGTATATGTGACATCACATTTGTGACACCTTCTAGCATCTTCCCAGGATGATACGCAATGTTTTATCTGATGCTTTGGAATGTCTGATAAGTGAGTAATCTGAATGTTGTAATAATTCGGTTCAGTGTAACCTATCTAGCAAGTCTATATTCTATGCTAGGTTCTATGCTAAGCACTGAAAAGATGATGGCAGATAAGATATGGTCTTTTCCATCCATGGACTCAAACTGAATAGAGAGAATATGTTGGAATCAGCCCTGAGAACTCTATGCTCTGAACATACCAGACTGCTCACTTTCCCCTGGACATGCCAAAGTACATTCACTCATCTGTGATTCTGCTCATGTGTTTATACACTTAGACTTTTGAGACTCAACACCCCTTTCTCTCAAATTACTATCTCTTTGTGGAGTTTCAAAAGCCGTTTTAGAAATCTGAATAAGAATTTCCTAAGTTTTGCTTTCTGTTCTACTCTAACTGCCATGCCCATTCCCAGAGGCCATGGTCTCCACAACAAGTTTAGTTTTGACAAGCGAATGAGGAATTATTGG
This sequence comes from Leptonychotes weddellii, assembly GCF_054177405.1. Lineage (NCBI taxonomy): Eukaryota > Metazoa > Chordata > Mammalia > Carnivora > Phocidae > Leptonychotes > Leptonychotes weddellii. The sequence goes on from NC_138378.1 coordinate 36,101,263, forward strand.
GAGGAAAAATCATTTAGGTCACTAGCAAAGTTGGCCTACTGCATAGTGATGTGAAAAGCTAGCCGCTAGCTGTTGGCATAGGGCATCTTAGAAGTACAAGAAGGGCAAAAAAGAGGACACAAAGCTTCACAGAAGCATCAGCATCTGAAGTGGAGTTTGAAGGAGCAATGTGACATTGGCAGGCAGGTATGTTGGGGAGGGATCACTTGAGCAAAATCATGGATAGGCAAACATGCTTTGAGATGTGACGAATCTCTTGAATGCCATAGACTGTGATCCTGGATTCCTCCAAATATAAGTAAGGTGAGAAAATGGTCTGAAAGATGGGAGAAAATGAAAATGCCTACACTTTTTTTTGATGCACATAATATGCACAAATTTTATGAAAGTGAACTTGCCCCACATTTGCTCAAATAAATTACCTTTCCTTTCTCAGTGGATTCTGTGCCATATGAATGTGGAGAGAGAAGGGTACTGGTTTCAGTTTAAAAAGAAAAAAGAGAGAGAGAACATTTTATTATCAAAATATGAAAACTGAAAAAATCTTAATGCTTAATAATGCTTTTTACTAAACAGGTAATGCCAATCACTGACATTTATCATATGATCTGTTGTAATGGATGCAAGTATTCACTGTGTACTGAGCACAGGCCGGTGATTTTGCTGAATACCAAGGGACATTGCTCAATAGGACAGACTGGATTGTAGTCCTCTGTTTGGGCAGTTTCCTACTGTCTAAAGGCAGAAGACCCCTCCCCCCATCCACACCCCTCCCATTCCCCATTTCCATTACCACCCACAGCCACCACCATAACTAGCCTGGGAGAAATAGCTAGAGTTTGGCCTGTAGGCTGAAGTAAGGGATGCCTCAGATTTTGAATGTAGTGGAAAAGCATAGAATGGTTTTAAACAGAGGAATTCATGACCAGATATACATTTTTTAAAGATCTCTGTGTCTGCTGTGTGAATGGTTCAAGGGGCAGGAAGAAGGGCTATAAGAAGGACATCCAGCAAGGAGGCTATTAAAATAGCATAAGTGAGGGAAGGTGGTTGGTAGCACAAGGCAGGGACAATAGATACGACAAGTAGTAGATAAGTTTAAGATATATTTTGCAAGTGGCTTAGATAGCTTTTGCAGGTCAATGGGGGTTGGGAAGGAGCAAAAGGAAGGAAGGAATCAAGGATGATTCTTAGGAGTTTGGATTTAGGAATAGAATGTACCATGCTGGTAGGATTTACTGAGATACAGTTGAAAGAACAAAATAAAGTTCTGTTTTGGTCATGCCAGGTGTGGGATATCTCTAAGATGGCTAAGGTTGGCATATGGATATAGGAGGTGGGCACTGTCATCATGGTCTGAATATCAAGGGATAGACTGGACTGGAAGAATACTTTTGGAAGACATCATCGTATGGATGGTATTTAGACTCATGGGCTAGATAAAAGCACACGGGGAATCCTTTCTTTTTAATAAAAATAATTTATGAGTTTAGAATTTTTAATATCATGAACCCAGCTCTTTCCCCTGTAAAATACCTCCCCCCATTGGCAACAGGATATGTGCAGAGCAAATAACTGTGATCTCTGCTTCATAGGAACACACAATCTAAAATAGATCCTGATGACACAACCAAGGGAGCTTCCCTTTTTCCTCTGAACCCTGAGCCTTCATGATAATAACACATACTAGTATCACAGTCTGCAGGGACTTATATATTCATTATCCTATATTTTTCGTCCTTCCACAATCCTTGAAGTGTGAAGGATGTATGCTATCTCTTGTTTGACGTACTCAGCAGCTCTTTAAGTAGATACTCATTTTTTTTTTTAAGATTTTGTTTATTTATTTGAGAGAGAGAATGCACAAGTGGGGGGCAGGGGCAGAGGCAAAGGGAGACAGAGAAGCAGACTCCCCGCTGAGCCAGGAGCCTGATACTGGGCTCGATCCCAGGACCCTGGGATCATGACCTGAGCCAAAGGCAGACACTTAACCGACTGAGCCACCCAGGTGCCCCTAAGTAGATATTATTATTCCTACTTTTAGCAGATGAAAATGGAGGCCCTAATATTAATTAAGCAACACCTCTGGAAGATATCACTAAAGCAGTGAGTGGGAGTGGCAGAGGGAAGATTCTTCTGACTCCAAGAGTCCAGGGATTCTAGTTTTGGATGGAACTTTTCTGGATATATCAAATTTTCCAAGGAAATGGAGCCCTAATTGAGAGCAAGAGCTCTAGAGTCTCAGAATTGGGTCAAACCCCAGCTATCCGCTTGATAATTGGTTATATTGGAAGTAACATGGCCTTTAGGCCTTGGTTTCTTAATCTTTACAATGAGGATGCTAATACCTACCTCTCAGAGTCTTCGTAAATTCACCCATCCATCCATGTAACCGGCAATTTATTCATTCATCTACCAGCATATAATAAGCTCCTACTATGTGCCAGGCACCATTTTAGGCATTGAGAACTCGTTTATGCAGAAAATAAAGCCGGACCTGCATTGTTTATGGGAAGCAATCAATGACCAATCAATAAATTAATATAGACCAGCACAGGAGAGAGCAATAAGAGCTGTAGAGAAAGTTTAGCAGTGTTGAGGATCATGGGTATTCAGAGAAGGCTTCCATGAGCAGGGAGGCTTGTCTAAGCAGGAACCTGGACTAGAATAAATGAAATAATACACAAAATGTACTTAGCCTGGTGCTTGACACCTGTTACTGAGCCATGGAATCCTGGAAAAAGGAGAGGTAAAAGCAGACATGGTAGGTGTCCAGGAAAACATACTCATTGCCCAGGCTAGAGAGAACCTCAGCTTTTGGAGTTAGTTCATCTCACTGGCTAAGTTATGCGATAGTCTCTGGCTGCTTTAGCTGATGTCATTGATGAATCCAACTGCTATTTTTCTGAATCTGTGCCCAAAAAACATCTTCTAATCATGATTTAACTTCCCATGTAAACCTGCCCACCTGGAGAGAACATTCTAATCATACCGGCCTCAAGTATTCGACTTCGGTTCTTAGCTATTTCTCGGTATATGTTGATGCAGAGACACTCTAATTACGATTTGGTTTCCCGTGTAGCTTGGCCTCATGGAGTGAATGTGGACTTTGATTATTCCCGTTCCTGTGACAGCTCTCAGGAGTTATAAGTTGAGCATCTGGCCTTTTGACTGAACACGTTTGCCTCCTGAATTTAGGTAACATTAGTGCCTGGCACATAGTAGACGCTCAATAAACACCCACTGACTGATAGATTGAGACTTCTCCCAGGCCCATGGCACAATTGGACTTTCAAGGGTAAGTTCACCAGGGGGAGGACGAATGCCACCCTGCAGGGTCCCCCCGGAGCCAGCCTGCCCAGGTTTGCCAGGGATCCAGCCACTGTCGCTGCACAGACTCAGCACACAGGCCGATTTTTGTCCATCAACAAGGGCTTTAAACTCCTGCCTCAACCTATTCCTGGGTTGAGGGGAAAAACAGAAAAGTCAAGTGGGGTAACAGGAGGGGAAGAACTCTGCTCCTCCACTCCAGGTGAGTCTGGCTGCCAGGCAAATTCAAGAGCAGGGACCTCAGAGGCAGTTATATTCCTGGGAGCAATGTTTCCACTCACCTTCAGGGCCCTGGCAGGGGAGATAAGGGGGCTGAGGGCAGGGGTGAAGTAGTGGGACTTACTTGGTTCCTGTGGATGGTGAGGCAGTTCTGTGTCTCTAATCATAATGATAATGGCAGTATGATTCACTTAAGATTCAGCAGGCACTGCATTTCATACTTGATACCTATCGCTTCACTTAATTTTACCCACCCTGCAGGCCATTGCATATATCAGCTGGAAACCTCTCTTCCTTTTGATTCAAACCCACATTTTCCAAAAATGTTTAATGAAGGTTTCTGGCTTTTTGGCTAAACAAACACCATGCATGAATCCATCGGTTTCTCTGTGATATCCAGCCCAGTAATTTCTCTTATCTCTCTGAGCCTCATGCCAAGAGATACCGTCTTGTATCCTGTTAGGTATGTAGGAGTATCTTGCTGTTTGCTACCAGCCGATTCATTTCTCCTGTGGCTCAGTTTATATAACCCTTCTTGAGGAACAGACTTGATGGTTGGCAGCTGATGGAAATTTCCATTCCTCTAGCTTCTCCCTCACTCCCTTCCCACACTCACTACTGATTGCTCAGCCTTTGAAGCCCAGCAAAATCTGAAGCCTTCAACTCCACTCAGGCATTAATCAATTGAGAAAACAGAATAAATATAATTGAGACCCCATTGTTAAAGATGCTGTCATTGTTTTCTTTCCTACTAGGTCAGGTTGCCACTTTTTTTTTCTTGAATGTGTTTTCTTGAATATCTCTGGCAAGCCCAAATACATAAGATTTTATGTGAGGCAACTTTATTATATAAAAATAAATGTTTTTTCTTAACTCCCTCAGTAAGTACATGTATCCTTGACCAAATTAATTAACTATAGGAGGCCTCAAGTTCTTTTTCTTTTTTTTTAAAATAGGCAGCTGTATTAGATTAGTGGTTTTTAATGTCTTGTAGGTGGTGAATGCCTGTGAGCCATGATATGCTTTGTGGAATACCATAACATAATAACACCCAAAGCTAGACTTAAAATAGCCAAACATACTATTTTGTGACATCCCAAATACGATCCTATATATGATTCTAATAGAGGCAAAACTTAACATATATGGAGATATAATTCATTCATTCATCTATCAAGTAAGTGTTGTTAAGTATCTTCACAAACGTTTCTCAAACTAGCCTCACCTGGGCAGGGGGGGGTTGTCTTTTAAAACATAGTATGCTGGGATGCCTGGGTGACTCAGCGGTTAAGCGTGTGCCTTCAGCTCAGGTCATGATCCTGGGATCCAGTCCTGCATCAGGCTCCTTGCTCAGCGGGGAGCCTGCTTCTCCCTCTGCCTGCCGCTCCCCGGCTTGTGCTCTCTCTCTCTCTGGCAAATAAATAAAACCATAAATGAATGAATGAATGAATGAATGAATGAATAAGTAAAATAAAACTCTCTGGCAAATAAATAAAATCATAAATAAATAAATACATACATAAATACATAAATAAAACAAACAGTATGCTGGGCCCCATTGGGCATCTTAATAAATTCTCAGGTGATGCTGATGCTTATACTGCTAATCTGGGAAACATTCTTTGAGAAACACTGACCTACTCTACTTTAGGCCAGGGGTTGGCAAATTAGAGTTCATGGGCCAAACGTGGTGCATCCTTCTTTTTGTAAATCACGTTTTATTGGGACACAGCCACCCCCATTTATTTATGTATTGTCTAGCCCTGCCTTTGTGCTATCACGACAGAGTGGCTGGGACGAGACTATGTGGCCCGAAAAGCCTGAAATATTTTCTATCTGGCCCTTTACAGAAAGAAGTTCGTATGCCAGGTTATAAGGATAAACTTGTACAAAAGTTGAATCTAGGTCTCTCCTCATGGAGCTTGCATTCTAAAGTGGCACTACACATTTAGTGACATTTAAAGGAAAAGTGTAAGGGAAAGTCTTAATTGAGGAATTCTATCTTCAGTTACTTGTAACCTCATTATTCTTTCTTTAAGAACCACCTCTCCATTCATGTCTAACTCTAGCCAGCGTCACAACCTCTTCAAGTCTGCGTGATCCAAATACCCCCAGACTGGTCTTTTCCTCTCAATACTTTCTGCCTCAGTGTATTCCAGATAGCCTTTCAAGATTAAATATTCTAAATGTAGCTATTAGGTGACGATCATCTCCGGAAGAAGATTCTGTTATTCCAGTTTGCCACATTGTGACACCAAATCACTCCCACTGCCTTACCTATCACCCGAGATTTCCCGCGGTTGCAGGCTCTTCATTGACCTGCTCAGAAATGGAGATGGTAATGAGTTTTACCAGCAGGAATGGCAAGGCAAGTATCCTACACATTACCACAGGCTCTGCCACTTTCTTGTTTTTCTCTCTGACCCAGGCAAGAACCACTTCACTCACTTCAGCCAGCCCCTAGGGGCATCTGAGTTTGCAGCCCCATTAAACTCTCCATTAAAACCACACCAGCTTATTCACCATCTTCCAAATTACTTATTATGTTTTATTCTAAGTAATTTATTACTTATATTAGTTCTTTATTAGCTATTTATTACTCATAGTAGTTATAGGTGACTAATGACAAATTATCTTAAAACCGTGTCTTAAAACAACGATAGGTTGTGTTTAGTCTCGGATTTTCTGAGAGGCAGGATTTGGGGGGGTGTCTTCCCTGAATGGCTTTTGCTCAGGGTCTTTCATGAGGTTATGGTTTAAATATCGATCTGGATGACAGTCATCTGAAGGTTCAACTAAGTCTACAGGATCAGCCTGTCGCAGATGGCTCACTGTCCAACTGGCAAATTCATGTGGATGGTTGGCTGTTGGCATCAGTTTCTCATCACATGGATCTTTCCTTCTCAAGGAGGCCAGCTTCTCAAGAGCAAGTGAGCCAAGAAAGCAAGGCATAAGCCACGGTGTTTTTCAAGATGTAGCCTCAGAAGTCACGTACTACACCAATTCTGCGTTATCTTTTTTGTTACACGGGTCAGTCCTAATCAAAGTGGAAGAGAATGACACAGGAGTAGGAATAGCAGGAGATCAGAATCATGGGGGCCATTTTTAAACCTGGACACCACATAGTTTTAACTCCTCCCTAACTCCAGGCAGGGACTTCAGTTTCACCACTTTCTCCCTATCTGGAAAGTTCTAATTTGTTTTGTTCCATTTCCTGAATCAGATCATCTTTTCACGCTCTCATCTTGGTCCCATCATCCGTGTGACATCTCCTCTGAATGCTTTAGCCTGAAGAAACTGCATCTTCCTTTGTTCTCCTGTGGCCTCATTATCCTTATCACACATTTTAGCAGTTACTCACACACAGGAATAATTTTTATTTGCAAATGAACTAGTCCAAAGAGCTCAGCTCTTCCTGAATAAGGAAATTCTTTAATATTACTACAAAAATCTGTGTGAGGCATTGAAAAAAAAAAAACCTTAGAGATTGAACTGTATTGCATTACATAATCTATTATGAGTAACATTGATATGGTATATTTGCTATATACTTAAGAGATCAGTGTCTACCAGAGCAGTACAACTCAAATATTCATATGAATCATTAGGCATCTAGTTAAATGCAGATTGAGATTCAGTAGGTATAAGGTGAGGTCTGAGATTCTGCCTCTGTAACAAGCTCCAAGGTGATGCCCATGCTACTGGCCCATGGAACACACTTTGAGCAGCAAGGTACTAGAATACTAGAAGATGGGCATAACATAGAATATGAATTGAAAGTAGATTGAAAAAGAGAAGTACTGAAGAGAATCATGGCTGTGTTCAATCACTAAAATTGGCAAGGCATAAATATTTGAAATCATGAATCAGCCACGTATTTCTTTATTATTCTGTTGTGTTGTCCATTATTTTTATATGTACATATATGTCTTGTCTCCTCCCATCTTGATTATAGGTTCTTTTGGATTGAGTGCATCCATGTCATGCACAGAAATGAAGCATAGTTCTTTTTCCTGAGTAGGTACTCAGTAAATGTCTACTGTTTGATTGCTCTGCTGCTGATTCATTCCCATCATTACTTCCCAAAATATTTCTATTTTCAGTGTAGGGGTTTCAAAATGCCTTTTCACTGTGAATATGAATTTATTTATTACCTAATACGATTCCTCATAATAAAATAAAACATTAACTAGTAGGTCTAAATAGGTACTGAATTAAATTAATATGATCAGATTAATAGAAAAAATTCAAATGCAGTTTCACCCCAATCTAATTAAATCAGAATCTTTGTAGGTGAGCCCAGGTACAGTATGTTTTAAAGCTCTCTGGGTGATTCCAATATGAAACAAAAGTTCAGCATTGCTAGTTTAATTCATATCCTACTAGATTTTAAAATAGAATATTATATTTTTATTACAGTGTCCAAAAGCATATTTTTTATAATACGTAATTTGGAAATATCAGTGAAGACCAGTTCAGAGAAAGTTTTTCTTTTCTTTTCTTTTTTTTTGGCTTATGGGATGTAATTGAATCAGTTATGAATTAATGTAGATAAGCTATAGTAATTTTTGTAATCCCGGTGCGATCTAACTTTAAATACATGTGGCTTCTTAATCAGACAGGGCTTATTGATGTAGGTTATACCTTTCTCCTAAAGTAAATATATCAGATAATTTTGCCAAATTATTTTCACCATTTTAAAAACATGAAGACATGTTGCAGATATTTTGTATGTGCTAGTCAAAGTCAGTCTCAGCTCTACATAGGGTATATAAAGGTTGTTATCATAAAAGGATCTCTGAATCATTTAGGAGCATTTTATGCAGAAGAAACTAAGGTCATTTTTTTGCTTACTCAACGTCAGAAACCGTAAAAGGTAGAAAAAAGACAGCCTAGTACTGTTAATAAGACCCTGAACGTGAGTCAGAATACTTTGCTTCTCCATGAAGCGTACTTGCTGTGTGACCCTTGACAAGTCTCTTAACTTTTGATGGTCTCCAATGTTTTATTTGTAAAATGAAGGTATTGAAGTAGAAGGTGTATAAGATTCTTACAGCTGGAAAAGGGGAAGATGAGAGAGTAATGGGCTTTGAGTGCTTCCAAGTCAGGCATTATGTGAAGTGATTTAAAATAATTCTCATAGAACCCTCAAAAATCCAATAACTCTATAAAGAATTTTCAAGTGGGTGGACACAAAAACTTCTAGATTGTTAAAGTAAGCCCATGAAAAATCAGATAACACAAAATAAAAATACATTAATTTTTTTGATTCCGATTCCTTCTCAGAAAGAGAATTTCATACGTCGTGAATGTCAGCCAGTTTGTTTTATAAATCTCCAGTGACTTCCAGTTGCTGACATCAGATAGTGCCCTGGGAGGTGATGACAATTTGTCCATTTTCGTAGTATGATCCTTTACTTCACCCAAAATCTTTATCATCCTCACGATTCAACATTTTATTCTGCATTGAGGAGGAGGTGGCCCTAAGATGTATATTCATGGTAATGTCTGAAGCTACTGTCTCAGGACGACTTTCACAGGGGGCCCAGGCTCTGATACATGGGTCTGATGTTACAAATCCAGATTGGCTTACCAACTTTTGCTATCGTTGGTACCATTGAACTTGGATACTTTTCTGGACAAGTATTTTGCAACTGGGTTCACAAAGATTGTTACTCCTTCAGGCTAAAAGTCAAAGTTCATCCACTGCCTTAAAAGTTATAAATAGTGAATTACCCAGTGTCATGTTCATGTAATGCATATACATATACACATACATATAATCATATATAGTCCACTGCACAGAAACATCACTGGTACCATGCACTAACCTGATCCTGGGTGAAGGAATTAAATGTGAAGGCCTAAAATAGTCATTCTCAAAGACAGGCCCAGGGATCAATTAATTCAACGTCATTTCACCAGGGGGAGTAAAGCTATGCCCAGGTCAGATTCGTAGCTAAAATTCTGGTAATTTGAACCAAGAGACTGTGCTAATCAGCCAGTTAGCAACAAAACTAACAGATAATTATCACGCCTCTACCATATGTCAGACATCGTTAAGCACTGGGGATATAATGATGAAAAAAACTATCCATGACTCCAAGGAGTTTACATTCTAGTGGAAAGATGAAGATAACCAAACTTAGACAATTAAAAAAAAAATGTAAGATCACATTAGATATTGACTAGTATGATGAGGAAGATAGAAAGGGAAATGATTGAGAATGGAACCCTTTTATCTCTGAAGGGTAAGGGGGGTCATGGGGTATTCTCTGTTAACTGAGATTCAAATAATGAACGGTAGCAGTGTCAGAAAGATGGAGGGGAAAAGTGTTTCAAGCAGATGGAGCAGAAAATGCAATGATCCTGAGATGAGAATGAGGAGCTTTTTCTGCAAGAGAAGTTTTAATAGTGATGGGCTTTTGAAATCTTAATTTCACTCATATATTCATTCATTTATGGTTTATTCATCAAAATATATATTGAGGACCTACTATGCTCATGTACTTTTCAAGACACAGTTCCCTGGCCTTGTGATGCTTACGTTTTCATGGGGGACACAGACCAATAAGGAGTACATAAGAAGAAAATTATATAACACATCAGAAGACAAGAGCTTTAGACAAAAGAAAAAGAGCATCAGGAGAACCAGGAGTGGGGATGGAGTGCTCAGGGAGGGCCTCACTAAGAAACTTCGGCAGGAGCCAAGACTTGAAGCATGCAGACATGCTTAGCCATGCAGACATGTGGGAAAGGACATTCGGGGAAGAAGAAATAGCAAGCACAGAGCTGTGTTGGAGAAATAGTAAGGAAGCCAGTGTGGCTGGAGCAAAGTGAGGAGGAAAACAGTGAGAGACACAATCAGAGGGCTGGTGGGAGCCTGATCATATCCAATAATGCCAGGACTTTTCCTCTGAGAGATGTGGGTAGGCATTGTGGGGTCTTCACTGTCATTTTAAGATCAGCGTGGGCATACAAACCAAGGAATTCCATCCCAAATGGAATTCCAGCACCAAGGGAGGCTGGGCGTACCACGAATTGGTGAGACCAGGAGATTAGGTCCACCACAGCCATGCGTGGTGGTCCTAGAGACGGTGGTGAGGAGGAAAGGCAGGCTGACTCTCGTAGGGGCCTGTGATTTCAGAGGTGAAGAGCAGTGCTACATTAGGAAATTATTTTTTATTATATTTTAATCTAGGAACCATTCGACTTCCTAAAATGACAATAACAAACTGTTCTGTAGAAGTAAGATATAAACACGCACCCAACGCCATATAAAAAGGAAAGTACCTGAAGCAGTCCATAAAACTTTAAATTTCAATAGAGTGCTAATTTAATCAGGGAAACTACAGCATTTTTGCTGTCTTCATTAAGCATGTTATATGATCTCTGAGAATTCTATCTGCATCCAAAAAGGAAGTTACACTCCTTTCATCTCTAACAGATGTGGGCATCAAACGTTTATGGGCATGAAAAAGGTCTTTCCACTAAAGGAAACCCTGTCAAGTAGCAGGCTTTTTTTTTTTTTATTATGTTGTTTTATGCACAAAACATTTCTTGTGAAATCACTGAGGCCACATAAACGTGAAAGCAGCAATGTACTATTTTCATAACACATATTTGTCTGTCACTGCTGTTTTGGGCAGAATTTGTCCCACAGTGATCTTTGGGTTAGTGGTTTCTAAGTAGCCACCAGACTTGACCTTCCAGGGGCCTCACGGACAGTGATGCATTGATCCACAGAGACCACCTTTGGGGCTCCTGCTTTTGGCTAAGAGACAAGCAAAGTTTTCTTTTCCTGAAGTTATTTTACTCATCCTTGACATTTCCTTCCACAGTCCTTTATAGAAACAGAATTAAAGTGTATTGGGAATAACAATGAGGAAAAGAATTCATTCATATTTTATTATTTTAATATCTCACATTAGTATCACTGGTGATTTATGTGCCCTAATCCTTTGTCCATCTGTTTTGTATTCTCCGTGTCTGTCAGGGATGTTGAATGAGGGTAGCCAGTAAATAGGCTGTCAGGGAAGAGTGTGGGGAGTGGGGGGTTGTGGGGTGAGGTGAGTGAAGGCTTATTTTCTCATTGATCTTTGACTTTGCTTTCCAAAGCAGGGAGACACTGATTCCATGCTTCTGATCGGCTACAGGGAGGGGAGGTAATGCCCAGTAGTTATATGTTATAGATTATCTGTTGATTGCTAAAATAAAAGGGAAGGTTAAAAAAAAAAAAGGTGCTTTGTATAAATGGAAAGTTCTGGACACTTGACAATGACGCACTTCTCAGTATGTTGAGAATCATCTTTCTTTCTCCCCAGACTCACTCAGCCTTGACTGTCATGATAGCCATTTTCATTTCTGCCTGCCTGGCATTGAGCAGCTGCTGGCCTTCACAGGGAGAGCGAGCCACTATTTGCTCTGAGCTCCTTGCTGGGTATAGTGATTGCCTGCCCATCCCATCATGAAGACAGTGGGCACCCCAGCTCAGGGAAATGGAGTGTGCTTTTCCTTACCAGGACATTTTGCTTTTGTGCTTCGATTTCACAGAGAAAAACAAAAGGTAGCTATTAGAATATTTATTCTTGGCTCCTGGGAGACACTGCATTCCTACTGGCAGGCGTTTTCAATCCACTCTTGACAACTGGCATGAATCACTCTCTGCTTTAGAGTAATATCATTCTTGCTTCAGGTTTCTTAGGTAAAAACCATGAAGGTCCCCATTTTGCTGGATCCCTGTATGTTACTGATTATAAGAGAGTAATTGTGATGAAGTGGGCATCTGACACCATTTCCTAAATATTGCTAGCATTACTTTCCCCTGGGTTGCAAGCATTGGATTTGGATTTTTCCTACCCCCTTTCTTTCTTTCTTTCTTTCTTTCTTTCTTTCTTTCTTTCTTTCTTTCTTTCTTTCTTTCTTTTCTTTCTTTCTTTCTCTTTCTTTCTTTTTCTTTCTTTCTTCCTTTCTTTCTTCTTTTTTTTGTTTTAGATTCTATTTATTTAAGAGAGAGAGCGCGAGAGTGAGTGCGTTTGCACAAGCAGGGGAGAGGGGCAGAAGGAGAGAGAGAAGCAGACTCCCCTCCTACCAGGGAGCCCGATGCTGGGCTTGATGTGGGGCTCAATCCCAGGACCCCGAGATCATGACCTGAGCTGAAGGCAGACTCTTAACCCTCTTAAACGACTGAGCCACCCAGGTGCTCCTCCTACCCCCTTTCTTGAAATGCATGACTAAGTAACTGTCACTTCCTTCCACGATGCTTGGTTATTCTCTTTGAAAAAGGAAGCAAAACAAGAATATTATTCTGTGAGAATACCCCAGCCCTGTTGTTTGAGGATGCCACCTTCTAATTTAAAGTGCTCTGGCCATCCAAACATTGCTTCTCACATGTGTACTTGTTAAAGGGTATAGAACAGACATCTTCACACTCATTTTGAAAAGGCTAGAGTACATATGTTAAGCTTTGCAGTTCATATAGTCTCTGTCACAGCTGCTCAACTGTGTTGTACTGTAAAAGCAGCCATAAGACATTATGTAAATAGACATGGCTGTGTTCCAATAAAACTTTATTCACAAAACCAGATGGCCGACTGCAGTTGGCCCACAGGCAATAGTTTTCTGACCTTTGGTATAGAAGATGATTCTTGGAACCTTTGGCGTAACGGCTTTCCGTCTGCTCTTAGTTGATTAAGAAGATGTTGTTGCCAAAGGTCCTAGCAGCAACCTTCCCAGCATGAGTGATTTCTGCTGATCTAATTACACATCTTTTTTTTAACTCTATTTGCTCTAGACCCATCACCAGCAGAGTAGGCAAGAGCCAGGGAAATTGTTGCAAAAAAAAAAAAAAAACAGAGTATCCAGAAGTCCGCACTCTCTAAAGTGTAGCTTTATTTTGTCATCCAGGCTTGGAAGGTCAGCCTTCATTTTGGCTTCCCATCCCTGTGTCCATTGCCAGCTCCCTCTATTTCAGTCCTGGCAAGCTGAGATCCTACGGTCTCCTAACCTCACGTTACCAGCATCACTGGCCCCAGTAATAGGAACCCAATCCGTGAGCTAGCCCTTTGACAATGCAGAAAACTTTCCATGTGCCTTACTTGATGTGATCCTGGCCCAATCGTTTGAGGTCATTACTATTATTTATGTATTTATTTATTTACTGTTTTTACTAATAAAATCTCTCTGGAAAGGTTGAGTGACTTCTCCAAAGCGACGTATCAAATTTATTTGGTGGAACTAGATTTCACCTTCGGGTGACTGAGAAATCCCTGGCTCTTAATCCCTGGGATCTGTCCTCTATCTGTCACTATTCCTTAGGCCCAATTCACTGAAGATCTGCCTTTCACTGTTCCTGTTTCACATCTTCTCAGATAGGTTATCAATAGCGTAGATGCCAGGCCCCATTCTCTGGAAAGAAGAGGAAAGCTATGGAAGACTACCCAGGCTGAGGATGTTTTAAAATATATGATGCTGACCACCAGGACCAATGGTAGTAGGAGACAAGTCTTTGGCCCCAAATGTTCAAAGATATGGAATCTGCCTCTTCCCTTAGAGTTAAGCAAGACCAGTGCTCTCCAAGGAGGTCCCTGGATCTGGTTCCCAGTGCTCTTGTAAAACAGCAGAAGCTTCCTACTTTTTGAACCCTGTGGCTGGGCTGCAGGGTCTGATCTGGTCAGGGGTAGGTTGTAGAAAACTGGATGCTACAGTGAGATGGTCTTACCCAAGCAGTGTGAGAAGGCAACCCCAGAAGGAAATGGTAATGTTGAAAACTCACAGTCCATGAAATCCAGGCGGCCAGGATGGAAAGGTGAAAATTATCAAGACTAAAGAAGGTTAAAGCAGGGCACCTGGGTGGCTCAGTTGGTTAAGCGACTGCCTTCGGCTCAGGTCGTGATCCTGGAGTCCCGGGATCGAGTCCCGCATCGGGCTCCCTGCTCCGCGGGGAGTCTGCTTCTCCCTCTGACCCTCCTCCCTCTCATGCTCTCTGTCTCTCATTCTCTCTCTCGCAAATAAATAAAATCTTAAAAAAAAGAAGGTTAAAGCAGTTGATAAAGTTGGGTTGTAGCACTGGGAGTCATGTGCTAGTACACACACAGACTTATACACACACTTATACACACAAGTGCCACTGGGATGTTGAAGTGTGTTGACAACAGACATTAAAAAGAAACAACTAACCAATCACACAAAATCCAATCATTCTAGGCCAGCTGATCATCTGCTCAGCTCTTTAGCAAGGGAGCCAAACACAGGAGAGCTAAGACTTGACCTACGTAAATCTGTAAGGATTCTCTTTTCTTCTTTTTCTGTTGCTTCAAGCAGAGAAGTACCTCAGAAATTCTTTGCTCCACTAAGAAGTCCTTGGCTTCTGCCACTCACTATTCTTTAGACAATTATCTCAAATCCTCTGCTAAAGGGCTTTTGAGCTACCTTCTCCCAATAGCTACTTTTTTTTAAATATCTGAAGTAGAAAGGAATCTGAAGAAAAGAGAAATAAGAAGCCAAAAGACATGATGCTTAAGAAACCAAGCATAGGCTCTTTCTTGTTAAGAAGAAAAGGCTAAGGAGGAAGAAAAGACAAACAAATGAGTAGGATTGTTTCTAAATGAGATATAGAGATTTTAGGCCTGACTAGGTTTTTAACACAACCTCCATAATGAATCACTTACTCTGAATCAAGCACCGGTGAATTCCTATGAATCCTCTGTAAAATACCTACAGGAAAAACCCAGAATCTTTGTACAAATATTTACCATATTCTTTAATTTTTGCTAATAAATATTCATTTATAAATATCTATATTTATATAATATAGATATATATGTATATATTTAGAAGGCTATACTGTATGTGCGTGTGTGTGAGTATATGCTCCCCAAGTTTTAAACTAAAAAACTGAAAACTTGCTTAAAACTCCCAAATTTTTTCAGTTAAATGCTCATGAATTTTAAAGAGATGAAGAAGTCTTCTGGTGAACTGAATTCTGTTCTACTCAATGATGTATCATAATTGTAATTACATACACATTTTTACAGTGCTATAAGAAAATGCCAGTTAAGATGTTGTTTAGGACCCAATGTCAAGAGTTTACAAATTTGTATCAGAAATTAATTTGTTACTTTGGCTTCTTTGCTGGAATATAATTTTATGCTTAAAATGCCATCATTCAATTATTTTATAATGATGAGAAAACCGAGTCCACTTTAGGTTATTTTATTTTGTTAGTGTATTTTTTTTTATGTCTCCTAACAAGAACATTCTAGGATGCAAAAGAATTTGCTACTCCCTTTCTCTCATATATGGCCAGCAACTTGAGCTGAATTAAAAATGAAACCAAAGTGAAAATTAGCTTTGTGGGGCACCTGAACGGCTCAGTCGTTAAGCGTCTGCCTTCGGCTCAGGTCATGATCCCAGGGTCCTGGGATGGAGCCCCGCATCGGGCTCCGTGCTCTGCGGGGAGCGTGCTTCTCCCTCTGCCTGCTGCTCCCCCTGCTTGTGCTCTCTTTCTTTGTCAAACAAATAAATAAAATCTTTAAAAAAATAATAAAAAATAAAATAATAAATATATATTAGTGTGATTTTTAAAAATTAATTTAGGGACTACCCTCAAGCATTGTTTTAAAATGCGATGGAGGGGCACCTGGGTGACTCAGTCGTTAAGCGTCTGCCTTCGGCTCAGGTCACGATCCCAGGGTCCAGGGATCGAGCCCCGCATCAGGCTCCCTGCTCAGCGGGGACTCTGCTTCTTCCTCTCCTGCTCCCCCTGTTTGTGTTCCCTCTCTTGCTGTGTCTCTGTCAAGTAAATAAGTAAAATCTTAAAAAAAAATAAAATAAAATAAAATGTGATGGAGTGCTGTCTTTGCCCTATATTGGCAAAATATGTATATCAAGTGTCAGCTCTGCCAAAGAGAATTGTATTTGCCTTGGTCAACTAATGCAATTCTTAACTTACCTTGGAGAAACTTTTCTTTTTTTTTTTCCTTGCCTAATAAAAAATGTAACACATTAATACAAAATAAAAATCAACAAAGGGTTACAATATTAAAATATACATCATTTATAAATGTATATTTGTATATGTATATATATGTATATATGTACATACACATATGTATGCATGTACATATACATATGTATATATGTATATCTCACATAGTTATATGTATAACTATGTGAGGATTTTATTGATTTTAGACCATAATAAGATAAAATTAATCAGCACTCCATCTGTACCAAGTTTTTAGTCCTTTACAAAGGAAGTGGGCAGTGATTGATATTTTTCTGTCTGCAAGATAAGGTTTGCTAGTAAATCAAACAATATTGCCATACACATGTTGCATATATTTCGTTAAAATGACTCTATCAGCACTTCATCTAGAGACATTTGCTAATTTTTATAGTATATATCTTAATTAAATAATGTTGATAATTAGTACCATTTATTATTATTATTAGCTTATTCTAATGCCAGGTCCTAAAACAAGTGCTCGATGTTTTCTTTTTGTTAGAGTCACTTGGTCATCACAGTCTTAGGAAGTAGATCATTTTATTACCCCCATCTTATAGATAAACTGATTAAAGACTATTGCCCTGCCTCCCTCAAGTTCACCATCCAACAGTGATAACCAATTTCATTAACATTATGTAAACATTTTTAAAAGTATTACTCCATGCAATGTATTGTCATTTTTACTCCAAATTATGCAAGGTATTACAGCATTTTATATTTTAATAGCACAGAAGATAAATAAAATTATTATTTATCATCATTCATTACAGTCTTTCAACCAGCCCATAGGAGTGACTACTATTAAAAAAAAAACAACAATAAAAACTTGCCCCAGATAACCGTTCAAAAAAACAAAGGCTTTGTGATCGATTGATTTCTGTGTTATTTTGAAATTAAAAGTCTTCTTTCACAAACTATTGAAGCAAAGCTCTCTCCTATGAGTGGTTTTATTCTATAGCAGATGTCTCATTCTCCAGATACATGCATTTTTCAGCCAGTTTAAGCTGTTTAAAACATGCCTAATTCTAGATATGTGTTCACATTTTGATTACCACCAAATGTTCCAGCTCTGTCCCCATATTTCACAGACTGACTTGGAAAGGCGCCAGCAAAGCCAGCTGAAGAGCTGCTGGAGGCCTGCGGAGGTCAGCAGGGAGTGCTGCCTTTTGTACTCAAGATGGAGGTTTTTCAGATCCGTAGGCTTTAGACTCTACCACCAATTCTGTTTAGGTTGTTTTTAAAACTTGGGGTTTTTTGTTAAGTCACCTTAGTTTTCTCTCATCACAAGACAACTCTACCTTTAACGAGAAATAACAAAGGAACAGAAAAGAATAAAATCTAACAGTGGAGGCCATCAACAGGTTTTCTTTCTTGAGCACCTCTTTTTCAGGCATTATCCTTTATAACACTTCATAACAGGCCCTACCTGAAAAGAAGGGGGAAAAGAAACTTTACATGATGAGGAAAGGATGGGCATTAAAGATAGTGAAAGGTGTCGCAGGAAATGAAAATAGTGACAGAAAAAGAAAAGTAATTCCCTGTTGGCCAAAACATTATTTTCTGTAACCTGTTCACACTGACTTCTTTTTGTGGATATTTATTTCTTGCCATCCCATTCTGGTGGGGGAAAAAAATGTATTACTATGCTCAGCTGTGAATCAGCACTTACTGAGGAGACTATCTCTTGGTTGTAACTGTTTCTTTCTTAATTAAATACTAAATGTATCCCCTGAAATAATTACAGTGGTTTTAATTTTTTTTTATTTTTTTAAAGATTTTATTTATTTGTGAGAGAGAGCGAGCAAGCACGCGTGCGAGAGAGAGAGGGAGAGAGAGAGAACAAGCAGGGGGGAGGGGCAGAGGGAGAAGCCGACTCCCCGCTGAGCAGGGAGCCTGATGCGGGACTCCCGCACTTGATTCCAGGATCCTGGGATCATGACCTAAGCCAAAGGCAGACGCTTAATCAACTAAGCCACCCAGGTGCCCCTACAGTGGTTTTTAATGTGTCCCTTTAATTTTAGGGGAAGAAGTAAAAATTTTTAAAAATTTTTAACAAGAATCATTTCTTTTTGAAGAAGGACAAGGACTAATAGCTAGAGTTGTAACTTCTTTTTCATCATACGCCCAATCAGTTTAATTTCTTTTTCTCCTAGATTAAAAAATAAGCTGAGGCCAGCAAAAAGCTGTAACTGGGTCACTAATTAAATGTCAGACATCTGCTTGCCTTATAGAGTTGAGGGCTAAGTAGTTGAAGAAAATAAAATCATGAACTGTCATGATATTTGTGACAATATATGTGGGGGAGATGAGGGATAAAGCTGGAAGGTTCACTGACGGATAGAACTATTTATATAGCCCATGATTTATAGAGATAAGTGACTGAGAAAGCATAAAACCTTAGAGTGTAGAAGTTTTGCCTCCAAATGTCCAAATCTTTCAGATATGTGTTTGCACTACACTGTGGGTTAAAAAATAAAAGAGGTGTGAGCACTCAGTCTGCATCTAGACACCCAGAGGATGAAGAGTTACCTACAAGAACAAGATTAGAAAGCAGCCCATGAGCTAGGAGAAGAAACAAGATGGGGTGACATGGCTTGTCATTGAGGCCTGAGGATTGACTCCTGGATTGTGTCAATGGAGGAACCAAGGACAGCTATTTGGGTGGAGTTGTGGGGAAAGAAGCCTGATTAAAGTGGATTCAAGAGAAATTTAGAAGAGAAGAAATGGAAGCAAGTATAGGCAACTCTTTCAAAGAGCTCTGCTCTAAAGAGGTGTACAGAAATGGGGTGATAGCTAGTGGGGAAAATAGGGTCAAGGAGAGTGTTTGGATGAAGACAGGTAAGAGGAAGGTTTTGACATGGTGAATTGGAAGTCTCCTAACAACATGATAATGTCTATGATTTCATTTTGCTTTCTTAGCATATGAGCAAGTTACTGTTCAAACTCATTTCCTCATGTCAAAATATGGCTTAATTTCTACCAAGAGCATTGGCTTCCAACTATAGATCAATTATGATTACAAGCTTTAAGTGGCTATTGCATTTCTTCATTATGCTGCATTTACATCAACAGGTAATGCCAAGGGTATAGAAATCTTGTGAATTTCAGGAAATTATATTTGTTTCAAGATCTATAACCCAAGCTCTGTTTACCAAGCCCTGTGCTCATGAGGGGTATCTTTGTCCAATTCTCACCAAGGCATTTTAGCATTCTGTAGACCAGCAAACCTCGCTTCTCAAAGCTGGCTCTCGTTCTTCATTCCCCAGAGAGAGGAGGCAGGAAGTGTCCTCTTCCAACTGCCATTCCAGGAGTCCATGAATATATTTAGGAGTCTCTCCATCTTAGATCCATGATATTTATGGGGAAAATATACCCTGAAACTATATGAAAGGATGGCAGTAAATCTAATGAGTGCATATATGAGGAGAACTAAAATCTCTCCTTATATTTTCCACATGACCTTGGATAAGGTTCTTGGTCATCTGTCGACTCAAGTAGCCATTCTTTGGATATGAAGATAGTGGTATTCGGCACCAGAAATATTTTCAAAGGGCATTCTGCACATTAAAAGTTCTAATTATCCTTCTTCCAGCCAGCAGCATCAGTCCTGATTATTAAAGAGTTTTATAATCCTAACTGGCCTAAATTTTTTTCAATGCAGTCCTTCAAATTACCCTTCTGCAGTTTGAATCTTTCCCAAAGCATTTAAATTTGCATACACAAAAAGAAATACCACTGCTTATTCATGAATGCTACTGAACAAAACCTATATTTATTTCATGTTCAGGCTGTAAATATCAGAAATTTATGGATGATGGTTTCTTAAGAAATAAGCACTATAGGCTCTGAAATGACTGGCAGTTCTATTATAAGGGATTTTGAACAAGCTTTCAAGCAGAGGCTCCTGGAGAAGAATTTACGTACTTTGCTGACTGTAAAGACATTCCACAGCAAAATATTAGAAATTTACTTGTTCTCAACATGCCATGATAGTTGTGATTGAACTCTGGAGTTTTGCTATCTAGAAATTAAGCATCTTTGGAGTTATCTATTTCGTGATGAGCTGTAATATTGCTTTTCCTAATTAAAGAAAATCCATCCAATCAGCTCTACCATGGAGTCTTCTGAAAGCCAGCTTTGAATTGCAAAAGTAAAAATCAATTGCAATCAAGCTTCAATGAAATAACCCAGTTAATAATTTTTCCCAGTTAACAATTTAAACATAATCACCAAAAAATAAGATTTGGTTTGCTTGGACATTCATAAAATGGTGATGAACGAACGTATCTCTGTATTTTGCCAAGTTTCTTTTTTTTTAATTCCACACATTCCCTAACTACCTCCTTTTCCTTCCCCTTTCTTTACACTAACCACAAACTGCCCTTATCCAAGGGTCTTAGTTGATAGAACCAACTGACCAGTGCCCCACAGGCTGGCTTAATCAACTCTTTTTGGTTTGGATCATGCTGGAAAGTGGGCAGTGAGAAGTATGTCTGCCTGAGTCTTCACAGAGAGGCCCCTCTTCCTATTATACTTCATTCATGAAAGGGACAAAAAGCCTGGCAAGTCCTAATTAATGACTGTCATAAAAAGATAATTAAGACACTATATAAAGTCATGACTCTTGTTTTAACTTCCCTAAAATATAAATGTAATTAAGTGAGAAGCTTTCCTCAATAGGGTGAGTCCAGCTTTCAAAACCAGCCCATTTCATTGCTCAGTCATTTTCTTCCCTGGACCAGTCTATGTTGAGCTTGTATGTTTCCTTTCTCAGGGTTGAGTCTCTCCTCTGTGCTTTGGTTAGATGTTAAGGAGAAAAATAAAGCATTTCCAAAATCCAAACAATGTTTTTAAAATCTCAAAATCCGGAGCACCTGGGTGGCTCATCATTAAGCGTCTGCCTTCAGCTCTGGTCATGATCCCAGGGTCCTGGGTTTGAGCCCCGTATTGGGCTCTCTGCTCAGCAGGAAGCCTGCTTCTCCCTCTCCACTCCCCCTGCTTGTGTTCCCTCTCTCTCTCTGTCTCTCTCTGTCAAATAAATAAATAAAATCTTAAAAAAAATAAAATAAAACCTCAAAATCCATCTGTATAGAAACTTTTGGCTAATCTGTAATACACCTTGTAACCTACATATGTGCTGGCAGATTCCTCTCAGAGACGCTAATCAGCTTGCCATGAGCATGTCACCATTCTTAAAGGCACATTCATGGTGTTGACTTGTACATATGCTTTTAGGGGAACATTGCAGTGATCTGTATGTCTACAGTCTTGTAACACATGAATATATACAGGAAGTCTTTTTCTTCAGAAGCAATTGGCTTTCATTCACAGACCTCGTGGAATGGTATAGGAATCATCTTGCAAATGTCATAGGTTTGTTTGCCAAAATCTGTTAAATGATTTTTTTTTTACTAAAAGACCAATTTCTGGGGCACTTGGGTGGTACAGTCAGTTAAGCATCTGACTCTTGGTTTTGGCTCAGGTCATGAGATCGGGCCCTGCATCCAGCTCCATGCTCAGCTGAGATTCTTTCTCCCTCACCCTCTGCCCCTCTTGCTTATGCTCTCTCTCTCCCTCTCTCTCTCTCTTTCTCTAATAACTAAATCCATAAATAAATTTATAATAAATAAATAAAAGACCAATTTCTCAGCATTTTTAAAGCTATAGTTTCATCCTTACCTGTTCCTTAGGGGTCTTTTTTTTTAATAAATGTATTTGTAAAATAAATTAATGCATATCATTATAGACAATTCATAAAACACAAAAAGTAAAAAACAACATCAATATTTTCACAAAGAAAACTACCATTAACATTTTGATGTATTTTTGTAAATTTTTCTTTCCTATGTTAATGTGATTAATCATTTTATTTGTTTTTATCACAAAATGAGAATGATCCTATAACATCTCTTAGAGAAATTTTCTCTTACCTGATTTATCCCCTCACAGTGTAAGTATGGTTTGTGTGATATATTAGAAGAGTGCATAAAATATATCTGCACATTTTAAGGAATAATTGTAAAGT
Source organism: Leptonychotes weddellii (assembly GCF_054177405.1). NCBI lineage: Eukaryota > Metazoa > Chordata > Mammalia > Carnivora > Phocidae > Leptonychotes > Leptonychotes weddellii. The sequence goes on from NC_138378.1 coordinate 36,123,846, forward strand.
AAATAATCTTGGTAACTATCATCATTGTCAAAAATAGCCAGCAACACAGAAGCCGCTGATTGCATCCTGTCTTTCTCCCATAAAGGTAACCACTCTCCCGACTTTTGTGACAATAACTTCCTACAAATACATCCCTACAAATATGGGTTATTTTTTCCTGTTTTTGAACCATATATAAGTGGAATTATATCATATGCATTCTTTTCCAAATTGTTCCTTTTGCTCAGATCTATCTTTATGAGATTCATTCAGGTCATGTACTTACTTAATTTATCTTTAATACTATGTAGTATTCCATTGAATGAGTTTGCCATAATTTATATATTCATCTTACTCTTAATGGGCATTTGGAATAATTCCAGCTAATGGCTATTATAATGATGTTGTGAATAATTTTGAACATGTCTCTTGGGGAATATGTGCAAATTTTTCCTACTGTGAATATCCATGAATGGAATTGCTAAGGCATAGATATCTTAAGTTTTACTAGATAATGCCAAACTGTTTTCAGAAGAGGCCGTGCCAATTGACATTTCCAACCAGCTGTTCCACATTCTCACTAACATTTTCTATTACCATATTTAAAAAAATATTTTGAGAAGCTAATGGGTTTGTAATTTTACTTCAGAATATTATTAACTTGCAGTTCTCTAATTACTGAATTTGAACATATTTCTACATCAAATTTATTAGTCACTTGGATTTTCTTTTTGTAAAGTATATCTTTTAGGTCTTTTACCCATTTTTTTTCCCATTGTGCTGACTATATTTTTCATACTGATTTGTAGGAGTTCTTTATTTATTCTAAATACTAGTCCTTTACCAGATATATGGGTCATAAATGTCTTTTCTAACTCTGTTATTTGTCTTTTTACTCTCTTCTTGGTGTTCTTTGATGAAGTGAATTTATTAATTTCTATGAATTGTAATTAATCAATCTTTTCCTTTATGATTTGTGTTATTAATCTATTTAAGAAAGCCGCCCTACTTCAAGGTCATAAATATATCATTCTATATCATGTCTATAAAAACTTTGTAGTTTTTCCTTTTATATTTATAATGCTGATAGACCTAGGATTGTCAAGTATGAACTAGAGATATAATTTCATTTCTTTTCTAAATGGATATCCAGTTGCCTCATTGAAACTTACTAAGAAGTCCATTCTTGCCTCTTGTCAATTCTGTTATGTAGCAGATGTCTATATATGTGTAGGTCTACTGTTAGCATCTTTATTTGAATCCTTATGTCTACATCTCTTTGCCTTTGGTTTTTACATGGGAAAGTATATGTTTTCTCTTAAATTCAGTTTAATTTCTTTTTTTCTTCATTTGGGGAAACTCAAATCCTGAGTTTGCTATGTCCCCTGCCCTGCTCTTGTCAGCACAACTGTGGCAAATTATCCTAAAACTGTTTTTGCAGTACTTGTCCAGAAGTTTCTAGGACAGGAACAGAGGCAATGGCAAAACAAAACCTTCAGAAAAGATTCCAATTAAATTTTTGAAGTAATCATTGGGCATATTGGTCCTTGGGTGGACTCAGTTTCAGTAAACTGGTATCCTTTTCTCAGCCTCCCATTGGCCTAGACTGCCCTGCCATTGAGTTCCTAATGTGATGCCCAGCCATGAGGATTTTTTTGCTATCAGTTTGACAAAGGCATTGACCCACACACTGGACCTGTGAGTAATGTGTCCTCATACACATCCTTTTAATGAATACATTGGAACTGTTGGACCATGTGACTACTTAGTTCAAAGTTAAGACTCCTTAAACTCTTGCTTTTATGTCTCAACTTTAAGGGCCCTAAATGCAAATATGTAACAAAAAATAAGGGGTAAAACAGAACAGCTGATAGATGTGGTCTTAAATTCATAATTCAGATTATGAGATATAGGGAGATAACAAGAGATGATTAAAACCAGCCACTAGAATGAAAGTGCCTTGAGGGCATCTCAAGTTCACCAGTGCATTCCCAATGTCTAGAACAGTGTCTGGCACACGATAGAGGCTTAGTTTTACAAAACATGTTCTTATTCCAATTTCCCAGGAGTCTTCTGTTGGAAAAGATCTCTTCTGCAGAAGTCTAGTGTCTAGCAAATTCAAAAGAGAGTAGTATATTATCCCTTTCTTTTTCTACCTCCTGGGCATGCTTGATAAGAAAAGTAAAGGAAGTCTCAAAGAGACTAGAATCTAACTCCTTGCTTTCTATCCCCTTCTTTTCTGAAGCTATGGCATGCCTCCCTAAACCCAAAGAAGGGTAACAAAGATAACATCTTTGTGTGCCCTGCCTCTCCGAAGGAATTTAGCAATAATAACATAGATAATGATGACAATAACAACAGCTGCTAGTACTTGTATAGTGAGGACCATGTGCCAGCGTAGTCTTAAACTCTTTACATGAAACATTTCATTTAATCCACAGAAATCCTATGGAGTTAGCACCTTCATTCCCTTCATTTTACAGATGATGGAGAAGTTAAATGACTCATCCTGGGTCGTCCAGTTAGTAAGACTAATCATAGAGTTAATACCCTGATATGCTGGTGCTAGAGTGTGTGTTCTTAATGGCTATTCTATGCTTCATTTAGACAAGCCAATTCCAGTTCACCCCCAACCCTCTGCATTACATACACACAAACATGTTGATATCTGTGAGAATTGAGGGAGAGGTGTATATTTTATTTCCATTTTCTGGATTTTTATCTTATTTTCTTAATTGAATTCAAGTTCTGTCACCTTGAGACATTGGAGACACCATAGATGAAAAGGACATTAGGTGATGAATAGAACATAGCTTTCAAGAAGCACCATATGATCAGGAAAAGAGATGCAAGAAAAAAGAATTGTGTGCTAGGAAATTCGTGTTAAAGTAGAAATGTATACAGAGTGCTGCAGGAATACAATGAAGGAATGTGATGTGGGTGAGAGAGAGGGGGGCAGGGATGTCAGACAAGTTTTGCAGAGGGTGTTTTGAAGGATGACTAGGAGTTTGACATGTGAGAAAATAGGATATTGGTGTCAGTACAAAGGTGCCAAGTCCTGGGAGAGGCTGGCGTGCTGGGTGAGGGTTGGCATAAGGTACAGTAGAGGAATGATCCAAGGCAAAAGAGTAAGTTGGAAGATCCAGGGTTCTTGAAGAGTCAGCAAATTGGAGTTCTGCAGTGCCTGACGTCATAGACCAAGGTTCAGACAATCCTCCATTTTCCGAAATGAGTCCCATAACTGATGAAGGTCAACAAAACAGAGGCAAGGAAAGGTTAAGCAACTTGTCCTGGGTCACCCAGCTAGTAAGATTTCATGTAATTAAAATCAGTTTGCTGGGAAATAGATAAAGCATTTGGAGAGAGAGCAGATTCTGTGTGAGGTATTTTTCTGACACATACGTGGCCACAGTATTTTGTTCCCTGGAAGTAGAGTGAGTCATGAGGATGCCTTCAGAAGATTAGAATTATTTTCAAGCAGATGCCTTGCACCTATTTCTCGTTCCTTTTATATTATTCCTGAATTATGTGTCTGTATGTAAAAATCTCCTTTAATTAACTAATTGCACTGACATACATTTGCAAGTGTTTCCTTTAATATACACCTACCCTTTTCTGTGATTCAAATAACTATATTCAATTCTCCTAATTTTTCATAATGTTCTCAATTATGATAGCAAAATAGCTCAGTTCTGGGAAAATACATCAATAACTATCTTGAATTGCAGAAACAATAAAATTAAGAGAGTTTTAACTGAACAATTTGAGTTTTTTAATTGAAATATTTGTGCACAGAAACCCATGATGTCACCACTAATGGCTAATTTATTTGTTTGTCTGACTCATAATGAATATGGGAGAATTGTTTTAATAAAGATGAATTGCTTTTAATAAAGACTAAAATCCCTTTAATTTGGTTTAACAGAAGCCACTGTATTGGCAGTTTTGTGGCAAGAAATGCAGGAGTCGGTTCTTTCAGAAGTTCCATGCCAGATTTCAACACTTTGCATGATAAATCAGAAGGGCATTGTTAACATGCTCTATTTCATTTGGAACAGTTTTAACTTTTGGTAGCCAGCTCAATAAATGAAACTGACTGCTTTTAACCTGGGGCAACGCTGTGCTGCACCAGGATATGCCACTGGCTAAGTTGTCACTTTTTATATGGTGTTGGAAGAAGTCGGTGAAAAACTTCAGTGTAAATATCCATTTGCTATGTTTTGCTGTATTTTTTTAAGTTTTTTTTTTAATTTAAATCCAGTTTAATTAACATATACTATATTATTAGTTTCAGAGGTAGAATTTAGTGATTATCATTTAACAGAGTTACAGAATTAATTTAAGAACAAACTGACAACACAGGCCCCATCTCTATTTCACATGGAATGAGGAAGTCGTTTTGACCTCAACACCATAGAGAACAAATCAATGTAGACTGTATATCCTTTTGTGTCTCTGAACAAGTGCCCCAAATCCCCACATTTGTTTCATATCTTTACCCAATGTCTACTATGTGCTCTAAACTATACAAAACACTTGAGGGGATGTATATGTATAAGAGATACAGTGCAGTGGTAGAAAGAAAGGGGCTGAAGCTCTAGGGTTACCTGGCCCTAATAGCCATTTACTAGCTGAAACTTACCTGAGCCTCAGTTTCCTATTAAATGAGAATTATACTAACATGTGTATCTATGGTGGAGACTAAATAAAATAATATAAATAGCATTAGCACATTGTAGATGCTCAGTACCTATTAGTTTCTCATTTTCTATTAAGTCATGAGTTGTGAATCACCTTGGAAAGAACCACATCCATTGTCAGACAAGGATTCAAGTGCCCTATGTATGGCATGAAGGGAAGGCTGTGGGTCACCAATACAAACTGAGTTGCAGTTTCTTGGAGTTGAGAGGATTGGGTGAGGCCTCATGAAGCTGGCAAAATTTGAATTGGGACTTAAGGGTGGCTATAACCCAGATGTGTACAGCAGAAAAGAGATGAAAGTCTTCACTGGATAAACAATATGAGCAGGGTCTTGGGTATAGGACCACACATGTTATTTGCAAGAACTAGGAGTAGAATAATTTGACTACAGCAGATAACTTAGGTAGGTAAATGAAGAACAAACACCATTTTAAAGTTAAATGAAGATTAGTTTGTGGAAGTTAATAATGTATCATTTAGGTAATGGGAGTCACATAAGATTTTTGAATCGAGACTGGTATTTTTTTTTTTAAGATTTTATTTATTTATTTGACAGAGAGAGACATAGCGAGAGAGGGAACACAAGCAGGGGGAGTGGCAGAGGGAGAAGCAGGCTCCTCGCGGAGCAGGGAGCCTGACACGGGGCTCGATCCCAGGACCCTGGGATCATGACCTGAGCCGAAGGCAGACGCTTAACGACTGAGCCACCCAGGCGCCCCAGAGACTGGTATTTTTAAGAAAACTAGTCTAGCTTTAAAATGCAGGATGAATAAAAAAATCAAGTGACCAGAGTCTCAGTAATCAAGGCCTAGGTGAATTAGGCTGGTGGCAGGAGCAATAGGAGAAAGAAGTGTAGAACGTCAATGAAGAAAGAATTGATTGGCTTTGGTTACTGATTGGATATGGGGTAAAAAAGAAAGAAGACACTAAGACTGATTCAAGTACTTAATACTTGTTAATTGGGAAAATGAGAGAAGGTTGAACTAATTTTGGAAGATAATGTGTTTGCTTTTAGATATGTACAACTTGAAGTGATCATAGGGCATCCAAATAGAAAGCTCTAGTCAGTAGTTGGCATACAGGGAGAGAAATTCAAGAGAGAGGTCAGGAAATCAAGATGTGAATCATTCATCTTCATGGAGTAATTAAAAATTTAAAATCAGATTAGTTTTCTAAGGCAGTGTTTCTCAACTGTATCTCGTGTTATTAAACATACTCATTTAATAATAAAAACTTCTGGAGACCCTGATGCAAGTGCTGCTTGCCAGGCACCCTTCTGTTTTTCAGAGATATGGTGGTGAACACCAACAAAGTTCCCATTGTCAAGGAGCAGTCAGCACAGGAATGTTGATTTGCATGCTAATATTCAGTTTTATTTGATAGCTATAATGCCTTATCTCTCAAGAAAGTCTATTTGCATGGAAATGAAGAACAATGGCACTGCTATTAAAATAATTCTAAATCTGTTCTATTTTGTTAAGAAAGTAAATCATTCACAAACTTTGATAACTCATAAATAATTTACTGGTGATAACCATTGTACCTCAATACCTTGGATAAGAAACTTTTAAGGAGAATTTAGATAGACAGCAAAGTGGCACAAAGCTGAACCTTAGGGAATAGACACATGTAATGGTGGGAAAAGTGACCAGTAAATTAAATAAATCAAGAGATAGATGGTTGGGTGGACAATAGACAGACAGATAAATAGAAGTAGATAAGTAGACATTAGAGAATTTAGAAGACTAGAAAGAGAGCCAATTGAGACAGTTCTACTAGAGCTTAGGGAAGAAAAAATTAAAAGAACATGACATATTCCACAGCATTTAGTGATATGGATAGATCTAGGGAATGAGAATTGGGGTTTTGATGCATTGAAAAGCTCACTGATAAACTTTTCAAAGAGCAGTTCAGCAAGCAAAATAGAGAGGAGTCAAAGTAATATCCATGAGGTTATGGAAGATAACATTCATAGGAAAAAAGAAAGTAAAAAATGACTCAAAGTTTTGTCATACACAATTTATTTGTAAACAAATGATAAGTTGGCTATGGGAAAGAGAAATAACGAAGTTCAGGAGGATGAATAGGGTGTGGTTGGGAAGGTGTACAGAATCCCAGAAGCTGAGGCACACCCAGTTGAACCACATAATGTGTGTGTCACAGGAAGTGAATGTTGGGGTCAAGCAGAGGATGTCAGGTCCTAGGACTCAAGTTTAAACAAATTCTTTGTTGGGGAGAAGACCCCTCAACCCCAGTACTACATGGGAGAACTTGAGCTTGGGAAGTTTCAGCCAAAGTTTTTTATGCTGTTCTTTTTTTTTAATTTTTTTATTGTTATGTTAATCACCATACATTACATCATTAGTTTTTGATGTAGTGTTCCATGATTCATTGTTTGTGCATAACACCCAGTGCTCCATGCAGAATGTGCCCTCTTTAATACCCATCACAAGGCTAACCCATCCTCCCACCCCCTTCCCCTCTGGAACCCTCAGTTTGTTTATAAGAGTCCATAGGCTCTCATGGTTTGTCTTCCCCTCTGATTTCCACCCCTTCATTCTTCCCCTCCTGCTATCTTCTTCTTTTTTTTTTTCTTAACATATATTGCATTATTTGTTTCAGAGGTACAAATCTGT
>NC_138378.1:36131661-36172484 GCF_054177405.1 Leptonychotes weddellii
TGCTGATAGTCTTATAGGTGTTCCTTTGTACCTAACAGGTTGTTTTTCTCTAGCTGAGTTTAAGACTCTCTCCTAGTCTTTATCTTTTGACAGTTTAATGTTAATGTGTCTCAGTACGGGTTTCTTTGGATTCTTCTTGTTTTGTAATCCTTAGGTTTGCTGGATTTTGATGCCTGTTTCTTTCTCCAGATTAGGGCAGCTTTCAGCCATTATTTCGTTGAATAAGCTTTCTGCCCCTTTCTCTATGTCTTTTTGTTTTGGGACCCTTATGAGTGTATATTGGTCTACTTCTGGTTTCTCATTAGTTCCTTCATCTATCTTCATCCTTTTTTATTCTTTTTTTTTCCTTGTTGCTCCTCTGATAGATGAATTTCACTGCCTGTCTGTGAGTTTGCTGATCCTTTCTTCTGCTTGATCTAGTCTGCTGCTGAAACCCTCTAAATTGAACTTTCCAGTCAATTTTTATATTCCTCAGCTATGTCATTTCTGTTTGGTACTTTTTAATATTTCCTGTCTCTTTGTTTAAATTCTTACTTTGTTCTTATATTGTTCTCCTTATCTCCATGAACATCTTTATGACCATTATTTTAAATCTATTTCTCAGATAAATCACTTAATTCTATTTAATTAAAATTTGTTTTCTGTAGTTTTATCTTGTTCTTTTGTTTGGAACATATTCTTTTGTTTCTTCTCCTTGAATCTTTGTGTTGGTTTCTGTGTATCAGCTAAAACTGCCAACTCTCCCAGTCCCCACAGAGTGATCTTGTGTTGGAGATGAAACTCATCGATCAGTCCAGCCTGTGCTCCTGGTTGTCCTTCAAGGTTTTATGATTGTTCAAGCCACATTCTTTGTTCTTAGTGGCTCCCACTAGTTGAGAGTGTACAAAACCCATAAATGTCCCGGGGGGGGCGGGGGAAGGGGAGGCACATTCAGCACCTAGATGCAAACTGGTTGCAAGTTGGATCTTCAGACAACAGCTGTGAAAGTATGTAGTTAGAACCCTTCCAGGGAGTAACTGGAAGATGGGCATTTTTGCCTGCTCCTTCTGCACTGATCCCAAGTGTATAGCCATTGGGGTGCAGGTGCTTCTAAGCCTATTAAAACGTTCTTTGTTTTTTACAATCCTGTGGGACTGCTGAATGCAAGCCTCTTTTGCCACCAGAGCCTCACTATCCTTCAGATAACAGCCACAAAAACAGTGGCACTAACTATGTGTATAAACTCCTTCCACAGAGATATTTGCAACTTGAAGCAGGCTAGAGGGAGACAGCAAGGGAGGTGACAACAGGCTTCCCTGATCTCCAGGGAAGATGGCAGTTGGCCTCTAGATGTGTGCTAAATTAGAAGCCTGACCATCAAGCAACAGCTTTTGCAGTATGCAGATATACTCCTTTTAGGGAGACAGGTGTTTTTGCCTGCTCCTTCTATGCTAAACCATGATGGCATAAGAATGCTTCTTTGTTTGAGACAGTACAGTGAGATTCATGAATAGAAGCCCCATGGGGTATCAGAGCCAGGCATTCTGGGGACATGTTCTTTGGGCAGCAGTTGCAAAAGCTAGGGAGCAGACATATATACAACCTCTTTCCAGGAGATACTGGCAACTTGGTGCAAGCAGGTAGGAGAGGGTAGGGGAGGTGTTCTCTGGGTATGTGTTAAATTAAAAGACTGACCCTCAGGCAGCAGCTTCTAACATATGAAAATATACCCAACCTTTCAGAGTAAGACAGGGAGATAGGCAAATTTTGCCTATTCCCTCTGTGTTGAGCCCTGGAGTAATAGCTGCAATGAATTTTCAGGCCTTTAATGACTGCTTCTTTCTTTGTTATAGTCTTATGGGTCTCATGCATGCAAAGCCTGTTGACTCTCAAAGCAAGGTGTTTGGAGGACCCATCCCTCAGGTAGGAGTCTTAAAAGTTGGGTCGCTACATATGTGGTCTAAACCCTTCACTCTTCAGGGAGAATCTGAGAGTTGGAGGTTCCCTCCTAGATTGTATGGCACTATACCAGGAATGGGGTTTATGATGAGAGTATGTCTCAGCCTTTCCTAACCATTTCACTGTGGGCATATTCTCATTTGCCTGATATATAGGAGTCATCCAGCTACTTTCCGAATTTCCATGTGCATCCATTCATTCTCTGTGTCCATGGGAGGAAGGGAGTTCAGGAACCCCCTAATCATCTTTAAAAATGCTCTTGAAGTGTCAAAATGCTTTTGATACTTCTATTAACATTGACTAATTTAATTTCTAATCAGTGAAACATCCTTGACCTTTCCTACCTCCAGACATCTGTACATAGTCTTTCCTTTGCTTGGAATGCCCCTACCTGCATTTCTGTTTAAACAAATCTAGTCACACTTCATGGTTCAGCTCAAAACCCATCCCAATAAAGTGTTCCCTTTTACCATGGTAATTTTAATTGCTTCCATCTCCAAACTCACATAGTACAGCTGCCTTATTCCATTTCCCCTCCTTCCTTATTCTTCTGTGTCCCATTTTCTTTCTCTTTTTGTATATTTAATTATTTATGAAGTACCACACAAAGAAATATCACATACATGGAGAAATGTCAAATTTATACTTTGACAATTAGTTCTAAAAGGAATTCCTGTGTAATAATTCTCAAAGAAAAGAACTATAATATTGCCAACACCCAAGAAGCTCCCATGTGTTCTGTCTAATTAACAGCCCCCTTCCTCTCTAACAGAGCTAGCCCTATTCCCTTTATAGTTTTACTATAATATATGAATCCCTGAGCCCTACAGTTTAGTTTTTCTCTGTTTTTGAATTTTACATAATTTTTAATTTTGCACTTTCTATAAAAAAAAGATTAAACTAAGTAATACACACCCTAAAACACACTCTAAAACACAATAGGTATTTTGGGTCTTTTTCTCCCACAATATTACAGTATTTAGCATATAATTGATAGCTATTATATTATTATTATTATGTCTTTGTGGCATCTATAGATACTCCTGACCTGTTAGTTCACTTTTGAATTAATAACCTATCTGTTTTAACATCTTGCTTCCTTGAGGGCAATGGTGCATCTTAAATTGTTTGTAAAATCCCCATATTACCTAGCACAGAATAGGTGATTATTAATTTTTTCATTTTATTCAGTGCTATTGCTTTGCTATGAAATGATGTAAAACTTAATGCTGAATTGTCACATACAAGGAGTCTTGCTGAATCACTCACTATGACAATAGCCTTTTCTTTTTTTTATTATGTTATGTTAATCACCATACATTATATCATTGGTTTTTGATGTAATGTTCCATGATTCATTGTTTGCGTATAACACCCAGTGCTCCATGCAGTACGTGCCCTCTTTAATACCCATCACCAGGCTAATGCATCCTCCCACCCCCCTCCCCTCTAGAACCCTCAGTTTGTTTCTCAGAGTCCATAATCTCTCATGGGTTGCCTAAGGAGGGGTGAACCGACCCAGGTCGGACAATAGCCTTTTCTATTTTCTTCATAGCACTTGTTACTATTTGAAATTGTATTGTTTTATTATTTGTTTGTTTATCTTCTGTGTTATCTCAAATAGAATATGAGCTTCTATCCCTAAAGTTTAAGATATTAGCTGTCAAAATATAGGTGCTTAATGAATATTTGTTGAATTAAAAAAATAAATGAACTATTATAGGAATTAAGGAGTTAGAGCTTTTTATGACATTGATGTTTTATTAATGTCTGTCATCTTTAGAACTCTATTCATTTCTCAGCTCCTGTATTTCTGGAAGACATTTATTCTGAACTTGGCTAATTCTTTTCCTTCTTGAGAACATAAACTTTCTCTGAAGGCCAGAGTTCGCTCTGAAGAGGAAACAGGATCAGCTGTTACCTCTGACATGGGTTTAAAATGTTCTTTCCACAAAATGAGGGATGATTACATCTAGAGCATTTTTATTAAATTCAAGCAATAACATGATTAATGTACTAATATTTTCCCACAATAAAGTAAGGTTTTTATTACTTTGTCATAATATATGGTATATTCATATTTGAAAGAAGCAGGAAAATAACACTGGGTGGCTAAAAAGTAGGCTCTGAACTCTTCAAGGCTATAAACCATTTGTTTACTGAAAGGTAACATGGTTACTATTTTCAAGGTTTTGAGAATCTTTTTAAATGAAAACTATGTGCTTTTGAGGACAAAATAAGAAATACTTCTTGTGTCTAGTTTTTTACTTCTTGTATTACTTTTATTATCTTCTCAGAATGTCCTACTATTGTCCTTAGGAATTCCCCATTTGGCAGGTAGTTATATATTCCTTGAGCGTGAATGTCTAAGATGTGATAGAAAACCGTATTTTTGGAAAGTCCACATAAGGAACAAAATGCCCTGTGGAAGTACCTTATTTCTTTGTCTAGAAATTCTTTCCAGATATTCTGAAGGTCTGTGCATGAGAAAGGGGACATGTTATACATGGGCGGGGGGAAGGGAATTGCAGCCCATTTTATTTAGGTAGCCTGTTGTTTTTGTGTTGTGTGCTTATGTGAGAGTTTTTTCCAATTGGTGTACATCTAATGTGCTATGGAAACAGCACATCATACCAATATGCATGTCTTCCATTTCCATTCCTATCCACTCTGAAATAGAGAAACTGAAGTCACATTAAAGTCTCATGAGTTTGCATGGTCCTGGGGCTCAGGATGTGATCTTTAACTTGAGGTATAATTATTCAGTTCAGGCTTCTCATCTAGTTGATTACAAACAACCAAAGGATATAAATAGAGATATTTAATATTTGTATTAGCACTTTACAATTTATAAAAATCTTTGCAAAATATCTTAGCTTCAGAACAACTCTTACATTGTTGATGTCCAAGGTGACAGATCTTCCTTCACAGAGCTCTAAGAATACACTGCTTCCCAAGCAGGTATGGATTAAATACTAAAGTTCGGGGAAGTGGAGATTTCCTTCTTATGAAAAGCATGGGTATACCTCATCTCTACTATTAAGTAATTTCTTCTATACTAGACATCTTTCTGAAGAGTGACTCCAAAACAGCTTAGATTATAGATCTATTTAGTACTTTCAACCCAAAGAAAATATACCATGGTAGAAGGAATCCTTTCAGCTACTTGACCACAGCTGTTTCAGTATTTTTTAGATTTTTTTGGAGATGATGGGGAGAAAAGTTAAATCTGTAGTGTTTTCCCCATGATCAGTTTGAGAAAAACAAAAAACCGTGCTGTCAAGACAAATATGCTTCCATTTAGCTATGATTTCTCTTGAGGCAGCAACAGGTGAAGGATCACATCAACGACAACCACAACACCCCCCCCCCACATACACACACAACACAAAACACAGAAACCCACACATGGAATTCTATTCCAGTGCATGTAGTTCAGTCATATCCTGACCAGTCTTACCAACTTTTCTATCAAAGAGTATGACTTTGAAGGTGGGTGAAGTGCTCACTGATGTAATGTTATTTTTCATTGCGTGGTTCCCTCTGGAATGAACAATCTTTGTTTCTGAGCTAAAACAAACTCAAATGTCATTAATTGCATTAAACTTTATAGCTATCCCACTGCAATAGGTATTCCATTTTGCCTGGCTCTCATGTGTACTTTTTGTTCTAGGCCTTAGAAAGCTCATCTCATCCACAGTATCTCAGCAAAACCATGCTTCTCTCACAATTGTTCCTATTTATAGTGTCCATATTGTACCCTCGCAATGTGTTGAGCCAACCTTAAATGTGGGAGGATGGGCTATGGGAGTAATATGGGTGAGGGAGTATGTATTTTTGTGTGTTTGTGTATGTTTATTCTTACATATACATTCTTTATATATGGGAAATAAATTAATACATTTGCAAAGCAAGTGAAATTGACCATGTGTGGATCTTGAAGCATTTCCTTTGGAATGACAACAGTTTACAAAGACTATGGAATAAGCAAAAACCTCCATGTACCCAAAAACTTGAATTTAAAATTTTTAAAGTAGGAGGCACTTGGGTGGCTCAGTCGGTTAAGCCTCAGCTCAGGTCATGATCCCCAGGTCCTGGGATGGAGCCTGCATCAGGATCCCTGTTCAGTGGGGAGTCTGCTTCTCCCTCTCCCTGTCCTCCCCCAATCCTGCTCTCTCTCTCACTCACTATCTCAAATAAATAAATAAAATATTTTTTAAAAAATAAATACAAATAAAATTTTTAAAGTAGAAATTGACAAATCCACAATCATTGTGGGTTATTTTAGTATCTCTCTCCCAAAATATGATAAAGCAGATAGAAATGTATAAGAAAAGATATGAATAACTTAATAATTGTTACTTAACATATGGAAAGAATGATATATATATCAAATTATTACACCTAGATATAATTTGTAATCAATGTTTAAATTGCAAAATATTACTTGTCAAAAAGTGAAATAATTGGCCATGTATTTTTCTCTACATGACTCTCAACTCAAGTTAGTTTTTTTTGTTTTTCCTTTATTTTTCTTTTTACATGTAGCCAAAAGTCATAGTCTTCAGAAAAGAAAAAATTAAAAATTGGCTCATTAGCATTTTCTAAGCAACTAAATCTAATTTGAGTAGAAATAATGTGTTCAATCTCTTTTTTTTAGCATTGCTTAAATAGAACTCAATAGACATGTGGATGCATCAGGCATTATGTACACACTAAAGAACTGGTTTTCAAAGTTAGCCTACATTAGAATCACCTGGAGGGCTTCTTCACACAAGATTGTTAGCCCCAACCCCAGAGTTTCTGATATAATAGGACAGAGAAGGAGCCAGGAATTTGCATGTCTAACAAGTTACCATGGGATACTGATGCAGTGGTTGGGGACCACACTCTAGAAACCACTGAACTAGAGCACAAAGAAACAGCTGTTTATGAAACGTAACGCAATGACTCAAAGCTTCTTAGCCTTTATATGTTTATATGTTTAAATTAAATCTTTCAGATTTTTCAGTATTTGAAGAATCTTTCCCAGAAATGGGAAGTCCATTTAAAATTTAAAGACGGCATATATCAATTGGCTGAATAAGAGCATTAGCAATGTTATAGTTTATTCCTTCCAGTTTTACTTTTTTTAAAGACTTTATTTATTTGAGAGAGAGCAGGTACAAGCAGGGGGAGGGGCAGAGGAACAAGCAGACTCCCTGCTGAATAAGAAGCCCAATGCAGGGCTCAATCCCAGGACCCTGGGATCATGACCTGAGCCAAGGACAGAAGCTTAACTGACTGAGCCACCCAGGTGCCCCTAAAGATTTTATTTTTAGGTAATCTGTACACCCAATATGGAGGCTCGAACTTACAACCCAAACATTTGAGTTTGTTTTAGCTCAGATCAAGAGTCACATGTTCTAGGGACGCCTGGGTGGCTCAGTCGGTTAAGCGGCTGCCTTTGGCCCAGGTCATGATCCCAGGGTCCTGGGATCGAGTCCCACATCGGGCTCCTTGCTGAGCAGGGAACCTGCTCCCTCTCTCTCCCTCTGTTTGTGCTCTCTGTCAAATAAATAAAATCTTTAAAAAAAAAAAAAAGAGTCACATGTTCTACCCCAGAGATCAAGAGTCTTATGCTCTACCGACTGAGCCACCCAGACACCCCCCAATTTTACTTTTTCCTTTTTTACCTTTCTTTTTATTATGTTCAGTTAGCCAGCATATAGTATATCTTGTTTTTGATGTAGTGTTCAATGATTTATTAGTTGCGTATAACACCCAGTGCTCATCACCACATGTGCCCTCCTTAATACCTATCACCCGGTTACCCAATCCCCACACCCTCCCTCCTTTCTGTAACCTTCAGTTTGTTTCCCTGAGTCCAGAGTCTCTCATGGTTTGTCTCCCTCTCTGATTTCTTCCCATTCAGTTTTCCCTCTCTTCCTCTGTAGTCCTCCCCTCTATTCCTTATGTTCCACATATGAGTAAAACCATATAATTGTCTTTCTCTGCTTGACTCATTTCACTTAGCATAATCCCCTCCAGTTCCATCCATGTGGATGAAAATAGTGGGTATTCATCCTTTCTGATAGCTGAGTTTTTTACCTTTTACTTACATTTTCTAACCCTTGAGCCTCAGGGTTAGAAGGGTTTAGAACACCCTAAGGGGTTGAATAAGGCATCTCTAGGAAACTAGCTAGGCTCTGATAAAATCTTAGTCGGTGTTTCTCAAGCATGTGAGTCATAAAGTCATATAGCTGCCGAGTCATAAAAATTTCCCATGATACATTTGACATAACAACAGTCCTAAGTGTAGCACAAAGCAATGCTTTAAACTGGAAAAACAACCTCAAATATGACAGGGAGGATAATTTTGTAATTCAGGATTGAAGAGAACACTCAGAACATGCACTATAGAGGGGTGTTTTTTCAGTAGCTACCAAAATTGAGACTTTACATTTCAGAGTATGCTAAACTTTCCCTATCACCTAAAATCCATTGCCTTTATACCACAATATGCTCTACCTTCTGATTCCTCTACAAAGGATTCGAAAATCTCCCAAGCAAGTTTAGTTCTTTTTCCTATGTTTTTCTCATACATACTTTCACAAATAACATACAACAGCACTCTACAGTGGCTGTTGGCATATCTGTTTCCCATTCAATTGGAAGGACCTTGAGAGCAGAGATACATTATTTTTGTCTTTGATTACCATACACCCAACATTGTGCCCAAGATAAATACTTGTGAAAGGAAAGCCCTTCAGAAGCAAAGATGTCACCTTGGCCATCATCATGCATCCATATTTATGAAATTCACGGAAAGGGCACAGCCAGAGACTAACCCCAACACCTCCCACTATTAGATTTGTGGAGAAAAGAAATAAATCCCCCAAGTAGATATGAACTTATATCCTGGTTAAACCACTCTGAAGAGGCAAATAAGACCCACTCCTCTTGATCCCATACAGAAGAGATGGGAACTGGGATTACAAGGAGCTGTCCTTGCCAGGCCACCACCGTCCCCTTGCCAACATCTCCGCCTACTGTCTCTGCCCCCAGTCAGAGCATTCTGGGTTGTTCCTTGTTACCCGTTAGCACCACAACCCATGTTGGTGCCATGGGATGCAAATTGCCAGCCCCAACACAAACGCTGTCTCTGAAGAGGCACTTGGTTGGCAGAGTGAAAACACAGAGTAACAAGAGATGCCATCTGCATTTCCTACTACATAGCTCAATTAGTTGATTGATTTGTAACACTTTAAAAAACATTTTCTAGGCAAAGCAAATTAGGAGAGTGTTTTATAATGTATTCAGTTTAATTAAAACTGCACTAAGTGGAGTACTTTGCTTCTTGGTTTCAGGAAAAAATATCACAAGGAAGTCACAGACCATATTGATTTTCAACCCGCCCCCCCCACAAACAGGAATAAAATAACATTGTTAAAGGTTGCATCATCTAGAGGTGCACAAGTGTGCCTCTTTAAAAGGTTTTCCGTAATTAGAAAGTAGAAGATTGGGTGGCAAGAGAAGACATTAGGATACACGCGTGCAAGCCGGGGGTAGGTGGGAGGGGAAGCTGGTAGTATGCTCCAAATTTGAATAACCAACAACACCTGCTCCTTGTTGCGCACAAAAAATGCTTTTATTATCTGAAGGTGAAAAGAAAATCTGCAATGTCCCAGATCAATTCAAAAGCTTACTTGAACAAGTTCGAAAGGTTGAACATAGATGCTCGTCTTTACTAATAATGTGAATACAGAAACAACTTCCCAGTATGAGACTTTCCCAAGTTTGGATAAATTTAGATGTTACTCCAACTCCCCTACTCACATCTCAGATTGTCCCTACCGGACTGCTTTCTCTGCCTTCCTGCTGCCTGTCACAAAACCAAATGTAAGAGGGCTTCCAAACTGTTAGTCATCTGATTAAACCCTCAAATTATTGGAGACATTTGCATGGGTAATCATGATTTATTTAAAAGCACTTTGTTTGCATTGCTCTCGTCTCAGTTTCTTTAAAGCCAATTACTGAGAAATTGATTGGATTGTTTTGATTTTTGAAATCATTTGCAACTTCAGAACACAACCCTTTGCATAATTTTTTGAAAGTAAGACCAAAACAAAACAATAAAAGGAACAGCCTATAGAATTTGTATATTTCACATCTTCAGAACTTCTGTAGCATGCTAGTAAGCAGTTAAAGTAAGAGGAACAGTCATAGTTATTTTTCAGTACCAGGAAGACCAAAGTAGACAAGATGAATCAACTGTTTCAGCCCCGTCTCATTAGATTAAATCAGTAATAATTAAATAGGGCAAAGTTTCTTCTGGTTCTGTTGGACTTCTGTTCCTGCCTAGAAGATACCCACAGGATGCTGGCAATAATATTGTCCCATATCATAGAATATTCTTTTTCTTATCACTACTATTTTATGATACTTCATTACAGAAATTATCTTGGAAAGATCGAAAACTGACCAGTCATATAGAATCTACCATCCATTCTAGGTAATACCCCCATAATGAGGTCCTGACTTCTCATCTCTAGTCCTTCTGAACCTACACAGACAAAAGACCTCAAAGTACTGCCTGGGGCTTGTCCATTCACTTTTTATAAGCAATGGCATAAATTAAGCAAAAGAAATAATTACCACCTGTTTCTTAGGCTAGACCATTGCTTAGAAAATATTGTGAGCAAATTATTGTTGGGTATTAATTTCTTAAGATTGATAATATTCTGTTAAACTACCAGCAGCTCATCTCCAAGTGTATGCCATGGGGGAGTACCTCAAAAAGGCATTTCAGACTAACACGGCCATGTGATTCTATTTTTAAGACTCTGTAGTCTTCCTGCTTTTCCAGAGACAATGATGCTAAGAGATACCTCTGTGGGAACCCACTGATTCCATCCAGTATGGTTTCATTAAATATATAATGAATCTAAGCCAAAAAAGAAGAAAGACAATATAGTACTTCTGATTTTAAATATTACTAATGGGCCTGGAAATAAAAATAATTGCTATTTAATTACAGAAATGTGTACTCCGATGCACAAATGCCTGATAGAGGATAATGACATTGGACACCGAAAATGTTCTGTGTCTGCTGGGAACATTTGACAATAATTTACATGTTTAATTGAGTTGCTGTGAAAGGCTCATTGCACAATTACATGTTCACTTAGGTGCTCAAATAGATACTGAAAATACCTATGTTTCACTTGTACCTATTGCCCAAATTGCTGCTGCAAAAAATGTTGCCATTTACTTATGTGGGGGACTGTACATATGATTGCACTTTACTGTGTGTTTAAAATGCCTTCTGCCCTTAGGTTTGATGGCTCAGTCTTGCTCTGAGCAACGCTGCGATGCAGACTATTTATGGAACAATATTGCCCTCTGGCAGTGAGGCAGCCCTTGGTTTTAATAACTGTTTTATGTCATTTTGACAGCTTTTAAACTAGTCACACCCAGCAGTTTAGGCCCGAAGGGAAACATCAACGAATGCCGGCAGGAGTTTTGTATTACAAAACCTATATGTGCGTTTATATTAGGAAAACGCTACAATTCTTGCTTTAAAGAAAAGCTGCATCCCCAAGAGGCCTACTGAGTTTTTGCCAAGTAAAGCTTGGAGGAGTGCAAATAATCACGACAATATTGGGCTCAGAGTACAGGCAGAGACCAGAGCCACTCTCCCTTTCTGAGACTCGTGAGCTGGAGCTCCACACAGACCAAGCCTGTAAGCCCATTATGAGAGCTTCCTCCTGTCGTACATTTTGGGATGCTCATGGGATCAAACAAAGAACCGCCGGGTCCGATCTGATCTTTTGAATTGAATCATCCTGAGGAGTATCTGGGCTTTGCGTTAATGACCCAGAGCTGCTCACCGGAGCTAGAGAAACCAAAGACAGGGCAGGAGCTGCCAGTTCCTGGAGGGTATCTCTGCTGCTTCTCAGCTACTTACTCAAAGTGAATGCCTCAAAAGAGCCAGGTGGGCTTTCCCAGCTGGGCTGGAGTTACAGGGAGGGAAGGCTCTGCTATGTTTAGACGTGCAGCTTCCAAACACCTGGGAAAGGCACAGTTCTGTAAGCACCCTCCTCTTCCAGCGCAGTGGTCATGGCTGAAAGCATTTCTGGGATCGCAGAAGGCAGCTCCGGATCTCATCTCAGTCGTTGGATCTAAAAAGCAAGGCCTAGGTAGGAGACCCCAAGCATCTGTCCTCACTCCCATGAACACGCTTCCAGCTACAGAATAGGTCATTCTTCTCTGGGGGCAGAGTGCAGGGAGAGGGGTCAAGACGGTTCCTCAGGAGAGGGAAGAGTAGATAGAAGTAACATTTTATGCTTTTACTTCGGGCACACACACAGGATTGCCTTCCACCGAAAATGTCTAGAAGCACACTGCACACTGATTTTCAGCTATTACTTCTTGAATGGACACAGACACCAAGATTAAGAAGGGGCCGTTCTTGCAACTATAATTCAATAATGCCAAAATTAAAGATTTGGAAATTAAAATAAGATGTGAAAAAAAAAAAAACCTCAAGAAGGATCATTACAGAGAATAGAAAGAGAAAATAAAGATGTCGGATTCAGAAAACTGAGTTTAAATGAAACCTAGAAAGGAATTTAAGACTCTTTCTGCATATACGGAAACAATCAAGAGTCAATTACATTAATTATTATGTATAACTGTTTAGATTAAAATGTTGATTTTTTTCTGAATTGTCCTTTTTTAAAAAAAATTGTCATTCAAATTACAACATCGGTGGAAAAGGAGATTTAGCTTATAGTAGAAAATTAAAACAATTACGTTAATTGTTCAAGAAATAAACAAAAATAGTTTCAGTGATGCTCAACTGAGAAAGAAGTTTTATTTGCATCTATTTTAGCTGACTCAAGAATATGCATAACATGTATATCCACATTTTAGGGGTAAAATGACAGAAGAACATCAGGAACTGAACATGAAACAAAGCGAATGAGGAGAGAGGGTTGGGTATAGTATGGCGACATCATGTTTCTAAGCAGATCCAACAGAGAAAAAACTAGAGAGCCTCTGCCAGGGCAGGAACTAGCCCCAGCCAACCACTCAACCACTGATCCTTCCAAGCAAACCATTTTCCAAATTGGCTTCCAAATGATTTCAAAAGAAAGTGACCCCAAAAGCAAAACACTCCTTTTCCTTGGTGAATGACTTCAGGAAGATCTTTGATTTTCTCCTCCGCATTCACTGTTAAAAGCTCTCCTCAAAATTCTCTACTTCAGGGGCGCCTGGGTGGCTCAGTGAGTTAAGCGTCTGCCTTCGGCTCGGGTCATGATCCCAGAGTCCTGGGGTCGAGTGCCGCATAGGGCTCCTTGCTCAGCGGGGAGCCTGCTTCTCCCTCTGCCTGCCGCCCCCCCTGCTGGTGCTCTCTCTCTCTCTCTGATAAATTAAAAAAAAAAGTTCTCTACTTCATCGCTGCATTTTACTTCACAGAGGTTCTCCTTTGAAGATCTGTGTGCCAGGAATGATGCAGGTCATGGGGTCTGTAATTTTCATTTTGTTCTGTTGGGTTTCCTTTTGTGGACAGAAGTGACATGATTCACATCTGGAAACATAATTTGGGAAATAAATAGAGTATGCCAAATGTAATAAAATAAAAGCCCCACCTGTTTCTAGGATTGAATAATAACAATGATAATAACGGTATTCTAGCAATAACAATAACAGTGCTAATTTGCCATTACGTCTTAAAGAGTCTGAGGGACTAACTACTATTCATAGATTATGTCTTCTAATAATCATAGAATTCCTCTGAGGTGAAGGTTGTTGTTTCCTGTTTACTCACTTGGAAAATAAGGACAAGGGAGGTTATGTTGGTTGCTCAAGGGCCAGGGCTAGTAAGGATGTCAACTCAGGTCTGTCTGTCCCCAGATCTATTTTTTATGACCTCATGCTACTTTTGTTTGTCTTGGTTAAAAGAAGAATAGTTGGTCTGTGGTAGGTGGCATTATCAGTCATGAATCTTAAACCTCCCGGTACCCACACTCTTTGCCATGTGACTTTGGAGATCCTCCCACTAAAGGAGCAGAGTTTATTTCCCCACTCCACCCCTTTGATCTTGGGTTTGGCCATTGGACTTGCTTTGGCCAATACAGTGAGGCAGAGGTGACATCGTACTAATAGCTCTCAGTCCATGCTTTCATTGGCCCTGGTTCATCTGCCTGTCCTCTAGCACCTTCTCATGGACCCAAGAGGAGTACAAGAGACATGTGGGACACAGCGGCTCTGGTTGACCTGCTAATCAACCTCAGATGATCCAGAGATGCATGAACACGAACACATGATCATTGCCATCTGAGCTTTGGGGTGTTTTTAATAATTACAGTGGCAACAGATACCCTCTATATGTCCTGTTTTGAAGAGTGTGTCCTAAATGACTGGGTGTGCATGCATGCCCACACACACCTATACACATACCTAATTAAGTATGAGTGTTAACTGTCTTCAATTCAGATAACCATTTGGTGCAAATAAATTTGTCATTATCAAAGGAGAGGAAGTTTCAGTATTATTTTCCTTTAGAAACCCATAACCATTTCATTTCCTTTTTGGTTCCTCCATTAAAAGCCAAAGAGATGTTTTAAGATAGTTTAGCTGCTTAACTCTGGCTTTGGTCTTTGGTGAGTTTTACCTGATAACTGACACTTAACAGGGACCCTCTTTGCACCACTGACATATCTTAATAAGGGGGAGGCATCTTGACCCCTGCAGGGCCGTGACAGTTCAGTGCTCTCTGCCAAATCCCATCCTGGTTGTTCTCAGCTGTAGGACTAACCCATGGTGGTTTTGACTTTGAATGAGATCAGCAGTGACGAGTGAATGTGAATTGGGAAATAGCTTTGCAACATCAAAGTCTGCCATCAAGTGGTATCATGTCACTTTATGATATAAGACACTAGACAAAGGCAAAATGCTGAAAGAAAGAAGTGCACACAGATACATTCACACAACGCACATGCACACACACACATTTCACGAGGCATTTGAAGCTGTTCTCAGATTGTGATTAGGTCAGAGTTCTTTCTTTGTAACTTTGTCTTTTGGTATATTGACCTATCCGGACTCACAATGAGTATTTGATACAGTCAAAGCTACATTCTTAAGACTCTGACTAAGTATATAAGATGAAGTGGAGAACTCGCTTAATTCTGACAGAAATCAGATCCAAATAATCTTGCCTAAAAAACAAAACAAAAACATTATCTCAATGTTCTACTTAACATGGCTCACATTATTCCCACTGAGAAAAATGAATCTGGGTCAGTTGTTACAAACAAATACAAGTTGATATATTCACGGCTATGTAGTTTTATGGCCAATTGATTCATTTGAAGTAATGTTTCCTTTTATAATTTATGAATAAAAATGTACATGTTATGATAGTTGGTACTCTGTGAAATATGCCCTAATTTGTTAATATCTAAGTGGGAAATAAACATATTTGTATTTGATTTGGGCTAGATTTTTAGCAAGATTTTTGTAATTTCAATAACATATTAATGAGTTTCATTTGTAAATGGGAAGATTCCAGGGCTTAGAACAAGATGTGTGCTTCTGCCTTGGTGGTTTGAGGGGGGACATACAGGAGATGTTTCCTCTGGAAGAGAGGCTAGAAGTGGTCAGCCAGTTGAAACAAAGGCCTACTTCCATTGCGCAAAAGAGAAGCGTATGATTAAGAGAAGGCTGACCATACCATGTACATCATTTGCCATTTTGCCCTGTTAAACTTGGAACCCAATTAGATTATTCAACCCAATATAGAGTCTAGTATTTATGTTCCATTTCGAAGTTTTTCTATGTTCTCTGTCTCTATTCTCTATCGATCTGGTTAAGATGAACACATGGAATCATTAACAAATCCTGATTTGGTTGACTGTTATTTGAATATTTGTTTGTTCTGTGTTCATTCATCTTTCAAAACCACGTTGAAATCCATAGTTCTCTAAGCTACTGACAGGTTTCCCCAATTTCTCTCTTTCCCCCAATATTTGCTTCTAACACAGCCTCCAGAGTAATTTTTTAAAATACACATTATATCAATTCCTTGCTCAGAATCCTTCAGTGGTTTCCTAGCACCCTCTGAATAAAATCTAAATGTCACATCTCAGCCTACAATGACCTTTAAGATTTAGTCCCTGCTAATCTCTCCAATGTTTTCTGTTTAAGATTTATTTATTTATTTGAGAGAGAGAGAGAGAGTGAGCATGGGAGCTGGGGGAGGGGTAGAGGGAGAAGGAGAGAATCCCAAGAATCCCAATTTTTTTTTAATGGGCTTCATCTTTTTTTTTTTTTTTAAGATTTTATTTATTCATTTGAGAGACAGGGGTGGGGAGCATAAGAGAGCAGGAGCTAGGAGGAGGGGCAGTGGGAGAGGGAGAAGCAGACTCCCTGCTGGTGCGGGGCTCGATCCCAGGACCCTGGGATCATGACCTGAGCTGAAGGCAGATGCTTAACTGTGCTCCACTGAGCATGGAGCCTGATGTGGGGCTCGATCTCATGACCCTGAGACCATGACCTGAGCCGAAATCAAGAGTCAGATGCTCAACTGACTGAGCCATGCAGATGCCCCTCTCTAATGTTCTTTTCTTTCTGCTCTCTGCCTTGTTCACTCTACCCATGCTGACCTTCCTGCAATTCCCCGAACATCCCATGTTTGTTCCCCACTGTGAGCCTTTCACTTGCTGTTCCCTTTGCCTGGAATAACCACCACCTCCTCCCACCCCAGATCTTCACTGGCTTGCATTCTTACTTCTTTCAAATGTCACTCTTCAAAGAGATTGCTCTCTGGCTACTCCATCTAACATAGCCCTCCACTCTTTATAGGTCCTTACTCTTGACTTTCATTGCAGTACAATTGGCCACCCACTGACAGGTGGGTGCTTCTCTCTAGAAGAGTGATTCTGGATGCAACCGCTAGCTTTTAATACTTATTATCTTTTTAAATGCAGAGAAAAAGGCTCCTCCTGCTAGTTCAAACACTGAGCTCAGGGCTCTGTTCTTTGCTGTTCAAATTATTATTGTACTACCACTCTTCTGGCTTCTCTTATCTATAACAACTCAACATATGGACCAATGTGACTTCCACATTATACTGATGACTCACCTATTTGCCAATGATGTGTGCCCTAATTTGGATTACAGAAACACTCATTATAGCAGAGTGCATTGTATAGATGTGTAAATGCATGGAAAATGGCTCAGGCAAACTGAAAGGATGTATGCAAATTGATTACAGCAGAAAGGGAGATTTTTATTTTTCAATTCATTCTGCCTTTTATTATTCTTCACATACTGTTTGCATATATTTATGTGGTTTTTTTGTGTGTGTTAAAGAGAGTAAACCAAAAGTTAGTGAGACCCAAAAATGAAATAAAATGAACATGTTTAAAAAATAAGAAATATGACAAAGGCATATCACAGATTTATACATATGTGTGTGGGGGTAGGTAAGTAGATATGTAGGTAGGTAGGTAGGTAGGTAGAGTTTCTCCTTGGCAAAACTTCATCCAATATTCCTTTCATGTTGCAGTGACAATCTATACAGTACAAATATCTGTACTTTTTATTCTTTCAAGAAAAGTAGGTATAATACAAATGCACATACTTGTGTTTTTGACATCCTTTCATGAAACCAATAAAACATTCAGGAGCAAGAAGGGGAGGAGACAGACAGAAAGAGAGGGAGACACCAAAGAAGGAGAGTGGAAAAAGAAAATAATCATCACTCTCCTTTCTCTCTTTGAAAACAAACAAACCTGGGAATCTTGGTATATTTCTTTTGTGTGTTTCATTTGCCAGTTGTCTTCCTCCCAGTAAAGTATGCTTTTCAATGTGCATCTCATCATGGATTTCACAGACTCAGAGAGGTTGCCTTATTTTTTGTACTGCCTGGAAATCCCCAAACTGCTATCTTACATTTCTCTCTAGAGCTTTCTAAAATCTCTATGTTCTCTTTGGCAATTTCTAATGACACTTCTGACCCGGAGATTTATTTCTGAGAACCAAAGCTCTGGCCAGCACAAGCCATGTCGGTCAGTGTCATTTCTACTTATGGTTTCCACTTCACTGTTCAAGGCTTGGCATTCTTCCTTCAGAATAGGAACACACTGACGATCTTTTCTTTCTTTCTTTTTTTTTTTTTTTAAAGATTTTATTTATCTATTTGACAGAGAGAGACAGCGAGAGAGGGAACACAAGCAGGGGGAGTGGGAGAGGGAGAAGCTGGCTTCCCGCTGAGCAGAGAGCCCTATGCGGGGCTCAAAACCAGGACCCTGGGATCATGACCTGAGCCGAAGGCAGACGCTTAACGACTGAGCCACCAGGCGTCCCTTGATGATCTTTTCTTACTTAGGTAACTGACTGCGATAATAGACAATTACAACAATCCTTTTCTTAGTTGAAACACCGTAATAATTAATTACCTTTTGCTACATGACAAACCATCCCATAATATAATGACGGAAGAAACAGTTATTTATATCTCATGATTCTTTGGGTCCAGAGGTCTCTCCATGTGATGCCTCCAATTCTGGCGGGCTAGCCCAGGCTTGTTCACATTGTAGCAAAAGGGATTGAGGCAGCAAGAGAGGACAAGCCCCAGTGCATAGCTTCTGATTTCAAGTCTCTGATTCTGTCAGATTTGCTACTGTCCCACAGACCAAACCAAATTACATGTCCAAGTCAAGATTCAGCGACAAAGCTCACCACATGTTCATGGGAGGAACTACAAAGGATCTGTATACATTTTTGAAATCTACCACAGACACCAAAAATGAGAGGGTGACTTGTTCTCTTATCTATTGTAAAGGTTACAAAGTAGCACAAAATGCACACTTTCTCTAGACAGTATATAATTACATTTTATGTGTTCCCTTCCTTCTTTTGTCAAGACTTGTATAGATCAACTTTGGGAGGAATAGCAGAGCCCTTGTGGTGTACTACATTTTAAGAATACTGTTGACAATTTATTTAACCCAGGATGCTGTCTCAGGTTATATAGTCTGGGCACTGCATGATCTAGGAGATGCTGTTCACACCATATTATATATTTATTGCAATAATTTCTTAGCAATAATAGTTAAAATTCTGAGGGGAAGAACATTTTTTTCCTACTTTTTAAAAAAGTGACTTTTTGGCTTGTGACTTACACTGGCAAGCCCATCTTTTTCTAAATGAAGAGAGACTTGTTACAATGAATGACAAAGAAGTTCCCGACCTGCATAGATTATCTTTAGCTGCTCATTTCTTCTACCTTGAAGTGCTTGTCTTCTGATTTCTAAAGGACAACTCACCCTAGTCTTAATTGTTATAGATTGTGTTTGTTAATATTCGTAATTACGGGCCAAAAATTTCACAATTTTAAAGTATGTTTTCTATGGTGTTTGATTTTCCAAATCTGGAGTTGTTTTTCTCTGGACTCCATTTTGTTTGCAGTTTATCACTAAATGATTTTTTTCTGTATATACATATATATACTTTAAAAATATTAAAATATAATATTTAAAATAATTAAAAATTAAAAATAATAAAGTATTTTTAAAATATTAAAAATGATAAAGTATTTTTAAAATATTAAAAATAATAAAGTATTGGAGTGCCTGTGTGGCTTAGTCAGTTAAGCTTAAGACTCTTGCTTTCTGCTCAGGTTATAATCTCAAGGTTGTGAGATCGAGCCCCGTGTCAGGCTCTTCACTCAGCTGGGAGTCTGCTTGAGATTCTCCTCCTCTCCCTCTGCCCCTCCCTCTTTGCCCCTCCCCTTGTTCACATGCACACTCTCTCTCTCTCTAAAATAAGTAAATAAAATCTTTAAAAAAAAAAAAAATCTTTAAAAAAATAATAATAAAGTATTTTTACAATTCTTAAATATTTTTCTATATATTTTATATGTAAATATATTTTTACACATTCTATATTTTAAATTTGTATATATTATATATATTTTTATATAAATATAAATAGATACTTTTTTTCTGCTTCTCAGTGGATTTCTGCTAATCCCTTTGATTTTATTATTTCAAAGACACTCATAACCCTCTATATTCCTAGAGGTCATAGTGTTGTCTGTTGGAACTAGAAGCCTTAGCTGTTGGTTTGGGGATCTGGGATGTACTACAATCAACTAAGTATCTTCAGCATGCTCCTATTTCCTAGAAGTTTAATGGTGCATATTGTAGCTCATTTGAAAAAGTCAGCTGTATATTTTAATACAATATGCTCTATTCTAATATAGAAACACTTCATTCTTGGGGTTTTTTAATCTACATTTGTATCATTTATTCTAAAACATTTATTTGTACTAAGAATCCTTTCAGAAGATTTTATAATCCTTAGTTTTTATCCAGTTGACAAATTCCATTCTAGCAACTTTGGAAATTTTGACATAAACTCACAGTGCAATTGTGAGTTGGATTAGGAAGAGGTGCAAATAACTTTATGATTTATTTCTATGTTAACCAAGATTTCCCATTCTTTGGAATAGGTAACATAGCTATATCTTAGAATTAGCTATGGTATTAGAATTCATTGCAAAAAGAAAACGAGACAATATAAAAACTAACACTGAGTCTCTATGTTGGCTTTCTTTCAAAGAGTGTAAAGCATTCTAAAATTTCTATGTAAGAGGGAATGTGTACAAAACAAGGCAAATCAGAAAAGGTTTAAGCTTATTAATCTCATCCTGAGAGTGTGTTGGTTGTAAATTAAAAATATATTTATTTTTCAATGATAACTGGCTCAAATTTCTTAAAACACAGAAGTTCCCAGGTGGACACACATGCACGTGCATGCGCACACACGTGCATATGCACACACACACACATGCAAAGATATGTTTTATTTTTGCATTTGAAGAAAGAGAATGGTAGGTTTATCTTGCCCACAAGTAAAATAATGCCAAATAATGCTGTATAACAAACTATCCTAAAACTCACTGGCTTATAGCAATAAGCATTTATTTATTTATTGAATTCAGGTTGGCTAGAGCATCTCTGCCTCAGGCTTGGTCACTTGACCTTGGCTTCAGGCTTCAGGCTCAGTTCCATTCCATGTGTCTTACTCGAAGGCTCAAGACAAAGGACAGCAACTTCTTGGAACAACCCTTCTCATGGAGAATAAACATAGAGCCAAGCCAAACAGCCAAGCGTATTTTAAGGCTTCTGCTCATGTCACATCTGTTGACAGTTTTTGACCCAAGCAAATCTTGTGCTCAAACTCCAAATCAATGAGGTGTGAAAATGTATTCTATCCACGGGGGCACAGGAAGAGCCATAAATATTTACAGAACAATAATCCAGTGTTTCACATTTACCTACAAAATCTTATAAGCTGAAATGCCTATAGAGACTGATAGGAACTATTTGAGTAAACCAGTCTAGGTTAGGGAATGAAGCAAACAGCAGAGGGAAGACCCCATCCAAAGAACGTGGCAGAAACAACGGCTTCAAGGATTATCGCTTTGTAGGAATTCCCAGGGAATTTCAGCCAAATACTTGATTTTTTAGAAAGCGGACATGGCAGTTCATTACCGTATGTTAAAATGTCTTGTTTTTAAATGTTGGAAAGCAGTTTACTTTTGAAAAACTTTGTTTGAGCTAAACAAAACATGCCTGCAAACCAGATACAATTTGGAGTCTGCCATTTGCAACCTTTGACCAGAAGTCTCTTCAAATTACCAAGACACAACCCTACAATTACACATTTAAGAAAGTTTTAAAATCTTTCCCTTGTGTTCAACAATAGCAAGGTCATCATTTCACTTTACCACAGGCAGGGTTAACACTGGTCAGATTCTTTGGCCTATTCCTCTGTAGATGTTTTCTAAAAATATAATTTAAAATAAAGTTCATATCTAATGATACAATGTTATATCACTAGAGAGCTACATAGTTTACACAGTACTTTCAAGTACTTACATTGATTTAACCCTCACAGCAAGTGGTGGGATTATCATTTTGCAGATGAGAAAACCAGCTCTGAAAGATTATGTGATTTTTCCAAGGTCATAGGGTTAAGGTCATATCAGAAGTAAGATTCTAGGTTATTCAGCTCTTTCTCACAGGTTAGCTAATCACAGATCTGCAGAACACCAAAGCTATTTTGACTACTGTCCTGATTTGATTCTAATATTTAATATGTAGTAGAGTGGTATGTTCTAATATCTTCTATTTTAGGCATGTAAATCTTTTCTTTGATGGAGAGCTCATGAAGGCCCTACAAGATAATCATGATGTTGCTATTATCCTGTTTTGTACTCTCAGTTACATCCGCTCTTGTGTCTTTAAACCTCATTCCTATCAGATCATTAGATAATGATTATCTTGTCTACGAATAATTGGTTTTGTTTTATGGTTCCACTTGACCCCCAGGGACATGATGCAGTTTAAGAATGTCACAGATGTTAAGTTGTAAAGCAGAGAATGCTATTTTTTTATTAGAGAGATATGATGAGTCAGTGTCTAGAACATACTTCTAAAAATGAGCGGATAGAGAGTTTCTCCCACAAATCATCTATGTTATTTTCAGCTATGACACCTCATTTTACTCTTTAGATTGTCTTAGAAAAAGCCAGATGATACAAAAATGGTGAGAGTTCTGTGGAATGATGAAGTTTTAATCCAGGTTCATCTTACTAATTAATTAACCAGTCAGATCAAGTCCCTGTTAATTCATTCTAACAGTATAAGCTGTGTTGGCCAACTATATTACAGTGATTTATTTTCATAGTTAATAGAATCATGCAGCATTTCAGTCACAGGTTGATAATCTAAACATTATAAAGTTGAAACAGTATACAAGTGTGTTTTCCTTTTCTGAAGATTGCTGATAAAAGCCATCCTTTTAGGAGGTGCTGACTATATCCCCCAAATGATGAATAATACAAAATAGTAAATAGATGTCATGAACAGTATTGCACTTGAGAGAAGTCACCATCAGTCCCAAAGAAAAGTTTATAAAATATGAAAGAAGAAGATGGAGAGACATAGTTCCCATTAAATTCCTTTGCCAGTATTTTGTTGCTGTTTTGTTTTTAATATCTCCCTTGGAGTGATGAGTCAAATGCCTTCCATCAAAGGAAAGCAATAGTGATATACATTTTGCACATAGTAAAATCTGTATGATTTCATGGCTGCTAAAAGGAAAATATTTTCTCTCTTTCCCTCTTCCTGTGAGTCTTTAGTGTAATAAAGTAACTTCCCTTGGAGGTCAAAGAATTCTGCCATTTCTCTTTCCATGTTTTTAGACATTTGTAACTGCCTGCTTTGAAACTTGTTTTGTGTTTGGGGGAGTTTTAATAGATGGTATTAACTGGTGCCTAAAGGGGGCGAAAGTTATCTATATGTAAAAGCAGTGAAGTTATAGGAAAGTAGCTAAGCAATTCAAGAGAGTTATGTTAATTCCTCTTTCAAAATGCTTGGTCCCCTGTGATTGGAGCCTTAGGCCTCTGGAGTTCACTTTTCTTTCAGTGACTCCATTTCATTCCTTTTCCTGTTTATTCTGTGCCTTTTAGAGTTTTCCAGTCCCCTTCTCCTTTGAAGTCTCAAAGGCTGACCCCTGGAGGATCCACTTCTGAACACTTCTGTCTACTTCTGAACACTTTCTGGAGATTCTGAAGTGTCAGAATTCCCATGCGGGCTAGTGAAGATCCACATCCCTTCCTTCATGCTGAGTGGTAAAGTTAGGGGAAAGGCTTTCAGTTCAGAGTGTATCTTCCTGACTGGAGAGCCAGGCGAAGATGGTGGGGCTCTGGCCAGAGGGAAGGATAGCATACTTTAGAGTCTCAACCCAGCATGTTCATAGCCATCTCCTCGGAAAGAACTGCAAAGAAAATAAAGTTTCAGGGGGAAAAGAAGAAATAAAAGTATTTTGTATGGGAACAGTGAGGCCCCCCCCAGTCTGTTTTCTGCAGGAAAAAAAAATATTAAAATTGTACGAATGACTTTCTAAGAACAACATGACTATATAAATGTGACCAGTCTGAACTGGTTTTGAATAATTTGGCCTTATTCATACATACGTTTAAATTGGTTTGTGCTCCAATGCAAAATCATACAGAATAGTCAAATACTTTGGGAAATACATGGCTAGATTGTGAAATGTTTGGCAAATGAAGGGGGGATCCCAAGAATGACCCCAGGATATCTTGAAAGGATCAGACTTGCTAAGAAGGTGAGACTATCCCTGAACAGACTGCCATATTTCTTGAACTTGAGAAAGATTCGTTGGAACCCCAAACTAAAAATAAAATTGGCCTCTCATAACTGATGATTAGGATGACCCAGACATAAAGGAATGAATCGTAACAAAAGTGGGAAAATGTTGATAGTTTCACCCTGACTCACAGCCAAATGGATAGGCATGCACTTATAAGTATAGAATTCCAGGCCTGGTATGTCAGACTTGAAGCCGTAGGTCCCTACAGATGTGTCCCACTTGGCCAGCATAAGGTTGCCTCCATTTCCACAAAATCTGAAAAACCAAATGAAAATATTGACAGTGATTAACAATGTAATATTTCACATAGAAATCCAGATTTCTGGCTTCTCTTGGAAGACCTAGACACCCATGCCCAAGAACTGAATAGCAGCTACTTCTTTTGGTAGCAGCTTATGCTCACCAGGTCTATATGGTCGCATCTAATCCCCCTACTTCACCCCCCTGAACACCCCCCACACACACACACATACCCTCAAGTGTCTGACTCTTGGTACCTGTCACTTACCCCCGATTGCTGGGCCGCCACTGTTCTTATTGACTTGTGTATCAGGCACCCTCAACACTGTCCTAAGATGTTCTCTGGAGTAATGGGCTATGTTTACCTGTGAGCCTTCTCTCACCCCAAGGACCAGGTGACCCACCTTAGTGCCTCTGCCGGCTGCTACTTGCTACTCCCTACATCAGCTCTCTACCCCAACCAGTGTTGGCTCTTTCTCATTGTGGATCCCAGCCTGTCATCTTGACCTTGCTCCAGGCCACTCACATGTCACATTAGTAGTCATTTAAATCAAATCATATAATAAAAAATTAAACTGCTAGGCTGTGGTGATATACATTGATGCTACTAATACATAAACCTAAAAGAGTTGTTCTCTTTCTAAACTAAATGACAACAAGAACACCTCTTTTTAGAAGTTAATACTTGCAGACATGCCCAACAGCAGCATATTCACTCCAAAAATAAATTTC
Organism: Leptonychotes weddellii; assembly: GCF_054177405.1. Taxonomy (NCBI): domain Eukaryota; kingdom Metazoa; phylum Chordata; class Mammalia; order Carnivora; family Phocidae; genus Leptonychotes; species Leptonychotes weddellii. The sequence goes on from NC_138378.1 coordinate 36,156,811, forward strand.
TATTTCACAGGAGGTGGGGAACAAAGGAAAACCAAATTTCATGTCTTGATTACTCAACAAGAGAGTGTATTGATGACACAAGCTGTCCTGAGCTAGGTGGTGATTATATGTAAGTGCCATAGAAGATTTTCTTGGAAGAGATTGCAATCACCATAAGTACTTAGCATTGCATTGCTTACATGAAAGGAATGCAACGGAGATGAAAAGAAACCTCCTTAGTATAGATTAGTTTGTCTATTGTCCATTAACTATGAATGAAAGTTGAAATTCAGCTCATTGTGATGCAGTGCTGGATTCTATAAAAACAATAGTCCTGGGGCGCCTGGGTGGCTCAGTTGGTTAAGTGACTGCCTTCGGCTCAGGTCATGATCCCGGAGTCCCGGGATCGAGTCTCACATCAGGCTCCCTGCTCAGCGAGGAGTGTGCTTCTCCCTCTGACCTCCTCCCTCTCATGCTCTCTGTCTCTCATTCTCTCTCTCGCAAATAAATAAAATCTTAAAAAAAAAAAATTAAAAAAAAAAACCCAAAAAACAATAGTCCTTGTTTGAAGAACTGCAGGAAGATCTCCTGAGCTTTTTTTTGCTGAAGTGGTTATTTGTGGAGGTTATAGGAATTTAGGGACACAATTTCTTCTTGCTATTAGCATAAATATGTTGTGATATACACACACCTATGTGTATACACGTATCTGACTATACAGGGTATGAGTATGTACATGTGTTTCTGAGCCCCTCCTACTTCAAGCAGCATTTCCTCTTTTATTTAGTTTTATATAATGGGATTCCATGTGAGATAACACTTAAAGAGAAAATGCTGGTATTCATAAGCAAAATTTAGAAAAATGCTAATCTAGTCTGGCTTTCCTATTTTCTACATGGGGAAATAATACTAAGAGACGTTATGGGACTTTTGCAAAGTCACAGACTGGTTGGTGGTACAGCCAGGTTTAGACCATAAGGCTCAAAACTCCTAGTTGGGTCTTCTTTGCACTCTATTGGCTAATATTTATTGAGGTGTTTGCTTTGTGCAGGAACTGTGCCACACCCGAATTATCTCAGTTAACAATCCCACTAACACCATGAAGTTAGTATTATCCATGTTAGAAATGAAGCTAAAAGTCCTCAGGGAGGGTAAGTAATTTGGCCAAGTAGTCAGAGCTAGAAAGTGCAGTCAGAATTCAAGCCTAGCTAAATCTTTTTTTTTAAGATTTATTTATTTATTTGAGAGAGAGAGAGATCACAGGTGAGAAGGGAGAGGGAGAGAGAAACTTAAGCAGACTCTGTGCTGAGCATGGAGCCCAACTCGGGGCTTGATGTCACCACCCTGAGATTAGGACCTGAGCCGAAACCAAGAGTCCAACACTTAACCAACTGAGCCACCCAGGCGCCCCAAGTCTAACTAATCTGATTCCAAAGCCACTAACTGTTCTCTTAACCATTTTTATCTACCATCCTCATAACCATGTTTATCGAAGATGGTAAAATAGATCATGAAATCAAATTTTATGTATATTTTTACACCCATGTGTGGAATAAAAAACCATATTCTATCATGACATTTTAATTAAATACTCTGTACTCTTCTGAGTTCCATTCTTGGAGAATTGTCAGACTTGAAAGGATCAGCTCATTGAATCCAGAACCTGTGAGGTTAGAGCTAAGAATTCCGCAGATGATTATGGAGACCGATTCCCACTGATCTGAGGAGATAATAAAGAGTATCTTGGTATGTTCATGATGCTACCAATCAATACAGGGTAATGACAATGAGCCAGAGCCAGGTGAGTTGGGAAAATGGTACTTTCCAACTGGAAAACAAATCCAACACAATAGAGTTTGGAAGAGTCATAGATAAGGGTCTAGATGGCACTATGCTTACCAACCCAATTTTTAAACAGTCTTAGAAGAACTTTACCCTAGTTACACTCTCCTGAATACACTGTGGTAGATACTGAGTTACCTCATAGAGCCCCAATGGATAAGGATAGATGCTGCTGGAGGGCACCATGGCAATACCATCTCCCTGTTTTGACAAAGAGACAATTCAATCTCTCCAATTTGCTAAATGAAGGGTGATTATTTCATCCCCTGCTCAAAATGGTTAGAGGCCACTCCTAAAATATCTGGACCAACCCATTTCCGGAAATGAACTATTACCCCACCCCTTGAAGTGTTCATTCAGTTTGGCTTTGTCTGCACATAGGAAAGTAACATGGCAAATAAAAGTGTTTCAGTAGCTAATATAGCTCTGAAACAAGTGACCAGTCATTTCAGGAAACAATGTTCTTTAGCTAAATGGGATGCTCAGAATCCGTAGGTGGATTTAGGTTTGGGGTCAGTAGTGTACCTCCCGGGTGCCAAGTACAAAGATCACTACTGAGTTAGGAGCAGTTGTACATGCCATTTAGAATAACAAAATCAGGGTGCCTGGGTGCTTCAGTTGGTTAAGTGTCTGCCTTCGGGTCAGGTCATGACCTTAGGGTCCTGGGATCAAGTCCCACATCGGGCTCTCTGCTCAGCAGGGAGTCTGCTTCTCCCTCTCAATCTCTCTTTGAGCTCTCTCTCTCTCTCTCAAATAAATAAATAAAATCTCTTTAAAAAAAAAGAATAACAAAAATCAGCTCTGGAGATGCAGATGGGACTTACAGAGGTGATATTAAATCTTTCAGGTAACACTGTATTATTTAGTGCACCAAAATAATCATTTACTAAATGGTACCTCTGCCTTTTGCTCTGTTATATGTAGATGAGTTCCTGTGGCCCAGCTGAAGGGAACCGTGGAAGGAAAATTCATAACCCTTATCAATATGATCATTTGAATTATAATGATGAAAATATGTTGTAATTTCTAGCTCATAAAAATAGTGAGTGATTTTTAGATTTTTTTTTTAATTTATTTATTTGACAGAGAGATAGCACAAGTAGGCAGAGCAGCAGGCAGAGGGAAAGGGAGAAGCAGGCTCTCTGCCAAGCAGGGAGCCCGATGCGGGGCTCGATCCCAGGAGCCTGGGATCATGACCTGAGCCGAAGGCAGCCGCTTAACCGACTGAGCTACGCAGGCGCCCTGATTTTTAGATATTTTTAAAAGATAATTTAAGGTTCATGTGTTGTGCTCCTCTATATTCAAGATGAACTGAAGGATTAAGGTGCTTTTAGAAGCATTGTTTTGTTTAAAAAGCATTCTTCCCAAAGTACTTAAGTATTAAAAATTATTGTATCTGATCTAATTTCCACTGTCTCCACATGATTCCATGAACATTTTCAGAGCAACAGAGATTACACATATAGTATCTTCTACAGGAAAAATAAGCTTTTTTTTTTTTTAATAGTGGTTCCCAAGCTTAAGATAATTCAACAGTAAACCCCATAGTACACCCCAGACATCATCAGCCACATAATTACAGCTAAATCCAAGTTGACATCAGGGCAATTTTTGCTTCAAAGTTTTTGAGGAAGCAGAGGGGGATTTGATGAGATTATTTAAATCCCTGGTTGCATTTTACTCCCCACCATAGCCTGAAACTTAGCTGGACACCTTTTAGCCCTAAATATTTAATTACTTAAGCTACAATGACTATGAAATACAGAATGATAGAAATGAAGGAACTATTAGCTTAGGCAGCGTGCCAGTTCAACATGAGAAAGGATTTGGTACATCTCTAGTGGATTTATTCTCCACAGGTACATTGTGAGAATGAGTTTTATGCTGTATTCCTCTCTTTGGTCATTCTTCCCAATTTTGAGCAGGTCTCTGTGGATCCACATCTTCTGTTCTCCCCTGGGAACTTAGTGTTTTTCAGGCTTCTATCCTGAGTCCTCTTTGCATCTCATCTTATCTCTTCTGTCATTATCTGCTTCTTCTTATGCTCATCTTCATTCATACTTTTGAACATCGCATATATGCTTATAACTCCAGATTTGTATCTTCACCCCAAATCTCTCCTCCAACCTGAAGATCCCCAACCATTGACTTCATGGTTCCATTGTATATCCCAATGACTCACTGAAGGTGACATTTCTGGAATTTAATTTCTCATGTATCATATCCATATATTTTTCCTCTGTGAGCTGGTAATGCTGCTACTTTTCCATTGCTAAAGTCAGAACCTTAAGATGTACTTCAGATGGTGCCTCCTGTCTCACCAAGAACACTTCATCAGTGACCAAATCCCATCAAAGGCACTACATTAAAAAAAAAAAAAAGGTCAAATTGGCCTTCTCTTTTATATTCCTTTTGTGACTCTCATATACTGTTTTGAAGAGGAATGTTGAGAGACCAACTCGGGACATTTCTCTTTCACCATCTCATGCCTGGGTTGTGAAATAGCCTTTCAGCTGTTCTTCCTGACTCAATTTGTTGTCTCCCTCCTGCACTGGTCTTCCAAGCTGCCACCAAAGGGATCTATGTAATAGGAAAATCCAACTATGTCTGTTCCTGGTTCTCTGCATCAGGTAGAGGAAATTCTTAATGTGGCCTAACAGACTCTCATGATTTTTACCTCTCCAGCCTCCTTTGTTACCACTTCATTCTGTGGTCTTAATGATCTAGCCATATTGAATTTCTTAGAGTTTCCTGAGTGTACCATGCTTCCCTTTGCTTCTTTGCTATTGGCATATGCCTTGATCCCTAAAGCTATGGTCATGGCCACCAGAGTATGTATATCCTCTCATGAAAACCCAGTTTTGATACCTTCCTGGCATCTATAGACGGTGTAGTTAATCAGCTCTTCCCATGTTTTACCTCTGTGTTTTCTAGGGGCTTCCTAGTCTACTGTATTCATTCTAATTTCCTGGATACCACAATATATAGATGGTCCTCAACTTATGGTGGTTAGACTTAAGATTTTTTTTACTTTATGATGCAAAAAAAAAAAAAAGACAACATGCATTTAGTAGAAACCACTCGTCAGATTTTGAGTTTTGATCCTTTCCCCGGCTAGTGATAGGCAGTACAATACTCTCTTGTTGATGCTGGGCAGCAGCAGTGAGCTGCCACTCTCAGTTCAGCCGCACCATCAGGAAGGTAGATAACCGAGCCTCTGACAACCATTCTGTACCTGCACAAACATTCTGTTTCACTTTGGGTCCAGTATTCACGAAATTGCAAGATACTCAACATTTTAGTATAAAATAGACCTTGTGTTAGATGATTTTGTCCAACTGCAGACTAATATGTGTGTTCTGAACATGTTTAATGGACTGGGCTAAGCTGTGATGTTTGGTAAGTGGGTGTATTAAATGCATTTTTGATTTACGATATTTTCAACTCACCATGGATTTCTCAGGAGGCACCCCATTGTAAATCTAGGAGAATCTGCACAATCATTTGTGCTAGCTTCCTACTAGACTGAGAGCTTCTTGGAACTATTTTTTCATCCATTTCTTTATCTCCAAGAGTCGATATGATGCCTTTCACATAATAAGTGCTTAAATGATGTTTGTTGAGTGAATAAATGAATGGGCTATGCTAGGCCCTTTAACATACAGAACATTTTCTACTTTCACTTTATATGAGACGAATGGCATCTTCCTGGACTCTATGTGAAAGTGATATCATCAATCTACTTTACAGGTGATGAAAGGCTCAGAGAAGTTCCGTAACTTGTCAGAGGCATACAGCTACTGAAGGTCTGGTCATCTCTCACTAAGTTTATTTTTTTTTCCCTGCATGAGCTTAGGAGAGTTACTTGACCTGTTGTGCTCTATTTTCCACATGTGTAAAATGAAATAACAATAATATCTACCTCCCATGGTTGTGATGATTAATTGAGTTATTACATCTGAAAGCATGCAGAATAGCCTTGGCATGTATTAAACACTCACTCAGTTAATTGTCAAGAATATCACTAATATCACCTTTAATGAAGAAGACCAGAATTACTAGATAAGTTCTTTCATTACCACTTAGCATGTTGTTTTATCTAAAAAGTCAGATTATTGGTTGTCCAAACTTCTTTTCTTAGGCAGCTTCTAATGATAATCCAGAGGTTTGGGGATCCTGAAGAAGCAGAAAAAATAGGCATTTTGTCACGTAACCCCTGACATTACCACTTTGGTCTATGAGTATGAAACTGAGGAGAGGGATGATAGATCAGAAGTCCAAACACAAGAAATTCAGCTACTTTAATATTAAATGTCCACCTGTGTTTTAAGTGTTATTAATTCTGGGAATCCCTGGCAAATCGATATTCAAGGTTAAATAAAGTAAAAGTCTCAGATACCTATTCTATATATCTATTTACTTCTCTGGTGGATGAAAATGTTGTTAAATGTTTTCAACAAGCATTTTAGTACAATCAGAGGAAGTGACCACTAGAGAGAGAGTAGAAAGAAAAGTTATTTATGGCTCAATGTGCTGTCTTATAAAAGGACCTTAATTTTCTGGAATAGTATAAAAGTTCTAGGTGCTGATAGTTCTATACAATCCAATCAAACCAGGATTAAGGAGCTCTCAATAAAAGAAAAAGACATAAGAGCAAAGAGGATTGGGGAGGAATGAAAGAAATAAGCAAGTAGAAATAACACAGGGACAAGAAGTAATGATTCAATTTAAGCTGATCCTTTAGTAGCCATATCTCATGGGGATCCTGGGAGCTACCTAAGGACTTGACATTATTATTCAGAGAACATTTGGAGTTAACACCATCCTTATTGTTGAAATTCTCCCTGGAGTTGTTTGCATACACCTTGATATTGATGCTCTAAAAAGCTATTATACCTTGAATGTATTAAATTGCAAAATAGCTAAATTAGAGGTGCTCTTGAACTCTGATTCAATTAAACAAGAATTTTGTGTTTGGTGCCTCAATCCTAAGGATGGCTCCAGTGGTTCATCCAGGAGTTATGGTATTTGGCTAACAACGTGACATGGGCTGTCCACTGAGATATTTTACTTTGTTTAATTTAGTGTGGTGATGTGAAACCCCAGCCAATAACAGGTGGAAAGGGTTCCCATATATCCAAATATCAAGCAGCATCAGAAAAAGTTCTTCTGCAGCCAATGGCACTTAGAGGTGTACTAAATTGGCTTGTCAAAAACCAATGACAATCTCCAACCCAACTTGAGGAATTTGATTGTTCTTTTCCTCCACAGTTGGTGGGGTCTAAGGATATAAAGCTCAGAAAAACAGAAAGAAGTCACATCTCCTGTCACTTCTTCCCATGAGAATTTCTCCACCAGATAAAGAAATAAATCTGTATGACTTTCACTACTGTGGAAAATACACTAAGATTTTTCCACTGGAAATGACCCAGAAGCCATTGCAACTGTTCCACGTTGTATGCGGGGAGATCTCTGCTCAGTCTGTGTTGGAACCTTATTGATAGCTCGTATTGCTATGTACTGCTCTACTTGTCTTGTAAGACAAAAGGGAAAAGATAAATTATAATGCATTTTGGCACAGAGGAACACAGGGCATTTAGCGCAAAGAAGTTGCTCCATTACGAATTTACCTCTTGTGAAATTATATTTTAAAAAACGTATCTCTCTTCCCAAAGAATTGGCCTCTGAATATAAATCTTTCAGTGAATTAATACTTAAATTCTATTAAATACCACTGTAGTTAACCAACAGTCTATGTCCTAGCCCACGTCTGCCTTCCTACGTAGAGTCTAGCAAGGAAGATACACGTTAAACAAGTAAACAGAAAAATAAGTATTTACTTAGGATTCTGCTGAGTGTTCTAACAGGACAGTGAACAGTGCTGCCATAAGAGAGAAGAAGAGGGCCTTACATTAGGTTTATTGTTCATCTCTGAGGAGGTGGTTTAGCCACTCCTAAAAGTTGAGAACGTGAAACCACGGGGAGAACAAAGGAAAGAGAATAGGCAAAGAATAAGTTATGCAGTGGACTCATGGTTGGAAAAAGCTGAGTATGGAGCTGGAAGAAGCCCACTGTGGACTAGTGGGGAATGAAAAAGGAGAGCAGGAGGATGTCATCCAGTAGGTAGGCAAGGCTCTATCATGTAGGACCTTGAGAATACAGTGATTTGAATGGGTTGAAGCTGGGGAGTTAAATACCTAACTGCCATTTTAAAAGATCATTCTAAATACTCTTGGTGATTGAATTTCCGAAGCTTAAGCAGGGGAAGTAGAAGCCCATTGGGAGGGTGCTGTGGTATTTACAAAGTAAACAATGATGTCTCAGACTAGAGCAGTGTCCACTGACCTAGAGATAAGTAGACAGATTCAATCAGCCTTTTGGAGGAAAATTGAGGGATGTATACTGATGAGCTGAATGTGAAGGATGCAAGCCTAAGGGACATCTCAGGAATGCCTCTTGGGTTTCTGGTCTGAGCTCCTAGGTTTGTGGTCTGTGTGCCTATGTATATGGTGTGATTCCATTTGCTGAGTTAGGGAGGATGTTACTTATACCCTAAATACTTGAATGTATTCCTTTCCTTCTCCCTCATTTTTCCACCCCCACTTTCTCCACCAAATTATCTTTTCAGGTCTCTTATGTTCAACAAATATATATTGAACAAAAATAAAAATGAGTTAAAAATTTCTGAATAGTTCTAAACACAATGTATACCCAACCAATTTAATTCTTACAACAAAACCTTATGGGAGAGATCCTACTTTACAAGTAAAGAGTACGGAGACACAGAGAGCTTAAGTAACATGCCTAGGGTCATACAGCTATATAGCAATTGCGGGGAAAAGCAAATTTTGCTTTTCGAAGCCACGGTCTAATGCAGATGGCAGACTTATAAACAAATAGATATAGTGAAGTGGCAAAGCTGTTGCAATAACTGTATTGATGCTATTCTGTATGATCCAAGTGGGGTGCCTAATCCAGTCCTGGGCAGATACAGTCAAGACAGCCTTCCTAGAAGAGATGGTATCTGAGCTGCAGTTTGAAGGGTCAGTGAAAATTATGCAGGGACGTTAGTGATGGTAGAGAAAAGTCAGGTAAAGGGACACAGAGGCAAGAAGCATCATGGGGTGGGGTTGGAGGGAGGACAAGTAATTATAGTGTTAGAGCAGAACAGAGAAATATACTGGAGAGGTCTGAAATTTGTAGTTGGGTGTGGTTGAATTCACATCTTAATATAACTCTGCTGACCATATAGAGAATAAATTGGAGGTAGGATCAAGTCAGAAGTCTAGGACTCCAATGTGAAAGCTTTTTGTCTTTTTTTTTTTTTTCTTTTGGGGCAAGAATGAGAAATGGTATGAGGAATGAGGAAAATAAGAATTTGAAAATTAAATGAGAAAGTACATATAAAGTACTTATCACAAGTTCGTATATACTAGTTACATAAGAAATGTTAGTTATTGTTTCAGATATTTGTTGTTACTTAACAAACCAGTATAGAGCTTAGCTTATTTATTATTTCTATTAATTCTGTATGTTGGGTGAGCTCTGCTGAGCAGTTCTTCTGTTCTATGATTACAACTAGGGTCACTCATGTGACTGCATTCTGCTTGAACTGGAGTAGTGTTGGAACTCCAGAAACAACTCTTCTTCCTCAAAGACTTCTCTTTACATGGCTTCTGTTTATCCACTGGTCTAGCCTGGACAACATGGAGACTGAGATCTGAGAACGAGAAAGTGGAAGCTGGCAGTCCACCTAATGCCTGGTTAGGGAAGTCCTAGAACCAGACTGCTCCCACTTTCTAGATGGGTAGAACCAGTCACAAGGGCACCAGTTTAAGGGAAAAGGGAAGTGTAATCCTCCTGATAGTAGGAGCCACATGGCAATAGAGGGCTGGGAGGAATTGTTGGTAACCACATTTTGAGACTATCCACTGCAGTTTCTAAGATTATCTAATGTCAATTTAATTCATCAAATGGTATTCTTTGTTTTTATTTTTTATTATTTTCTTTCTCTGCTCCTTAGACTCCCATTGTATCTCATATGATGTCTCACTTGCTTATCTTTCACTGAGCTCATGTTTTAGGGTTTTTTCCCCTTAATTTCCTAGAGGATACAAAACGTTATTTTCTTCTTTGGAAGTCTCAATTCTTCAAAATTATGCTCTTCATTTATCATCTATGTTCTTTCTTTTTAATTTCCTTTTTAAGCTGCTAAATATTTTCAAGCATGCTGGTATATGCATATGCATACCTGTGTGTGGCTTGCTTTTATTTCTTGACAGACTCTTAAGCATGACAGGTCTATACAATCTATCTGTGTCTTCCATTTGCCCAAAAAAAGAGTTTGACTAGATTCTCTTTGAGAGCAGGGAAACTGGAACTTTTTTTCTGTTTGTCTGGGAACCTTTAAGTCTTAATATTGAGGATTGTGTCCTGGAGCTTTAAAATCAGCAAAGTGGAAAGGCATCTACAATCCCAGCTGAGAAATATTTTCTCTGCATGGTTTTTGTCATGTTTGTTTTACAAACAATATATCAGGATTTTGGGTTCACCTGACCTAATTTGTAGATGCACCCTGTGTGGTTCTCACTATTTTCATGGTGGAGTTTTTTACCTACCACTTTGAGGAGCCATCAGTCCTTTTGGAGGGTACTTACCCAGTTAATTAAAAGTCTCCTCCCAGTTTAGTCATTGATAACAGTTAAAAGTCATGGGAGAAAAAAATTCCACCATCTTTCTATTTAGTGATGTCTTAGGTGAGTCTACAATTTATTATGCAAACTAGGATATTTTGTAGAATAAAGGGGCATTGCTAATAAAACAATCTATCAAAATAAGACAGGAAACCAGGACTATCTCGGGAAAAGCGAGATATATGTGATGTCATACCTGGAGCCATGTGATGTCATACCTAGAGCCATGGCAGCCAATGTGATGTCCTTCCTGGAGACATGTGATGTCATACCTGTGTCTGGATCTGATGTCATACCTGCAGCCATGTGATGTCATACCTGGAGCCATAGCAGCCAGTGTGATGTCCCACCTGGAACCATGTGATGTCATACCTGTGTCTGGATGTGATGTCATACCAGAAGCCATGGCAGCCAGTGTGTCTCCAGTGTATCATCTCTCTCCTAAGTTCAGATTGAATTCCTCCAGACAGATAGGATTTTACCTCAGTGAGAGGAAGGTAATATGGCCTTTACTAGTAGAAGCTAAGCTGGAGAAAATCTACTTGAGTTGGATTCATGCTTTTTTTTTTCAAGTCATGCTGATGTTGATCCATGATTAAAAAAAGGCGGGGGGGGGGCAGATCCAGACCTGTTACCTATGTCTCAATTCCTGACCCCTTCAAACACTGAAGATATTGAATATCATACTTCCCTTTCTCAAGACTTCCTGCCATATTCCCTGAGAGAAAAGTTACTTGTTAGTTGATCCTTCATGCTATAGTCTCAAATGTCAACTCAGTAGCAGGTAGCTAAGCATATAAAAATTCTAGTGGGCTGTGAGTGTGAATCTGGAGTTTGAAAAACCTCCGAAGCTATTTTTAACATGCAAGATCTCCCACCCCAACATATACATATTGAGAAGCACTGTCCTCTTCAATGTAACAGTGAAGTTATATTATAACATGTGCCTACTGGCTTGTTTCGGGATCGAGGAAGGTGAGCTGTAAGGAAGGAATTTTTCTACTTTAATTTTATAAGATGAGAATGACATCTGAGTAAAGTTGCTTTTAGTTTGAGGCCAGATGCCCCAATGGATCAAGTCACAGGGGAAAAAATTTATAGGTCTGATCACTGATGCACATTTGGTCCCTATAATAACAGTACATAAAATAGTTCTTGATTACATTATTTATTACTTGGTAACATTACTCATTTTTATCAAAGGATTACACAAGAGCTTTATTATACCTCCTATTTTTAAACTGACTACTATTGTAAATGAAGTTTACTACTGTCTGATCATCTTCCTCTGAAAAATTGCTATTCAGTTTTTTTTTTTTTTTGGCAAAAGAAATAATAGTCAAAGATGACTCATTCATTGGCAGATGTATAGATGATGAATAGATAAACAAAAAAATATGATCATATGATTAAACAAAAACAGTAAAAATCTTAGTGGTAGAATCTAGATGGTATATAGGTGTTCACTGTAAAATTCTTTCAACTTTTCTGAATGTTTGGAAATTTACATAATAAAATATTGGAATATGATTACTTAGTATTTTCAATTAAAACACATAGCGTAAAGAGAATTTTTGTTGTGCTATCCTCTTTCTGACCCTCTCCCCCGACAAGGTCACTAAAAATAGCTGGGACAAAAGTTCCAAACACAGAAACCCAGCACGAACTCTGAAGATCTCACAAATGCAATGTGCCTTGGGGTCCAGGAGGATGTGTGAGAGCGCAGAACTGACCTTTGCCATCTTGGTCCTCTTGGCACCAAGTGTTATCCTGAAAGACAAATCTAAAGATTCTTTACCTGGAGTTATAAAGTCTCAGGTCACTAATATGAACTGGACATTGGTAAGGGGGAAAAGCCATATTGAGCAAACTGAACAGAGGAAAAAGATTAGTTTGGGGTGGGGGCAGGGAGGGAGGTGCAGATGAGTCATTTCTGTTCTATAACTAGATGGTTAAGCCGAGGGGTCTTCCCGGAGGTGAAGGGTATGAGGAGAGAAAAGAGGCAGTGAGTGTTAGAACAAAGCAGAGAGCCCTGACCCAGAGTTTTATCTGGGAGCCTCATTGACACAGGCCCCTGGATGTCTAACCCACCAGGTAGCAGCTGCAGATATCCCATTATTCCCATCCTGCCATCCTATCCCTTCATTCCGATACTATGCAGCATAAAATTGCCAGCCAAACTCAGAAATGAATAATGTTATGAGACCTATTCAAAAGACAAAAGGGTGGGGGAAGAATGAAAATGAAATTAAGGAATATGATTAAAAGCAGATAAAAATCATACATCATAGGACTCATTACACAAAGAAACACCGGAATATTTAATAAATTTGTTTTTCATATTCTCAAAGAGTTCCAGTAACATGTTTTACCAAAAACAGAGCTCTAAGAAGGGATACAGGGACTCAAATAAAATGTGTTAATATTTCAAAGCATAAAAGCAATACAGAGATATGCGACATTAAAAATAACAAAAGAAAAAGTTAGACTAAAATATGATAAAGAATAGGGTGAGGGGTGCCTGGGTGGCTCAGTTGGTTAACCTACCTACCAGGTTGCAGGGAAAGAGATTATCATGGAAAAAGTGATAGCTCCTATGTCCTTTAAATATAAAGTAACAGAAAAGACCATCTCAAGTGGGTAAGAACTGAAGCAGTAGAGGTCTCTTGTGCCATTCTTAGTGGGAAGGCCAAGGGCACATAAGAATATGAAATTTGGCCAGCTAATAGAACTTAAATCTTAGGAAAAAAGAGATCACAAAGGGAAAAAAAAATAGTGTCAATAAATATATTTAAATATAGAAGGAATATAAACAACAATCAGGATTATAGTTTCAAGGTAAATATCGACATTTGAGACCTTGACAATAAAAAAATGATATAACTCAGAAGAATTAAGATGGAAAACAAACCGTGTGGGGGAATATCTGTGTCTCTCCTAGTAGGAATAAAGAAATGTTTTCCACCATTCAATATGTATTTTTATAAACACATATTGACTTCAACTTTTTAAAGGTTTTAATTAATCTTTTCTCTTAATTTACTTTTTAATTTAAAGAGGTATTTTAAGAGCGATTTTGTGCCACAGAAACATCATATGAAGTTCAGAGAGTCCTTCAGTTTAATCTTTTCATTACTTGAATTCAGCTTAAATCGGTCTTGCACATCTGTGAATGGCGCATCCCATTTGCCCCTGTACCCCACTAAGGCCCTAGGTTCTTGAGTTGGGCCAAGGAAGGATTCAGGGCCAAACTTGAAAGTAAGCAAGAGTTTAACTGCAGTTAAAGTGAAAGTATACTCTCAAGCTGAGAGAAATGGCAGGCCCAGAGGTGGCAGTGGGGCATAGCTAGGGCTCTCTCTGACTGGGGTCGTCTCCAATCCCCTAGGGTCTCCTTCTACATGTTGGGAGGGAGGGGGGAGTTTTTGGTCCAAATGGCCCTTACTGGAACTGTCCTGGCAGCCCTCCCCGGCAAGGGGGGAAGGGGTCAAAACCTTAATGTAAACAGATCATAATGAAGCTATAGGTTACTGTGGGCAGCTGTTATAGAGAGGAGAGCATGCGTGTTCCTGGGAACTCCCCCTCCTGCCCCCCCCCCGCCCACCCGCTGCCAGCCGCCCGCTGCCCCAAACCCCACCGAGCTGTTGGAAACGTGGTTTCCACCCTTCTTAATAATCAGAAAACACCTGTTCCCTGTTCATGTTTGGCTGACTGCGTACTCCATCACAGAAGCCTAGAAAACTGTATGCAGTGCTGTTTACCATTGGATGGCAATGGCTATTTCTGAGTGTAGAGATTTGTACTCTCTCTCTCTCTCTCTATATATATATATATTCGAATTAATTTTTTAAGTATATGTATCACTTAAAAAAAAACAGTTGCATTTCTTAAAAAAAATGTGATCACTTCTGTCTTATGTGAACAAAGGCGCACAAATAACTTGGAGGCTAATTCTCTGATCCTTTCATCTCTATGGGCAGCTTATTTGTGCATGACCTGTTACTTTGAATGGTCATCTGTGTTGGCCATTAAGACAGTAAAATCACTGGAGTGATCAATCCTGTTTACTTTCTGGTAGCTTAGACACCAATGGACTGGTTTGCTTTAAAAACTTAGAAAACACCTGGAAAATTTATGAGAAATGCCATATCTTACTGTCATTGCTGAGATTCACAGGTTGTTTTTGGATTTTTTTTTTTTGTAAGTTTTAAGGCTGACTCCTGATTCCCAGAGCCACAGGAGTGTAAAGTGTTGGTCTTCAAAGCATAGAGCTAAAGTTCCTAAGAGTTGCTCGGGAAGCTTATTTGGTGTTTCTTTCTATGAAAAGTTGTTTCAAGTGGGAGTTATATTTTCACATGATGACCTTCTCACCAATGTATTTGTGTAATTTTGATGTTAGTGGATTTGGTTTGTGTTGTTAAGGTAGAAAAATGTGTTGCTGGGAGGTAATTACTATAAAGCTATTTAATTATTGATTTCTCCAACATAGCAGGGTTGACATTTTAGCAGATATAATGAAGGAAAAGATATGCATTAACAGAATGAGAATGGAATAAATGCACATTTTAAAGGGAGACATGATTCATTTTAATAGATATGCAGTAATTATCCAGGAAGTGTGACTGCTTTCTTCATAAATGACATTAACTATTCAAATTAAATGACAGAACTATAATATATAAGGATATTATGCTGGTGTTCAGAACTCTAGCATCAGCTAAAGAATACATAAAAACTTCATGTTTACCAATGTCTTTTTTTCATAGTGTTCCTCTTCATTACCCTTTAACAAAAGCACGCCCTGTGTTGAAGTATTTATCCTGGCTTGAGCTTCATTCTTCATGTAGAAAAACAGACTCTTGCTCTACATATTTGTCTAATAGCTATAAATAAATGCAGCTACTTCTCTCCCCTGAAAGGAACGACTTTGCATTTTAGACTGAATGGAAAAGCCCAGCCCGGGACACCCCAGAGTTCTCAGCCTTCTGAGTCCTCATTTTCCCTTTGTGGTTTATCTGCCTTTTTGATTCCGAGCCACAGTGAGCATGCATCTGACTACATGGTAATGAGGCCTTAAAATGACAAAAAAGAAGTGCTTACACATCCAAAGGAGTGTTAGCCTCTAAAGAATAGCCTTTGGTGAAAACATGTTTTTTTTTTTTT
>NC_138378.1:36172984-36198443 GCF_054177405.1 Leptonychotes weddellii
TATGTCATTTGCAAATATCTTCTCCCATTCTGTTGGTTGTCTTTTGGTTTTTGTTGACTGTTTCTTTTGCTGTGCAAAAGCGTTTTATCTTGATGAAGTCCCAATAGTTCATTTTTGCCCTTGCTTCCCTTGCCTTTGGCGATGTTTCTAGGAAGAAGTTGCTGTGGCTGAGGTCGAAGAGGTTGCTGCCTGTGTTCTCCTATAGGATTTTGATGGACTCCTGTCTCACATTGAGGTCTTCAACCATTGGAGTCTATTTTTGTGTGTAGTGTTAAGGAAATGGTCCAGTTTCATTCTTCTGCATGTGGCTATCCAATTTTCCCAACACCATTTGTTGAAGAGACTGTCTTTTTTCCACTGGACATTCTTTCCTGCTTTGCTCATCCTTCTTTTTAAACACAGTGCTCATTGACTGCTTATTGTATATAAAGTCTCCCTTTAAAAAGTCAGGTATAGAAAGGATACCAAAGAAGCAGAACACAGGATCATTAGCTTTAACAAGTGCATGCCACGCTTAATAATGTAGTGCTAATAACAATGCTCATATGAGTAGCAGTAATATTACTGATTAACATTTATCAAATAATCACCTCATGTTGTACTGCCATGGGCAGTATCTCATTTAATTCTCACAACCCTATGATGTATTACTGTTGTCTCCATTTTATAGAGATGAAACCAAAGCTACGGAGATTAAGGTTCTTGCCCTTACACAACTTATCCTAACAAGATAGTGGGACTGGACTAGAACCCATATTCACTTCCCTTCAGGGTTGATGTTCTTCCCAAATTACAGTTTTATTTATAGAATGCATTGAGATTAAATTGTTAAGTGGTAGGAAAATAGCCAAAATGAATATTGTACCTTTGTGAGGTGATGTCACCTGTTGTGAGTTTTTTTTTTTTTAAAGATTTTATTTATTTATTTGACAGAGAGAGACAGTGAGAGAGGGAACACAAGCAGGGGGAGTGGGAGAGGGAGAAGCAGGCTTGCCACTGAGCAGGGAGCCCGATGCGGTGCTCGATCCCAGGACCCTGAGATCATGACCTGAGCCGAAGGCAGAGGCTTAACGACTGAGCCACCCAGGCGCCCCTGTTGTGAGTTTTGATCAGAGTATGAGAAGCCATTTTAAGGGGGTAATGTCAGAAAGAACATTGGTAGAACATCTCCTGTATGAAAGTGTAATGTGCAAACTGTGATTTGGAGATTAAACATGTTGGATTAGCTGGAGACAAGAGCCTCACTAAAGTGGTATTGATGGCAATAGTCTAGTTAAGGAGCTCCCTCAGGGCCACTGCACATTGTTGCACAGACTGTTCACTGCACAAAGGCCCACAGATAAAAATAGTAGAGCTCTCACCAAGCTATGCATATGGGTCTGAGGCTGCATCTGCCTGGAGAAAGCTATCAGTGCTCACCCACATTTTCTTAGCACTCATAAATCCCATGAATGCCAATCTGGTGGCTTCTAACTGTAAATACTTGTGACTATTTGCCCAGGGGCCTTCTCTAATTACAGTCTATTGAGCCCATGCGCTGGGCAGGCTGGTAGAGCTAGGGATTAATACCCCCCTGGGTAGGGGGTTGAGCTAACCTACTCCATGATATTGTTGCCTCAGCATCCATTTTGGGTCGCCAAGTGGCCAACAGGACCCTTGAACTGCCACTAGCCTCTCCCATGAGCGCCTGCCTTAGATAACAGTCTGCGGTGTCACAAGCAAATGTAAACTCCCTATGTGACCTTCCTAGCAGCCCTTGTGAGCACCTCCCCTTGCCCTTGTATACCCCTTTAAAAAGACCCCTGTGAAGCTTACCAAAACCCTTCTCCTTTTGGTTTAAATCAATCAATACAGCATTAGCCCTAGAATCCCAAAACACTTCACCCAGACCCTAATAAGTTCACGTCCCTTGGTCCTGCCACTGTCTCTCTGCCTGCATCCTGCCTTGACCTTCCCATGCATGTCATGTACTTCCTCAGGACCTGTGAGTTATAAACTTCTCTATTTCAATTACCTAGTGGTCTTTTGTTGAACCAGGGGTCACCATCCAACACCCAGGGCTCTGCTTAACAAATGTTAATTTAACAAGTCACAACACCTTTTGAGTGGCGTTCCACCAAGGGTCATGTTGATTCATACACACTCCAGTTCCCTCAACCACAGGTAGGAGAACTCCAAGCCATTCTATACTCTCTGCTAAAGCTCCCCAGCAAGACAGGACCCTAGTTGCCCACAGTGGTTACCTGCTCTATAATGTGTCCTTATAGACTCCCTTCCCTTCCTCACTCTCTAACTTCCCTGCTGGGAAGATGATCATTCCCAAATAAATTCTTTGAACTTTAATCTGTATCTCTAGGGTCTGTTTCTGGGGAAACTCAATTTAAGATAGATTTAGACTGATCCCCACAAAGACACAGTATGGGTTAGTTGCACCCATGAGGATCTGAGAAGCCCAATAATTACATAGATTAAGCAACAATATAGAATTGGTGTAGGCTATTGAACAACGAATAGATGTGATGTCTAAGGAAAGTGATCCTAGTTTCTGTGTATACGTTTCTTTGCAATAAGTGAAGGGGATGGCTGGGGGAGAGCCTGAAGCCTAGAGAATCAAGTTTTATCACTGTTATTGTAGTTATGGGAGGAGGGGGGGCAGGCAGAGAGTTTGGGCTAGTGGGGAAGATGTTAAAATGAAAATAAGGAATTTATATCAGACATGTGACAGAGAATCAGTGGGGATTGACGTTGACTGGGTTAGTAACAGAGAAGTGAAAAAGATGGCAGAAGCAAAATAACCTTGGAGAACAGGGAGTATGGTGGCGTCCTTGGCAGTTTTGATCTATGACTAATTTGTAGCATTTGATTACAGAGTAATATTTATTGGTCTCGAGACTATCCTAAAGCAACCATACATAGTTCATCAAAATGGAACTTGTTTCTCCAAAAAAATGGCCCTTATGAAACTTTTGGAGATAGAGCCAGTGTTTCATATGTGTTTATGGATTTTTCTCCAGCCCTTTAATACATGTAAAATGTCTTATCTTTTTCCTACACTGAAATCCTCAGCTCTGTGGTGTTTTTTTTCCCTCTTTGTGACTAAAAAGATAGGCTTTTCTTCTCAACACACCTTCCAATGGGTGATCAGAGCTACATTTTTAATATGCCAGCCAGGACATATTTAACAACTGGTGGCCCTCTCTCAACATCACAGCCAGTGGTGGCCTCATTTACACCTGCTCAGTGAAGATACTGAAATGTTCCCTGCTGGGTAGCAGAAGTGAACTACACTTTCACCAACCCTTACTTTGCACAGTTTTTCAAGGCACTTAACACCTCTCAAGTGTCTATAAACTAACAGAATGCTCTTTACACACGGCTCCCTTGACTACCACAGCTTCCCAGAATTTCCTTTTATTTTATGTCTTTGATGATTTATTTATTTATTTATTGCTAAGACGAAAACATGGTAGTCTTAAATGTTGACAATAGAGGAATCATTTCACTGTTGAACTTTATATTCTTTTCCAAAGAATAGAGATCTCTGAGCTCTAAATGAAACTCTTCACCAGAAAATTATTAGTGTCATTTACTGGTTTAATTTGACTTTTCAGCTTATTGATAAAATATCTAGTGTGGAGAAAAAGGCATACTCTTAAAGTGACATAATTTTTGCACCATTTGAAAACTGCTAAGGATAATCTATCATTATTTGAATGAGCCAGGTGAAGAAAAACTCCATAAGCTTAATTCTTCTATTGCAGAAAAGAGATTTTGAAGAGAATGGAAAGAGGCACTTAGAAAAATCTGCCAAAACACCAAAAACAAACAAACAAACAAACAAAAAACCCAATAATTTCCTAGGGTGACAGATTTGAACTATTCTTCTCCACTGTAGAAATGAGCCAATTTACCTATTGACCTCAAGTAAATAACTGAGCTCTAATTGGAGGACACGATGACATTTGTTTGTCCTTTGCTTAAGGAGAAAATATACCAGTGATTTTCCATACAGACCTGTGCACATATTCCTAGAACAGCTGGTAACATTGACTCCCACCAGTAACCACCCTCCAGGTACAGGACTAGGGTCCCAGGAATGATAGATAGAGAAATTAAGTGAAATGAAGCATTGTATCATATCAGACATATGTGGCATCTATAAATTGACCTTTTGGGTTAATTCAGTCAAATTATTATTGTTATTCTAATAATAGAATTACAAAAGCAGTGGGAAAAGCTAGATGCAGTTAGCTCAAGAATCTTAATGACCAAAGCAAGATCTTCATTAGGCCATGATTTTGATGACTAAAGAAAAATAAGGCTATAGATCATCAGGTGGACCATCCTATGAGTTTAGAAAGATGAATGATCTGAATTCATTGTGGGTCATCTGCTTCCTACTTTTATACATACACACACACACACACACACACACACACATACACACACCCTGCATCTCTCCAATGTAGAATATGCAAAATGGAGATATCAGGCTGCATTGTTCAATACAATAGTCACGAGACCCGTGTGTCTCTAGAACAATGGAAGTGTGGTGAGTCCAAACTGAGATGTGTAATAACACACACACTGGATTTCAAAAACTTAGTTCCAAGGAAAGAATGTAAATTAGCTCCTTGGTAATTTTCTATATTAATTATAGGTTCAAATAATAATATTTGGATATTTTGAATTGAAATATAAAATTAATTTCACAGGTTTCTTTTTACTTTTTAAATTACATATGTTAAATTTACTTTTTAAATTACATATGCTAACACAGTATTTCTTTTGGACAGCTCTGGAAATAAGGAACTTAAGTGCATGGACTAATTTTTTTCATTCCCATTGCTACTTCAGAAAATAAAGAAAGGGAGCTTTTACTAATATAATAATTCATATGTTCATTCCTTTTATTCACTCAACAGCATCATGCCTATGAGTTTGATGGAAAATGATTCCAATAAACCCATCTAATTAATGAAGCCAACTACTTAGGAATGGTATTTCACAA
Organism: Leptonychotes weddellii; assembly: GCF_054177405.1. Lineage (NCBI taxonomy): Eukaryota > Metazoa > Chordata > Mammalia > Carnivora > Phocidae > Leptonychotes > Leptonychotes weddellii. The sequence continues at coordinate 36,177,996 of NC_138378.1, forward strand.
ATTAAATAGTTATACAAATATTTTTGAATTATATGCATATATGCCAAATATTAAAAAAAAACATTTTTTACAAACAGAAAATACAGCATATTTCACTTGAATTTGTATTTTATTTACAAAAATATTATTTTTATTATTATTTGTATTAGTCTTATCCATTAAGTTTAATAAAACTACACCTTGAAAAAAGCACAATTATCATTTGCTCAACTCTTCAAATGTCTGATTTAAATGATATGTATTAAGAAATATAGGACCTACCCCCAAAGTAAGTAATACTAATTGATAAGAGCATTTTGCAACACTTCAATAGTGTATAATAGAAATATGTTTTTATCAATTAGGAGGCTCATATTTCAATATTCTTAAGTTAAAGCATTGGCTTTGGTGGAGGAATTAGTTAGTGAGAACAGATTCATTGAACGCTCAGTGACTTGGCACTAGAGGAGACAGGATGGGATCAGACATGTTGAAATGATGTTCTTGCCAACTCCCATCTGGAAGTAGCCATTTTCCATAAGCTAGGATCTCTTAAAATATGTAAGTTATTATCCTAGACTATGGAGATATAAAGACATATGAAGCATACATCCTCTACTTCCAAGAAAAATATAATATAGTGGAGAGATATAGATCATTAAGCCAATAAATGCCATTACTCTTATCCAGATTAACCTACCTTTTCTCTATATAGTAACCATTGTCTATGCAGCAGCCACAGTGATTTTTTTTAATATCATTTTTTCTACCCCTCCCACTGCCACTAACTAAAAAATCCCAGAGTGGATTTCCAGTGCACTTGGAAACAAAATTTCACCAGAGCCCACAAGACCCTGCATGACCTCACCTCTTCAGCTAACTCCACACTTCTCTTCCCCTCCACTCTCAACTCTCCAGCTTGTTACTGCCTCAGAGTCTTCACCTTTGTCATCCATCTGTCTGGAACTCTTTCTTGAAGTTTGAGAATAATGGAAAATAAAGGGAGGGCAGCCCTGTGGACAAGCCTGAGTTGCCTTCCCTGATCACTGTATCTTAAGTAGCTCTCCTGCACTCCTGACAGTAACCCTCTATCCCAGTTTCCCTACTGAATGTTCTTTATAATGCTAATGACTATCTAAAATTAACTTTAACCTTAATTTATTTAGTTCTACTGTCTGTCTCTTCTCACTAGAATTGCAAAGACAAGCCTTATTTCTTTTATTTGATCATTTTTTTCCCAGACACGTGAAAGGCCCTCAGTAATGAAATGCTTGCTGGCTGGCTGGCTGGCTGGCTGGCTGGCTGGAGTATGATAGTTTGATTGTGTCAAGGCAGAGGGAGTTCAAGGTGCTAAGGGAGGGAATAAAGGTGACACCTAATCCAAATTAGGGTGTTAAAGAAAAAGAATATAGGATATATTGCCCCTTCACTGGCACAGGAAGTTGCCAGCAGGAATTAACCAGGCAATTAGCAAAGAGCGTTATTTTCTGGGCAGATGATCAAGGGTCCAGTGGCCAGAAAGAGGATGCCATGCTCACAGAACTATCAAAAGTTCTGTCAAGTCGCAAGAAGTGGGATAAGGTCGAGATATAAAGACAGGTAGGTAGGGACTGGACATGCAGGAGCCCACCAATTCATAAGAAGTGACTATACCCAAATGTCTGAAAATTCTGCAAAGTGTGGTGTACTTTGTGGTCAGTCTATTTACCCCATCTCAGTGTTTAAGCTCCTGGTGAGACTGTAAACTGAACAAAGCCCAAGGCTGTCTCCTACCTCTTGAATTCTCCTTCTATCTAATATAGTGCCATATACAAGGTAGGCTCCCAGCAAATGCCTGTTGAGTTAAATTGAGTCTTTTCTCATATTATTATATAGGCCATTATCTGAACTGATATTTGGGGCTGTCTAGATTATTCTGAGACATCACACAAAGTGCAAGAATAACTCATGCTCCATTGATCCTCTGTAATAGTTACTTTGAATTAATATGGAGGATGGACATGCACAATAAATTGACATGCTCCAAAGCCTTTCAGCTGTGGAAAAATACCACCTTGACAATAAAGAAGACTAGGAGAGACCTTTCAGAAATGTGGATAGAGCATTTATGTGTATTCTTTTTTCTCCGGAGTTGGAATGGAAAAAGGAAACTAAATAGATTCCCGGCATTCTTCATTTTGTTTTGTTGTTTTGGTTTTGTTGTTGTTGTTTTATAACTCAAGCTCACCTGAAAAGGCTGCATCCTTGCAGGAATCATTAATTCTGAAATAGCTGCCCATTTTCCAGACATATCTTCATTAGATATGATTTCAGCAGGTTATTCAAAGATTAATGTTCAAATAACTCTCTAAGTAGAAACCAACTCTTGGTGATCAGAATTCTAGTATTGGGGAGCGCCTAGGGGGTGCAGTTGATTAAGCGCCTGACTCTTGGTTTTGGCTCCAGTGGTGATCTCAGGGTCATGAGATCGAGTCCCATGTTGGGCTCTGCACTCAGTCTGCTTGGGATTCTCTCTCAACCTCTCCCTCTGCCCCTCCTGCTCATGCTCTCTCTCTCTCTCTCGCTCTCAAATAAATAAATAAATCTTAAGAAAAAAAGAATTCTAGTATTGGGATAAGTAATTTTTAAGTAATTGTTCTGCTCTGCTTTTGTCTCTTCAGTATCAGAAGGACAAATGATGCCTGGATTGTACATTTTCCATAAATTATCTCCTGGAGTTGCATTGTTTACAACTGGCTGAAACAAAGAACCTTTGAATTTGGTTCTGATTATTAGAGAAATGTGAATAAAATGAAGAAATGATATATTAATAATAATAATGCTTGATATACTCCACTGGAATGTGAACCAATAGGTTCAGATCCCCCCAGAAGTATCTCAAAAACTTCTCCTTAGATTTTTATATGGTTGATTTTTTTTCATTATTGAAGAAGGCTGTATTTTCTCTATATATTTCACTAATTTTCAATGCCTTTATTTCTTTGTGAACGTATCTCCTTAATCACTACCATGTACCTAGAGAGAAGCATAAACTAAAGCAAATTCACAGAAACCCAACTTGAATTATAACTCAATAACTGAAAGCCATGAGGTATTTCTAAAACTTTGGTTGTAACTACTACCTCATCTGATAACCTGTTGCTTACAAGATTTGCTACTTCTTAATCTCACTGATCTGAAATGATGAATGTTCATATAGAAGGCTAAATAAGACAACCCTATAGAATCACAGTGAGTCTACAAGCCAATTTCCTACGAGAAACCCTTGACCCGGGGAGGCACAGACTAAAGAAAGTTTTGCTCCTTGTCAGATGCCAACTGAATAGAATTGAATCTATTATCCAACCTTGAATAATAAAACATCTGAGTTTCAGATATGTTTTGGAAACGCCAATGTGATATGTGTGTACATAGGGAAGAAATTAATTAGGCCACAAAGTTCTCAATCATATAAACCAGTTTGGTTTACATACTATTTCTTTTCTTACAAGTTTTCGTCTTTTCATATTCAGGTTCTTTGTGGAAATATATTTTAAAGTGATGTTGCCAAGTAGGTATGAAAGAATTTCCTCAAGGGAAAAATAATTAAGAAAGAGTCAAGTCAGTCTGTGTGCCCTGATACCCTTAATCAAGTTAGCTGAGAAAACAGAGATGGAAAAATAGAAAAGGATAAAGTCATGCCATTTCAGGAGACGTTGCCTTTGCCCTCTTCACGTTCCTCAGACCTTAACATTCACTGTGTTCCAACCAATTTCCAGCTGCCAGTCTCAGCAATTCTATGCCTAAGGGCTTCTTTCTTTAACAGTGGAAATCTGCCCTGGGAACCTTGCCCCCAGCCAATGATTCTCCAGCTTCTCTTCTTTTGGGCGCCACAGATTTAAGCATCCATTTTATACCACTTTTCAGAGTTTCCCTGGACCTTTGGGCTCCAGTAGTCCATTGTGGTAGCTGGCTTGATAGTTACTCTTAATTGACTCCCTTCCCTCCCCTGTATCACTTCACTGCTCTCTCCATAATTCTTGGGATCACTTCCCAAATAGCCATTTGAACTCATATCCTCGTCTGAGGCTCTGCTTCTGATGGAACGCAAACTAAGATAACTGCTCTTTCTGCTCATAGCAGTTTGCCTCTGGACTCTAATCATAATGTGCTCGCTTCAGCAGCACATATACTAAAATTGGACTCTAATCGTAAGAATTATAGCCACGTCTATATTTAAGAGCTATTGCCAGTTCTTGATGATGTTGCATTCACCTGGGTCATGAATTCTCCCTGCTTTGCTCAATACCCATCCCAGGTAGGTGTTTCATAAATATTTTTGGAATATAGACCAACTTTGTGAATGAAAAGCTTGTGCCTTAGCATTTTTCTTACACACAGTGTATGCTTAGTAAATATTTTATCAGATGAAGTGTGATGATTAGGCCTTTGGCAGTAGAAAGGTCTTTATCCAATTTTTAAGTGTGTCCAGAACAATGGCAGAGTATGTGAAGCCATCTGGTTGAAATCCACCTGCTTACACAGGTATTTCAAAGGAAAGAAGGGCACTTTGTCCATTTCGGCATCTGGGAATAGTTCATCACGGAGGTGCAACTCATAAAACCAGTCATTCTGGATGCCTTACTCACTTTCAAATGAGAAGGGTTTGGTTTCAGGTGCTGGACATGGAAGCTGAGTATTCAATGACTCGTTTCTTAAGAAATGTGAATATGAGAGAGGGAAGATGTTATCACTCAGTATGGAAAAGTGAGAGCTTGTGTGAGATGGGTAAAATACACATAATTTATTTTATAGACACCTCTATAAAGCATCCTAGGGCTTAGAGGTTAAAGAACTCAATAAATTTTCACTTGGTTATTGGCCCCAAACCTAAAACTTGTGGCATATTTCGACAAAGTTTTTTAAAGGTAAAACAATAATTCTTTTTTAAAAATACGGTCTAAAATGAAATGGAGTTCCAGACCTATATGCAACAGCTGGTTTTCGTATGATTTTGTAAGATGCCCCCTTCTGTCTCAATCTCAGCCTCCTTTGGGTGAGAAAGAAAGGAGAGAAAATAGTCAAAAAGTAGGAAACACTTCTACTTGACTTATGTCTTCATTATCATAATAAAATGTACTGTTATGATGGTTGTCTGGATCATTCAAAACCTTGAAATTTTGTTACGCAGCATAGTCAGATAACTGAGGCAGAGATTTTCTGGAAAAATTTTGGATTTTCTGCCTTAATTATCTGTTTTATGAGTCTGACTTTTAAAGTTTTAGTCAAAAATATGTGACTTTTCTTTCTTCCCTCAGTTAGCCTGTTGTCACTCATAAGTAGATTGGGATGCTAGAAGTTTCCAGGGTTTGGTTTCAGGTGCTGGTTTCAGGGTTTATTTTTTCCACCATGCTGATTATTAGATTTCAAAGCATTTAAATCTGAAGACTATGTAAAAAACTAGTTAATTAAAATCTGAATACCTGAAGGGTTATGAATATGCCAACCTAACATTTAATCATAATTTATGGGAAATGCTATATATCTATCTATATCTATATCTATCTATCTATGTATATAAACATTAGATGAACAGTAAAGACCCTCTTTGGCCAGAATACTTTGCTCATAGGCCTAATTGAAGTAATATGGGAAGAGTTCATGGTAGGAAGATCAATGAATTAGTGTATTGCAAATTATCTGGTAGGTAATTCAGCTTCTTGTTCCACTTAACAGACAATATTTCTTGTAAGTGGTCTGTGCTCCAGAGGTGGCCTGCAATGCTATTATATGCTAGATCAGATCCACTGAACCACGAGATTGTACTGGAATCAGACTTTCCTGTTAATTCATGTAAACCAGACTATGGCAACTGAATTGTTTTGGCAAGTATGAAACTTTCACCTATCCACAAATGGCATGAGGTTCCAACTTTCATTTATTTCCAATTTTAACAAGAAATTTTGGATTTTCATAATCTACAAGCCAGAGAAATATGCAAATTGCAGCCACTAAGCTAAACTTACTCACTATAAGTATACCTATGTAACCATACACCCTATATCCTATCAAGAAGACCTTGATAATCCCAACACCTTCTTCCTTCTGTTCTGATATTTGACAAGCAAGCTTATGTCTGATACTCTAAAAGCATGGTCAACCACAGATCAATCAATCTGAGTTCAATCTCAGACAGTAGGAGGACTTCTACTAGCTCTACTTTGCGCTAGGTATTAGGATATTAAGTCCAGAAGCAAAGAAAGGGTATGGCAGTATCCCTATCTCCACTGTACATATGACCTTGCTGGAGAGAGAGGACTTTAAGCTATAAAAGACCAAGAGGATTTTGTGAAAGTAGATAGAAGCATTTAAAACCCTGATGGGGAGAAATTGATAAATGCTGATGGAGAGGACTTTGTCTAATGCCTTAAATGAGTTGCCATGTTTCCTGCCAGTGAGTGGGTGTTCAGTACTTCCTTGTACACTCACAGAAAAACTATGCTCATAACCTTTCCTTGTGGAGCTTGTTGAAAACAGAGGCAGAGTCTTTGTAAATTCCCAAGATTCTTCTCATGTATTGTGGGGTCAATTAACATTTCTTGTTAAAGAACTTTCATTGGTTGGTGTTTGATTTGGTACTGCACACTAAAGCCACAAATTCAGCTGGACACGGAATACTTCAAGTATTCAGTACTCTTTTAATCAAAGGGAAGATGGGCTTCTAATAAAAAATTTTATTCCAACCAATTTATAGAGCTCATTACTCAGCAGGGAGAATGAAAGAGGTAATCCCTGGGATGGGTTTTTTGGTTGGGTTTGTTTGTTTTGTTGTTGTTGTTTTGGAATTTCCTATTGTCCTTTTCATAAAACATTTTTGTTGAGTTCATTGAAAAAACATCGGAATCTTCCTCATAATTGGTCAAGTTTCCCTGAATATACCCACCAAAGACTAATTTCTTCATAGCAGAGTTTGCTGTGGCAGGTTGTGAAAAGTGGTACTTTCTTCTGGAACTCATGTTATTCAGATTCAAATGGTGTCTAATAAGTCTGCCCTACATGATGTTCAAGCTAAAAATCTAGGCCTTCTTTTGACCCCCCCCCCATTCTTCACCATGTCTTGTATCCAACCAAGTTGTGTTCATTCCTCTTCCCTAATGCTTCTCAAATCTGTGTTTCCTCCATCACCAAAGCCAATATCTTATGAGGCCACCATCTTTTCTATATCTTTCTGGGATCACTGCTACACCCTCCTAATTAATCTCCTTGTCTGTATTCTTGCCATCACCATCCCTCCCGTCCCATCCTGTAGAATCTTAATGAGGTTTTAAAGAATTGCAAAGCTGATTGGGCTGTTTTCTCCCAAGTATTCCCACTGGTCTCAGCATAAAGGTCTGGAGGATCTTGAGTGTGCCTTGGCCTGGATGTGCCTATCTCTCCTGCATTACTTCTTATCATTTTAATGCCTTGCATGTTAATTAACTACTGAACTATTTGTCTTTCCCCAAAGATCTATGTATGCTTTCTTTTTCCTTTAGGATTTTCACATGGTGGTCCCCTCTCCCCTGTCCCCTCTCTCCTTTCCTTTGTGAAACCCTGCTTATCCTTCAGGACTCAGATTGTGCGTTTTGTCCCATTCTCTGGTAGCCATTTCTGGCCCCCCAGGAGTGGCTTTAGTATCTCACTGATACGCTCTTAGAGCAAATGCTCTGTGCAAATAGACTCTGCCACAGCACCGACCACGCTCTGATAAAAGCAACTATTAAATTGTTTGCTCCTCCCACTGGGAAGTCAAGAACTGTGGCTCTTTTCAGTTATATATTCCCAGCAGCTGGCACCATGTGTCCATTTAGCAAATATTTGCTGGACACATGAAGTGAAAGGTCACACAACCAGTAATTAGAGGAACAGGGATCCAAAATCCAGTTCTCTGGACTTCAAGCATAATACTGTGATATACATACCATATTCCAATGTCTTTGAGAAGGTAGATCTGTGCTTCATGGCTAAGGCTAAAGTACCTCCACAAACCACCCCACCACCCCACTTTCCAGTTTCTAACACATTAGTTTGAATATTTTAAGAAGATGGGATATGCCTCCAACTAACATCCAATTGAATGATTTATACTAAATTTTACCTGTTTTCAATGGCCTGTTAGCACCAGGGATAAGGCCTTAAAAAAAATCAGCTTTGACATGTATTTTCTTTTTTTTTTTTTTTTAAGATTTTATTTATTTATTTGAGACAGAATGAGAGAGAGAGAGCACATAAGAGGGGGGAGGGTCAGAGGAAGAAGCAGGCTCGCTGCCGAGCAGGGAGCCCGATGCGGGACTCGATCCAGGGACTCCAGGATCATGACCTGAGCCGAAGGCAGTCGCTTAACCAACTGAGCCACCCAGGCGCCCCTGACATGTATTTTCTTAAATGTATTCACTGCCATCTTTTAACCCCCCCAAAAGTCTGCTAGTAAGATCTCCCAGTCAGAACAGCTTCTTTAATTTTTATTTTTTTATCATGCTTCCTTTCTTGTCATTGTCTCTATTACTCCTTAAAAAGTCGGGACACCTGGGTGGCTCAGTCGGTTGGGCATCTGCCTTCGGCTCAGTTCATGATCCCAGGGTCCTGGGATCAAGTCCCGCATCAGACTCCTTGCTCAGTGGGGAGCCTGCTTCTCCCTTTGCCTGCTTTCTCTCTCTCTCTATCTCTCTCACAAATAAATAAGATCTTTTAGTCATCTGAATCATCTAATGTATATTAGGTAATTCATATCCATGTTATTTCCAACACAGGAAAAAATAATCCCTCCGTTTAGACTTCAGAAATCCAAATTGCCTGAGGGTAGGACCCAATTGCTCACATTACAGAATGGAACCCCTTTCTGAGAAGCTTGCCATCAAATAGACCAATTGTCATGCATCTTGCCCTAAGAACTAAGAAATGTTTTTGCCATTGCTAACTTGTTCTTGATAACTCAGCTAAAAATAATCCAACAATGGAAAAGTAAATGCAGTTATATATTCATAAATAGTATGCTAAAATCTGTTTCAATATATAATTTGCTTAATTTGTATATTAATACATAAGTATATTATTATTTATATATAAGTTTATTATATACATTTATATTAAAAATTCAGTAAAAGTGGTAAAATTAAATGGAAAAGGTCTGATATTTAAAAAGAATACATTTTGTACTTAATATTAATTAGCAAAATATAACCTTAAAAGCATATATTGGCTTTTACTTTGCTTCATCTGAAGCAAGATGGGTAAGGAAGGCATCATGATTGCTTGCTTTCCAAATTAGAAGCTGCCTCACAGCAAGTTTGCCAGTCTGCTCTCTGATCTGAACATTGGGTACATTGGAACAACTATGTGCACAAGTAGCTTCCTTCAAAAAGATTAGTTTTAGGCCATATGATGTACATTATACAAGTAAATGTAGATTGCACTGGAATGTCAACCATATACAAGCCAAAACAATAAAATGGTCTGCTAATAGAATCACTGACATTTAGAATGAGAAGCTTCCTTGGAAAATAACTAGTTCAACCCATGAATGTGCTGGATGAGGAATTTGAGATACAATGGTGATTATTGTGGAGTTGGGACTTAACACCAAGCATCCCACTTTCTTAGAACTATTTATACTATGCCCTGCCTGATATATATATACATATACATATATATATGTATATATATATAAATTCATTATAAATTCACAAATGATTTTATATATATAATTCATTTACTATATATAATGTATTTATATTTAATTTTTGTAAATGAATTATATATATATAAATATATATTTAATTTTTGTAAATAAATTATAACATGCATTGTATAAATTGCATGCATTTATCAGTGTACAGTTTAAGGTATTTTGTGAAAAAATATATCCTGTACCTACCACCCACATCCGGATAATAAGTATTACCAACACCAGAAACCTCTTTCGTGCTCCCCCACCAGTATATTCACGCCTCTTGTCCCACTCTTCAATTTCTACCCCATAGATTGTTGTGATTGTTCATGAAAATGGAATTATACAGTATTTGTGTGTGTGTGTGTCTGGCTTGATGTTTTCTTTAGGTTTTGGGGTTTTCGTTTTTGTTTTGCTTCCCCCACCCCCCAGATTTTTCCACGTTGCTGCATCCTTTTCATTGTTGAAGAGTATTCCATTGTATGAAGATAGCATGAGTTTGAAGCTTTTTTGCCCATTTTCCTTTTGATGTACATTTGAGTTGTTTCCAGTTGAGCTATTAAAAATAACGTGTCTCAGAATATTATTGTTCATGTCTTTCTTGCATATAATATTTGTTATTTCTTTTGCGTGTATATCAAGAATGGAATTACTGGATCCTAGAGAATATGTATTTTTAGATTTAGCATAGATTGCCTAAAACCTTTGCCAAAGTGGCTACACCAATTAACACTTCCACAGAGTATGGGAGTTCAGTTGACTCCACATCCTTCCTAACTGGTAATATCTGATTTTTAAAGTGATTATTATTGGGGCACCTGGGTGGCTTAGTTGGTTAAACATCCGCCTTCAGCTCAGGTCATGATCCCAGGGTCCTGGGATCGAGCCCCTGTTTCCCTCTTCCTCTGCCACTCCCCCTGTTTGTGCACTCTCTCGCTCTCTCTCTCTGACAAAGAAATAAATAAAACTTTACAAAAATTGAAGTGATTATTATGTTTAGCCATTTTAATGAAGAAGTAGTGGCATCTCATTGTGATTTTAAATTGCATTTCACTGAGCATCTCTTCCAATGCTTATTGGTCTTTTTTTTTTTTTTTAGTGTTGGATTATCTATCTTTTTCTTATGAATTTGAGGGAGTTCTTTATATATTCTGGTCATGAATCTTTTTGTCATATTGCAAATATCTTTTCTGTGCCTTGCCTTTTTACTCTCTTAATGATGTCTTTTAATGAACACAAGTTCTTAATTTTAATGAAATCCAATTCTTCCCCTTAATGGTTACCTTGTGTTCATATTCCCTTAAAGTATTATTGACTAATCTTCATATCATCAGATTGTATATCTTGTATCATTTGCGTAAATTATTTTAAAATATTTCTTCATTTACTCTATTTTTTAAAAAAGTAATTTCTACATATCTAGCAATTATCCTCCTTTATTCTATTTCTACTGCATCCTTCATGACATCCTACAAATTCTTTGGTTGTAATTGGTATTTATATTTAATACTTCTTGTAGAATGATCAAGATGTAAAAATTTGTTTTAAAAATAAGAGAAATGTATTAGGTGCTAATAATAGATTTTTTTACCCTGACACCACCATGATACATTCATATTAAATGAAATCCAGATCACCTCTTTGAAAATGCTGATTTGTGGTTCTCTCATTTAAACAAATTGTACACATTGATAGGAATACATATGAATAGTGTGAAAATGTCATTATTTTCTAGCACTACATCTTTCAGTGTGAGTCGGGAGTGGAACTGCACACACATAATCAGCACTTGGTTGAAGGCATAAGGAAACACAGGAAGCACATTGATATTCTGCCAAATAAGTATTGCATGATTGCTTCTTTGCTTTTAGCCAAGAAGCATTGAAAAATATGAGTAGGCTCATTAATTATTAAAACCATCAGAATGCACTTTAAGGATCAGAAAAGTGGGGATAGATAGGTCAAGTCAATTGACCAAGATAATGATACAAATTAAATCAAGGTCCAGCCAGGGAAAATAATCCAGCTTCAATCCCAAAGTCTGTCCCTATATCTTTAAGGCATACATATACCTTACAACAAATTTAAAATTTGGTGAGTGTGTTTTGCTAATAATGTATTAATGCAAACTATGATAATGTTCTCTAAGCCAAATGATGTGTGAGACATTCTAAACTTCTATTTAAACAGCTGGATTTTCTTGTATTTCCTTCATGAATAATTTATGGTAAAGTTAGGGTTAAACATACCATGTTTGAAGCCATAACTTAAATTACACATATTTTAAAAATTTATAATGTACAGGAATGAAACCAAAAGTTACCATACAATTTACTGTTGTCTTTTAGTTGATTAAAAAGTAGAAAATGTAACTTTTCACATTTGCATATAAGAAAATAAATCTTAATAACATTATTGAACTGATAATGTTATTGAAATAAATGTAGTTTTGCTAAATTGATCCCCATCTAGTATTTATATATTTAGATAGAGCAGCCATGTTTTTCATATACATATTTGAAACGCTGACCATTCCATGGACTATTCAGTCTGGCCTTTTGTGAGGGGAAGAAAGAAGGAGATTTTAGAGATTGGGAAAAGCTGTGAAGTAGGAAAAAAACACAGAAGCCACAGCAGATGAGGGAGGGAGAGGAAGAATGTCTGCTCCAGTGACAATTTACATGCTGAATTATATTAATTTCTCTGTGTGATGCAATGCTCATTAAGCAGGACTCCACTGATGTTCCTACAGGTCATGGACCAGCCAGCATGTTTGTTTCCGCTCATACCTTCAAATAAACTGCTGAGTTAAAATCTGTCATAGAAAGAATGTCTTATGGCCCACAGACAATAGCTTTTCTTCTAAATATATTCACAAATGCCTCATAAATGTTTACTTGGGTGTTTTATTTAGAAACAACATGGATAAATATTTGAAAGAGTATTGCTAATGACAAAGCAAAAGTGAACTATAAAATATCTCTAATGGCTGCTTTAAAATCTGCACTCTGCAAAGAGAGCAGACTAAAGAGGGAGAGGAAAATGTAAGATAACAGCAGGTGAGCTCTTCATGGTGTGTGTGTGTGTGTGCACACGCGCACGTGCACGCACATGTAGATGTCTATGTGAAGCAATCATATTTGCAAAGTAAGACCCATATCTGCTGAATAGAGAAGTGCTTCATTCACCAGACACATCTGCCAGGAAAATCTGGGGTTGTAATTTAGGTTTTATAGTCCGAGAATATCTAGATTACTTCTGAAAGCACCACTTCTCCAATGTTTTTATTTTATTCTTTGATCAAATATGTCAGCCAAGGAAGAAAATGGTCATTTATTTCGTTTGAAAAGCAGGGGGAAAAATTTACATTAAATAGCAGTGATCACGATGTTCAAAAAAGTTTCCAACTATTTATCAATATGCCTGGTTTGCAACTGCAATTTCCTTAATCAGATTTGTATCTTCCATAACACGGCAGCTTCCATACTGAGGTGGTAGAGTTACTCCATGCTACGGGTGGCTGGTCAAATGTGCATATGGCTGTGTAATTGTCAGAAAATGTCCTTGTGTCAGATGGGGCCATGGCTGATGGTGAAAACAATCCTGTTAGTGCTTCTGCAGCATATGAGGAGACAGCTCCACTTGATTAGTGAAATTACACTGGCCATGGATGACTGACTGTCTTGATCATTTGCAGGCCAATTGTGAAGCCATTGATACAGGGTCACTGGGCAGCCCAATCCAATTCAGTCACTAAGACAGCTGGAGTAACCAGATTGTAAAATGGTTGGTCTGGTTATTTCTTAATGGTGTAATTGGATCGACCAGAGAGATCCAATTAATTGCTAAACAACTGGTGGCTGTGGTGGTCTCATTGATGAGCTCAGTTGTCAGTGATGGTCTTGAATTGACTGCACAGCTTCCTGATCAATTGTACAATTTGCAATTATCAAGCTGGGGATGGAGGAGGATTGATATAATTTTGGTGATTTCATTGAATCCATAGATGTATCACATATGTGTGTGTGTGTGTGTGTATTTCCTCAACTGTAATACATTTATGAGACATCAGTGATGAATGATGCTATTTTAAGATATTGCTATTTTACCTTGCCTGAGTAAGTTTTATTACAAAACTATATAGACTGTTACAGAGATCTGTGGGGCAATTTGTTGCTTCCTAGGATGGGAGAGGAAATCCAAATTTGAGTAGAAATTATATATTTAGGAAGGGTGAAAAGAAAGTATTCTTCCTTCACCCTTCCGTGCCCAATCTGAGAAAGCTCACTGCATGGTTACTGCAGCCTATTCATGACATAGTAATGTCAGATCTTCTTTTAAAAGAGCTTGGTGCCGGTGTGGCATGGCATGAGGAGGTAGATGATTGATATAATAATTTTATGGGAAAGTATGGGGCTAATGAGATTTTTAGCTCTCCCACACTTGTCAAGAGAAACTGCCCATGGCAACTTACTTTCAAAGAAAAGAATTAGCTACTTACACAAGGTCTTCTTGGCCAGGGCTGCTGTGTGGGTCTTGAGTCACTGTATCTACCACCCAGCTGTGCCTGGAATAGACAATAAATGTCTGAGTAAGTGAAGGAATGTGCTCTTAAAAGAAATTTCTCTCCAAATAGTTCAAGTGTCATAGGTATGCAGAAGTAGGTAACTGTTTGTATTTCTACTTATTTTAAGAGAAGAATAAATTTCTAAGCTGGAAGTGACTTTAGAAGTAACTTAGCCCACCTGTTATTTCCTAACAGTGATCCACAGACAGGTACCCATCTTGGACAATGTTCTCACCAAGCCACAGCATAGTGAGAAAAACATAAGAATGATAGTTTGGAGAGATTAAAGATGTCCACAAATTCTTCATCACCCCCACTGAGAGTCTGTTTCTCTTTGACTTAATCGTAGGAGGACCCTGTGATGTCTATGGCAGTTTAAGCCTAGTCTTTAGGAGGACTGGCAGCTTCTGCCTCATTTGTTAGAACACTTGCTCTTAGGACACTCCTTCCCAGAACCTTGTCACTAAACTATTAGAAGCTCAAATCACATGGAAAGACCACATGTAGGCCATGGTCATCAGCCACAGCTGAGCTCCCAGCCACCTGCCAGCCAACTTCCCTATACCCTCCAGCTGAGCTCAGTCAACCCACACCATTGTAGAGATAATAAAATGGTTATTGTTTGAAGGCACTAAGTTTTGGGGTGGCTTGTTCTTAGCCATAGATACTTGTAAAGATGGTATATATCCACCTGTGTGAGATTGTCAGCTCCCATTTTCTGAGATGGCTTGCCTGTTCTAAGACTCTATACTTCCTACATGTTAAAATATCCTCTTTTTTTTTAACCAGTTCATTGAAATATAATTAACATATAACACTGTGTAAGTTTAAGGTGTACACTGTGATAATTTGATTCACATATATATTGCAAAATGCTTACCACAATAAGGTTAGTAAATACATCCTTTACCTTGCATAATTACTGTTGTATTGTTATTAGAGTGAGACCATGGGAGCTCTGATCCCACAGCAGTGTTCAAGTCTACAACACAGTATTGTCAACTGCAGTCACCATGCTGTACCTTAGATCTCTGGAACTTACTCATCTTAGAACTGAAAATTTGTACCCATTGACTTATCTCTCCATTTCGCCAACTCCTCAACTCCTGGCAACCACCATTCTACTCTCTGTTTCTGTGAATTTAATGTTTTTAGGTTCTACATATAAGTGAGATCATATAATATTTGTCTTTCTCTGTCTGAATTATTTCACTTAGCATAATGCCCTTGTGGCCTATCCATGTTGTCACAAATGGCAGGATTTCCTTCTTTTTTATGGCCAAATAATATTACTCTGTGTGTGTGTGTGCGTGTGTGTGTGTGTGTGTGACATTCTCTTTATCTATTCATCCCTTTACACATCAATAGATACTTTTTGACGTGATGGTCAGAGTAGAGAGCAGTGATATATATGGATATATGTCTTTCATTGGGATAATAAAAAGTTGGGATTCTGTATAACATCCAATGTTTTTAATGTGTTTTATTTATCTGTGGAATTCAAAACCTATGCCAAAATCCAACTTCACACCTTTTGCAGAAATTCTTCTTCTTCCAGGGCCACAATTATTAGTTAGTCAGATTCTGCTCAAATAATTGCAGCACAAATAATTGACTCAGCATAAGGCAGCATGTCTGTCTTTAAACATAAGTGCTTATGAGGAAATACAGTAGTAACATAAAACCTGGGTATTAATGAGAAGTTTTATCATAGACACATTGTGTAGTTTTCATTTCAAAGAAATACTCAGGTATTTATTTCTTAATCATACATGTCAATACATTTGCAGGAAAATTCATCTGCAGCCATTCTATTCATATAACTCATTTCAAACTGTACTATTTCACGTTATTGTTGTTTTTCACCACCTGCAGAGGAATAAGCCAGTGGGGATGGGGGTAGGGTAGTAGGAGGGAGGGAAACATGAAAAAACAAACATTTATTGAAAACTTACCATGTGCTAAGTTCTACATATGTATGCCATATTCTGGAAAACTTGGAAATTTTAGAGGTTTTGTAATGTAAACATTTCTATGAAGATACATATTTTCTCTATGAATTAAGCAGTTTATGAGTAAACATTATCTTACTCAAAACCTTTTCCATCCTTTTGAATGGGAAAGATATCTGACCTACCTTGAAGCATCATTGCTGTGAAATTATTTTATTCCAAAGTCGATGAATTTATTTTCTACAAAAAGCATAAGCAAAGGCATGCCTGAACACAAAGTCTCATTAAACCACTGTTTTTACAGTGCTGTCCAGTATAATTCCTATGAATTATATTTCTGCAGAACCTGAGGAGGATAAATAGACTGTACAACAGACATTGGGAAGAATAAAAGTAACAATAATGTGGGGTGAAGTTTGAAATGATATGGCTTTTAGTTCTACCATCTGTGTTTGTTATGATCCTTCTAAATTCTCAGCATTTTTAACAATAAAAAGTGTAGCTGACATATGAACTTTAGCTCTACAGCATTAACATATTCCAGTACTAATGAGCAGTTAAAGGAATGATAAGTGAAGTGAGTTGTGTTTGTCATCATTAATGAGCATATGAAGTTCTGAATTATGATAAATGGTGAACTAATTGCCTTAAAAACAGTAGAACTTTTCCTTTGGATGGCTGTTTCTTGAAAGTCATTTTTTTCCTTCAGGAATGATTTTAAAGAGCTACCATCTTCCTGATGGGTATTATCCTTACAGCTGCAATAACTGGCATTATGATGAAATTTCTCAAGGATAAGAAGAAAAACAATGACAGCATTTCAGATTAATTTTTCAAAGATCTCTGTGATTGATAGTCTATTTCCAAAAAGATATTTTTGGTCTCCTCAATAAATATTAGGGGAGATAGTTGTATTGAGGATATTGTTTAGTTAAGAGGATCATTGAACAGCTTCAATACCTTTTCCTAAGACACACCTAATAAGGAAACAAAATATTCTGCACAATCCTTGGCTTCATGGGAAATAAGACAAAAATTGCAAGGAGTTTCTTCAAAAGCTACCTTAAGAAGTCATCTTAGGTGTCTTTATTTAAATTTTATTTTATTATGTTAGTCACCATACAGTACATCATTAGTTTTTGATGTCGTGTTCCATGATTCATTGTTTGCATATAACACCCAGTGCTCCATGCAATATGTGCCCTCCTTAATACCCATCACTGAGTTAACACATCTCCCCACCCCTCCCCTCTAAAACGCTCTGTTTGTTTCTCAGAGTCCATAGTCTCTCATGGTCCGTCTCCCCCTCCGATTTCCTCCCCTTCATTTTTCCCTCCCTTCCCTAATGTCCTCCATGCTATTCCTTATGTTCCACAAATAAGTGAAACCATATGAAAATTGACTTTCTCTGCTTGACTTATTTCACTTAGCATAATCTCCTCCAGTCCCATCAATGTTGATGCGAAAGTTGGGTATTCATCCTTTCCACTGGCTGAGTAATATTCCATTGCATATATGGACCACATCTTCTTTATCTATTCGTCTGTTGAAGGGCATTTTGTCTCTTTCCATAGTTTGGCTATTGTGGACATTGCTGTTATGAACATTGGAGTGCATATGGCCCTTCTTTTCACTACATCTGTATCATTGGGATAAATACCAAAACAAAGAGGCAACCCACAGAATGGGAGAAGATATTTGCAAATGATAATGCAGACAAAGGGCTGATATCCAAGATCTATAAAGAACTTCTCAAACTCAACACCCAAAAAACAAATAATCAAGTCAATAAATGCGCAGAAGACATGAACAGACACTTCTCCAAAGAACACATCAAAACCACACTGAGATACCACCTTATACCAGTTAGAATGGCAAAAATTGACAAGGCAAGAAACAACAAATGTTGGAGAGGTTGTGGAGAAAGGGGAACCCTCCTACACTCTTGGTGGGAATGCAAGTTGGTACAGACACATTGGTCTTAAGGTGTCTTAATGGTCTTTGGGGTCTGTCTGGTAGCACTGTCAGCTACAATAAAAGAGAAAAAAATGCCATGTTTATGTATATACCTTTAAAAGAAAAATAAGTAATATGCTCCATTGTTTATTGCCTTTCCCTCTTCTGCTTGTGGGAATGGGGTTGGGGTGGAAGGGAGGTTTGGGAGAGGCATCCCGAATTAGTTGATGGAATCAATCATCCAAGAACATGCTTAGCACATGATAAAAATATCAACAGCATAGCTGTGGATGTGTTGGCTACCCTTCATTATATGACTTCTTTTATTTTTTTTAATTTTATTATGTTATGTTAATCATCATACATTACATCATTAGTTTTTGATGTAGTGTTCCATGATTCACTGTTTGTATATAACACCCAGTGCTCCATTCGGTACGTGCCCTCTTTAATACCCATCACCAGGCTAACCCATCCCCCCAGCCACCTACCCTCTAGAACCCGCAGTTGGTTTCTCAGAGTCCACAGTCTCTCATGGTTCGTCTCCCCACCGATTTTGCCCCCTTCATTTCTCCCTTCCTACTATCTTCTTTTTTTTTTTTTAAGATTTTAGTTTTATTTTTCAACAGAGAGAGAGAGACAGTGAGAGAGGGAATGCAAGCAGGGGGAGTGGGAGAAGCAGGCTTCCCGCTGAGCAGGGAGCCTGATGTGGGACTCGATCACAGGACCCTGGGATCATGACCTGAGCCGAAGGCAGACGCTTAACGACTGAGCCACCCAGGCGCCCCTCTTCTTTTTTTTTTTAACATATATTATTTTTTTCAGAGGTACGGGTCTGTGATTCAACAGTCTTACACAATTCACAGCGCTCACCATAGCATACACCCTCCCCAGTGTGTATCACCCAGCCAACCCATCCCTCCCACCTCCCACTATTCTAGCAACCCTCACTTTGTTTCCTGAGATTAAGAATTCCTCATATCAGGGAGATCATATGATACATGTCTTTCTCTCTTTGATTTATTTTGCTCCACATAATACCCTCTAGTTCCATCCACACCATTGCAAATGGCAAGATTTCATTCCTTTTCATGGCTGCATAATATTCCATTGTATATATAGACGACATCTTCTTTATCCTTTCATCTCTCGATGGACATCTTGGCTCTTCCCATATTTTGGCTATTGTGGACATTGCTGCTATAAACATCAGGGTGCACGTACCCCTTCAGATTCCTATATTTGTATCTGTGTGGTAAATACCCAGTAGTGCAGTTGCTGGGTTGTAGGGTAGCTCTATTTTCAACTTTTTGAGGAACCTCCATACTGTTTTCCAGAGTGGCTGCACCAGCTTGCTTTCCCACCAACAGTGTAGGAGGGTTCCCCTTTCTCCACATCCCCACCAACATCTGTCATTTCCTGACTTGTTAATTTTAGCCATTCTGACTGGTGTGAGGTGGTATCTCATTGAGGTTTTGATTTGGATTTCCCTGACGCTGAGCGATGTTGAGCACTTTTTCATGTGCCTGTTAGCCATTTGGATGTCTCCTTTGGAAAAATGTCTGTTCATGTCTTCTGCCCATTTCTAGATTGGATCATTTGTTCTTTGGGTGTTGAGTTCAATAAGTTCTTTATATATTTTGGATACTAGCCCTTTATCTGATATGTCATTTGCAAATATCTTCTCCCATTCTGTTGGTTGTCTTTTGGTTTTGTTGACTGTTTCTTTTGCTGTGCAAAAGCTTTTTATCTGATGAAGTCCCAATAGTTCATTTTTGCCCTTGCTTCCCTTGCCTTTGGCGATGTTTCTAGGAAGAAGTTGCTGTGGCTGAGGTCGAAGAGGTTGCTGCCTTTGTTCTCCCTTAGGATTTTGATGGACTGCTGTCTCACATTTAAGTCTTTCAACCATTTTGAGTCTGTTTTTGTGTGTGGTGTAAGGAAATGGTCCAGTTTCATTCTTCTGCATGTGGCTATCCAATTTTCCCAACACCATTTGTTGAAGAGACTGTCTTTTTTCC
Organism: Leptonychotes weddellii; assembly: GCF_054177405.1. NCBI lineage: Eukaryota > Metazoa > Chordata > Mammalia > Carnivora > Phocidae > Leptonychotes > Leptonychotes weddellii. The sequence goes on from NC_138378.1 coordinate 36,198,153, forward strand.
ACTGGACATTCTTTCCTGCTTTGTCGAAGATGAGTTGACCATAGAGTTGAGGGTCCATTTCTGGGCTCTCTATTCTGTTCCATTGATCTATGTGTCTGTTTTTGTGCCAGTACCATGCTGTCTTGATGATGACAGCTTTGTAATAGAGCTGGAAGTCCAGAATTGTGATGCTGCCAGCTTTGCTTTTCTTTTTCAACATTCCTCTGGCTATGCGGGGTCTCTTCTGGTTCCATACAAATTTTAGGATTATTTGTTCCATCTCTTTGAAAAAAGTGGATGGTATTTTAATAG
>NC_138378.1:36198943-36230490 GCF_054177405.1 Leptonychotes weddellii
ATAGACCCTTTAAGTATGATATAGTATCCTTCATCATCTCTTATTACAGTCTTTGGGGGGCGCCTGGGTGGCTCAGTTGGTTAAGCGACTGCCTTCGGCTCAGGTCATGATCCTGAAGTCCCTGGATCGAGTCCCGCATTGGGCTCCCTGCTTGGCAGGGAGTCTGCTTCGCCCTCTGACCCTATCCCCTCTCATGTGTTCTTTCTCTCTCATTCTCTCTCTTTCAAATAAATAAAATCTTTAAAAAAAAAATTACAGTCTTTGGTTTAAAATCTGATTTGTCTGATGTAAGGATTGCCACCCCAGCTTTCTTTTGGTGTCCATTAGCATGGCAAATGGTTTTCCACCCCCTCACTTTCAATCTGGGGGTGTCTTTGGGTCTAAAATGAGTCTCTTGCAGACCACATATCAATTGGCCTTGTTTTTTATATAATCTGATAGCCTGTGTCTTTTGATTGGGGTATTTAGCCCAATTACATTCAGGGTAACTATTGAAAGATATGAATTTAGTGCCATTGTATTGCCTGTAAGGTGACTGTTACTGTATATTGTCTGTGTTCCTTTCTGGTCTATGTTACTTTTAGGCTCCTCTTTGCTTAGAGGACTCCTTTCAAAATTTCTTGTAGGGCTGGTTTGGTGTTTGCATATTCTTTTAGTTTTTGTTTGTCCTGGAAGCTTTTTTATCTCTCCTTCTATTTCAGTGACAGCCTAGCTGGATATAGTATTCTTGGCTGCATATTTTTCTCATTTAGTGCTCTGAATATATCCTGCCAGTCCTTTTTGGCCTGCCAAGTCTCTGTGGATAGGTCTGTTGCCAATCTAATGTTTCTACCATTGTAGGTTACATATCTCTTGTCCCGAGCTACTTTCAGAATTTTCTCTTTGTCTCTGAGACTCATAAGTTTTACTATTAGATGTCGGGGTGTTGACCTATTTTTATTGATTTTGAGGGGGATTCTCTGTGCCTCCTGAATTTTGATGCCTGATTCCTTCCCCAAATTAGGGAAGTTCTCTGCTATAATTTGCTCCAATATACCTTCTGCACCCCTCTCTCTTTCTTTTTCTTCTGGGATCCCAATTATTCTAATATTGTTTCATTTTATGGTATCACTTATCTCTCGAATTCTGCCCTCATGATCCAGTAGTTATTTATCTCTCTTTTTCTCAGCTTCTTTATTTTCCATCATTTGGTCTTCTATATCACTAATTCTCTCTTCTGCCTCATTTATCCTAGCAGTTAGTGCCTCCATTTTTGATTGCACCTCATTAATAGCCTTTTTGATTTCGACTTGGTTAGATTTTAGTTCTTTTATTTCTCCAGAGAGGGTTTCTCTAATATCTTCTATGCTTTTTTCAAGCCCAGCTAGTATGTTTAAAATCGTCATTCTGAACTCTAGTTCTGACATCTTACTAATGTCCATATCAATTAGGTCCCTGGCAGTCAGTACTGCCTCTTGTTCTTTTTTTTTGAGGTGATTTTTTCTGTCTTGTCATTTTGTCTAGAGGACAGTAGATGAATGAGAGAACAAAATGCTAACAGGGTAACAACCCCCCAGAAAAATATACACTAAACAAATCAGAAGAGACCTGAAACTGGGGGAAAAGAAAGTAAAAAGAAAAAAAAAAGAGTAAGAAAAAGATTAAAAAAAAAAAACAGGATATGATCAAATATGATCAGGCTGGTGCATAGATCAGTGCCAGACACTATATTTTGGGCGTATTTTGGTCTGTTAGAAGAAAGTGCCTCCCAAAATTTTAAAGAAAGAAAAACTTATATATGTACAAAAATAAGGGTAAATATGACAAAGGGATGGAATATGACTGTAAAAATGAAAATTATAAAAGATTTTATAAAAGGAATTAATAAGATACAAAGTTGGTTGAAAAAAGAAAAAAGAGGAATTAGAAAAAAGAGAGAGATGCGACAAGGCAGGAGACTAGAACAAAGCCATACACTGGAGATTTAGGGTATATTTTGGTCTGTTAGAAGAAACTGTATCCCAAAATTTTAAAGAGAGAACAACTTATATATATATACCAAAAATAAGGTTAACTACTATGAAGGGATAGAATATGACTCTAAAAATGAAAAATAAAGATTTTTAAAAAAGGGATTGATAAGATATTCATTGAGAAAGGGAAAAAGAAAAATCCAAAAAAAAAAGAAAAAGAAAATTAAAAAAATTAACTTTGAAAGACTAAAAAATTGGGGGGGGGGGAAGCCATGAATTCTATGTGCAGTATTCCCCTAGCACTGGAGTTCTGCCGTTCTCATTGATCGGTAAACTTGGTCTTGGCTGGCTGTTCTCGCTGATCTTCTGGGGGAGGGGCCTGTTGCTGTGGTTCCCAAATGTCTTTGCCGGAGGCAGAATTGCCCCGCCCTTGCCAGGTCCAGGCTAAGCAATCTGCTCGGTTTTGCTCTCGGGAGCTTTTGTTCCCTGCAAGCTTTCCATACAGCTTTGGAGGATGAGAGTGAAAATGGCGGCCTCCCAATCTCCGCTCCAGAGGAGCCAAGAACTCAAGGCCCCACTCCTCAGTGAGCCCCCAGAGAAAATCAGTCAATCACTCCTGTCTCCCCATCTCCGGGCTGCACTCCATGCTCACCTGGCCTGTGACCAAGCATTTCTATCTCTGGCACACAACCCTGTTTGGAGTCTCCAAACCCAGCAGATCCCTGAGGTGAGCTGCGCCGCTCCTCCTGGGGGAGGAAGGGGAGTCTCCTGGATTTGCTGCTTTTTGGGTCCCTACTTCCAGAAAGTGGTCGCTTTTCTGTTCAGAGAGTTGCTGCTATTCTTTCTTCGATCTCCTGTCTATCTCTACAGTGGGGGTTGGGGAAGTGGGTAGAGCAAGCCCATCTGCATGAATGACCAACAGTGTTGCTGAGCCCTGGATGTCTGGCTTCTGGGGGCTTCTCAGAGGGATTTCAGCTGTCTGGCCCATCTGTGCCTGCCCTCTTACTTAGCGTATCAATGCCAGGCTAGAACAGTAGCTTTGTGGCCTTGGTGCCTTACCAGGGGGAGTCTGAAAAAGCACAGAAAAACACATGGGCAACAAGTAGGTCAGGACACGTGGGGGTCATTTTGCATTGCCGTGGTTTCTTTTTGGTTGTTAAGTGTTTACCACCTATGTTGAAATGGAAGAAATTTAGATGCCCAGGTTTCAGTTTACCTCTCCTATGTGCCAGAAACACCACTCTCGGCCCTCAAAATGATCAAACTCAGTTCTACTTCAGTTTATAGGTACAAGGTAACGAATGCTGACATTAGTTCTTGAGGAGAAGAAAATTAGGTATCTGCCAACTTAAAGCCATGAACGAATGTCAGAATTAAGGTCAGGGTTTTGGATAAGTTTGTAACTCCACATAACAAAACTAAAAAGTTTTCACAGTGTTTTTTACTGCCCTATATTACAATATACACATTGGTACATAGGGTAACTTCTAAAGGACTGTCTAAAATGTGTTTCCTGGTTTTCTTTATTATACTTTAAGTTTTTGAGCACTAGAGGTCATATATTAGCTGGGTTCAGCCATACTCGGTATATGTTTTCATTGAAAAAGTGGTTAGCCCATAATAGGCACTTAGATGTTAAATGAATGAATGGATTATATGCTCTAATCTCAGGACCTACTTTAAGTGCAGAAATGTTCCTATGAGCTGTGATCTCTCAAATGTTTATAAATACTGTAATTTTTTAGAGAAGACTATTGTTTTAAGAGGCTGATGTTTCACATGCCTGTTATTTGAAAGCAATTGAATTATGTTTAATGATTATTCAATAAAAAAATTGCCTCATGCCCAAGGCAATATTTGAGTGGCATAAATTGTTCTCATATTCATCTGACTGTTATAAATAAAAGAACAACCTTGAAGTTGAACATGATGTCAGAGTGGAAATATATTTAAAAGAGAGGAAATTACTTTTCCTTAGAAAGTATCCCTAGCATTTGGCCTATTCTACTCAAAGCTGTTGCTTCAGTTTCCTCCCATCCTCTACTCAAATTGTACTGTGTCCCTTAACTGTGAGATAGTCCCCTTTCCTCCTTTCCCAAGAAATCCATTGCAGCAACTATTCTGTAAAACACAGTGTTCATATTTTAACTAGTCCCCAGCCACAAACTAAGTAGAATCCATGAAGAGAAATGTGGATTTCGAAACAGAATGAAACAAACACAACATCACCCACACAGGTTGTTCAATCATAAATTACATTTAATGCTAACTGTCATCTCCTGGCCCCACCCCTGTGACCAACAGGTTGTCCTAAAGATGCTATTCGAAGATTTTCAAGTGGACTCCAGTTGGTTGGTTTTGGGGGGCAGAGATTTATTCAAAGCATCAGATTGTGGAGAACTCATCTTTGATCCTTTTTAAACTAGATTCCACTTACAACAAAGCTATTCATTCTCTTTCTTTCTTTCTTTTTTTCTTTCTTTCTTTCTTTCTTTCTTTCTTTCTTTCCTTTCTTTTTCCTTCCTTCCTTCCTTCCTTCCTTCCTTCCTTCCTTCCTCTCTCTCTTTCAAAAAGCACTTGCAGAGTGACAGACATTCAGAGAAGGAGCTCCCCACAATCATGCATCCAACTTTCTTTGTTTGCAGGTGGTGCACAGTGGGTATAGATCAGTGAATGAATGGTGACAAAGTGATAGGTTGTCACACATGGCTATACAAGGACAATGTGAGCATACAGAGCAGAGGGATTTACTAATACAGCCTCAAGGGGCATGGTTAAAACAGGAGTTGAATCTTGAAGGACTATAAAAGGAAGAAATTTTGAAGGAAGGAACAAGGAAAAGACTTCCCAGACTCAGGGAACAGCATATGCACAGCAATCAAGGCAAAAACACAGTCTGTTCCAGAATCTGTAGGCATATGTGTAGGACTGGAATGTAGGGTGGACTGATGAAGGGTGCAGGATAATGAAGGGCCTTGTGTTCTCATGGGAGTGAGGGTGATGGACAGCTATACAAGGCTTATGGCACCCATTGCCACAGTGGACTATATGGATAGAGATCATGCCATGGGAGAAAGTGTTTCTCCCTAGTGCCTCCATATTCCAAATGAAACCTTCTTAAATCAATGGGAATCCACTTAGAGCGAGGAGAGACATGCCCCACATATAGCCTTCAGGTAGGACTGTTGACATGGGATAAGTAGGTAAAAGCCTCTGAAATCTCTGCAGGTCAGTCTGTGCCAGGACAATTCCCTTCTGCCATGAAGCCTTGTAAATACCAGGCTGATGTTGATGTATAAAATCCCATGGCCAGGGTTTTGTCTTTGCCCCAATAACATCCATTCATATAACACATATCCCTGAGGACCTGATTCAACCCTATGAATCAAGCCATTTGTCAAAAGAGAGTGGGTAGGCACTCAGTGACATAGAATAAGGAGAGGAAGCACCCAAAAATGTGAATGAAGACTCTAAAAGGGGAGTTTTTGCATACTGATGTGGGAGGATCACTCTGTTGTGTGTGGACTTGTAGAGTAAAACAAACAAACAAACAAACCCCCCCCCAAAAAAAAACAAAAACAAAAAACAAAAAAGCAGTAACTCTGGGATCAGAAGACCAGGGACTGAGTTGTTTGTTACTGGATATGGAATTCTCTGAGCCTCTGTTTTCTCCACTTAGAAGTGATATCATGAAAAGGACATAAAATAGCAGCCATCAAATAAGATCATGTATATCAAACCATTTGCAAACCACAGAGTACTACATAAATTTAAGTGATTATGATCTCTGTGTTATAAATATATAGGTGCATGTACACACTTTGGAAGTTGATTTGGAAGTTGATTTCTTTCTTAGAATGTTTCATGTGATAGTAAGATAGCACTTTTTTCTGTTCAGGGAAGCACCTTTGTTGGGTTATATGGTGTTCAGGTGTTTGCATTTAAAGGCTCCGAGTATTCCTATTATTTAGGACCAACATGAATTCATAATGGAAATTTTTGAAATATGAAGATATTAGATGCTACTATAAGCAAAGGTCTACAGTCATGAATACCATTAAAAAATATAATACTACCACTCTGGATTTCAATGACAGTGTTCCCATAGCTCCCCTATGGCTGTTCTCTCATGGACCCTGATAACCACAGGTCACATAGACCCCAGTTGCAAAGACAGATTAGGAGGCTGAGCTCTGTTATGTACCTTGATCAAAGTTGTATCAAGTGAGGGGTTGGTCCTGAGTCTCTGAGACTGTTTCTGGGATTTGCTCTCCTGCCAGCTATAGCTAAGGACATTTTCTTTGCCTAAGGCAAAGAGAGATGCTGGCTTGCCAGAACTCCATGGAGAAACCTCAATGCATGAAGAGTTAGGGCAGTGCCTGGAGGGAGGAGACTAAGGCCCGCACACCCCTCCCCTGGCCTGAGCTGCCTGTAAGAGATGGATGCGGAATGTCTGCTTTGATGCAAGGCTGACCTGCACCAGCTCTCCCTCCACTCCCTGTGCTCTGTGCTCCCTCACTTCATGCTCCATCATCCTGGTCAGTCTCAGCCCCAGCTGAGCTTTGAAGCCTCCCTTGTACGTTCCTCCTGTGGCCTCTGCTTTCACAACATGATCGTCTCTTCTCCCTTGATACTGTTTGGACTGTGCTCAGGATCCTGTCTTCTCCCTCCTGGGCTCAGGACCCTGTGAGCAGCCCCGGCAGATGTGACCCAGTCACTGCTTAGATGCAGCCTCAGTAGCACCAGGTGCTAGAGAGCTAAGCCCATCCCGAGGCTCCGGCCTTTTTCCTGGAAGCAATCTGGCTAACAAAAAATAAAATCCATCTCCAGGTGACCTATCCTCAATTCCTGATTTCGTGTGCTGATATGTTTGTGTTGTTTAGCAAGCCCTCACAGAAAATGTTATCTAAATGTCACTCTGCTATCTCTGGGATTTGTTGGACTTAATATCTAAGCCTTAAACTGAGACTGGAGCTGAGAATTCACGTTGGTTCTGCCCACATGTGTGCTTTGTTAAAGCAACCTGGTTTGATTTTTACCCGGTGGTTCAAAATGGAAAAAAGCTCCAATACCGAGAATACTGAAGTCACTGACCAAATGATACATAAAGGCAGGATTTTAGTTTTCTTAGCAATCCTCCATGAGTTTTTACCTGGAAAGTGTGTGTGTGTATGTGTGTGTGTGCGCGTGTGTAGCTTCTGAAGGAATGCCAAGCTAGAGATGAGAGAGGGAGGCTTCCTGTGGGGAATGGAGAGTCTGGCCCTCTTAGTGGATGCTGTGATGTGCTGCCCAGATCTTGCCTTCAGGGCTAAAGGAGACAGCCAAATAGGAGATAGTGAGACAGACCAAATATTAGCACAGGAGGAAGCCATTACCAGCCCTGGGATGGAAGGAACACAGGTGACAGAGTGTTTGTTCCCAGCCCAGAAGCCAGGCTCGTCAGACAGGAGCTGGGATCTTGAAGGGATGAGCTGTCCCGTTGGAGCTGGAATTCTAGAAGGAGCACAGCCACAGCCAGAGATGCCCCTGAAGCAGAAAAAGATGGGAATAAATACCCCCAAACTCTTCCCCCTCTTAAATTGCCAATCTCTGTCAGTGATTCCGATTGTGCAAAGGTGACAGGAAGCTCGGGGGCCAGGGGAAACAGGGGCATGTGAGGCTCTGAGATACAGAGCAAGGCGGGAATCGAGCTGAGGGCAAAGAGACAAAGGACCCCTACAAAATCAAATCCCTCACAGTAGAGCCTGGAATATGCATTTTCTTTTTTTTTTTTAATTTTATTTATTTGAGAGAGAGTGAGTGTGAGAGAGAGCGCATTAGTGGGGGGAGGGACAGAGGGGGAAGCAGACTCCCTGCTGAGCAGAAAGCCCCCGTGGGGTTCGATCCCAGGACCCCAGGATCATGAGCTGAAGGCAGATGCTCAACCGACTGAGCCACCAAGGCGCCCCTGGAAGATGCATTTTCAACAAGCGGCCTAGATGATTCTTATGTGCGCCAGAATTTTATGATCTTCCCATAACATGAACAATTCCTTACCTTGTCAGGTTCTCATATACACCTGAGAAAACAACCAGTATAGCCATCAATTCTGAGTGTAAGAAGATGTTGAGTTATTTTGTCCTTCCTCCCCCTCTAATTTTTTAACCAAATAGGATAAATAAAATATGTGGAATATATGACAAATCTGCATTTCCTAAAACGTTTCTTCCTTTTGCACAGCCCCTTAGGAATCGTTAAAAGTGAACCATTGGAATGACATTAGACAGTTATCTAAAATACACAGAAGCAAGGCGCATTTATTTAAAATTAGCTCCTCCACAAGGTAGTACAACTATTTCCAGCATTCATTATTATTAATGTCTATAACTCCTCGCTGAAAATAGCACCCTCAAAGGAGAATAATGTCCAAAATCACATTCACATGCATTGTGAACTGCTCAGCCTAGGAGCATGTTAGCTAGGTGCTCCACACATGTTGACTTCTTTTCTCAATTCGATTCTAGACTGTACTTAATTAACTTCTTTAAGGTTTTCAGCTGCCTCCCCTGTTTAACAGACATGGCAATTTTTATGTACAGCAATGTCCTGTGTGTGGAAGAGTGGGATGCAGATACAAACCTTCTGATTTAATCCAGCGGAATTCTATGGGAAATGAGCTCAAGATGCTTTAGGCGGAAACCCTGTGTTGGCTTTAGTTGTTTCTAATAAAAAAGATTACGATGTGTCTTTAAGTGTTTTTGAGTTTATATGTAAGCCAAGGAGGGAAAACAAGAATATGGAATGAGCACAGCAGAGAAAATACCCCCTTAAAATAGGGCTACCGCTCTTGATACAGAATGGAGATTTGGACGAGTCAAGCACTTGATTCACCAAGGAGAGCTGACTCATCTTTAATAGCCAACTTTATTTTTTAATATAAGAAATTAACATCATTATAAATAGATTTCTGTGTTGCTAGTCCCAGAATTTGTCTCATTTAAAAACATGGATGGTTGATGCTCATCCTTGAGCCAATCATTCTTCTCATCGCCGGTTTCATGGTCTGATACAAACAGGGGTGGCCGGTGTGTGCAGCAAACTGTGTTATATTTCTAGTGCCTTCCATCTCTAGATAACCTCGGGTAACTCCCACAAAGTCTCTGGTCTGTGGGTTCCTTAATTCACATGATAGGATTGGAATTAAATCGGGCCCTTTGGAACATATAATTCAATGACACTGTAATGTAGAAAGTTACCTGTAAAGGTATATTGGATCTTGTCTTCATCACTTACTATCCATCAGGCAGAACTATTTGCTGTTATTTAAACACTGTCTGTATTTTCCAATGTATTTATACCTTTGCTGAAATCCAAATCCCATTCCCATCTATCAAGTACTTCTCCATTTCTTAAGGCCAAGATCAAATCTGAAAGCTCTCATTGCCTTATCCATTGGCCCAGTTAGATTCACCTCTCTCCCCTTTGTGCTCAGCTTTTCCTGTATACATTTCTTGAATTTCATCACATACAAGTTTGTCCAATTTTCAGTAATCTTTTTTATTAGTGACTCTGTACTGGACTAGGATTTTTTTCAATAATTATGATCTTATCTAATTCTTTGTATCCCTGAAGACTGGCACATAATAATAAACATCTGATGAATTGAATTGAATGGATTTCTTTGCTTAGTTAAAAATTACATTTTGTGATAGCCAGCCTCAAAGATGGCACCAATGATCCTCACCTTCTCATATTCATGCCCTTGTGTAGTCACTTCCTATATTGAATCAAGGCTGACCTGTGGGCCAAAAGAATATGGTAGAAGTGATGATATGTGACCTCTGAGGCTAGGTCATAAGATGCACTGCAGTTTCTGCTTGGCCTTTTGGATCTCTCACTCTGGAGGAATCCAGACACCATGCCATTAAGACATTCAAATAACCCTGTTGTAGAGAGGAATGGGGGCCCCCTGGCAATAGCCAACACCAAATTGTCAGCCAATGAGTGCCATCTTGGAAACAAATCCTCTAATCCTTGCTAGTCCATCAAATGATTGTAGTCCCTGTATCTGACTGTAACCCCATGAGAGGCCCCCAAACCTCCTAGCCAAACCATCTCCAAATTCCCATAGAAACTGAGAGATAATAAATGATTATTGTTTTAAATTACTAAGATGGGGGAATATTTTTTATATGGCAACAGGTAGCTAATGCAGATTTCGTCCTCCTTTCTCTTCCTATGGGAGGCATGAGAGTAAGGTATAGGTCTGTCATTGAAATCTTATCTGCTATTTAATATAAGTATTAATCAAGTTATTAATAAATAATTGGTGTCCATATACTATTGTTATATTAAAATATTAACCACATTGCTATGTTATTAATTCTAATTAACATTCAAATTATTATATGAAATTAATATATTAAAACAGTAATCATATTGTTATATAATTAAAATACTAATATTTTGGTGGAATTTTTAATACTAATTATTAATACTAATTTTTAATACTAATTATTATTTTGTCTATTTTGTAAGAAAAGTCTTGTTATCCTTATTTGACGGATGAGGAAACTGAGGCTTAGAACAGTTAATTTGTTCAAAGTCAAACAACTAGTAGGATACTGAGCTGTAATTCAAGACAAGATCTGTCTTACACAGTAAAAACAAGCACTAGAGCTTTGCATGTCCTCATTGCATAATCTGTGTGACAATACTTAACACGCACTGCTGTTGTGAGAATTAAATAAATCTGTATGGTTCCTTGCAGGAGGCATAGAGGATGCACAGGCAACCAGTGCCATTTTCTTTCCCTTCCCTTCACAATGTGTCAGTGTTTCTGCTAGCATGAGTCTAAGATGCGCCCAGGACCCCAGGCCGTTGGGCTGATCTACCAGCAGCAGCGACCCCAGGTGGGAGGCAGACTGAGTGTCTGTTCCCACACGGGACTCCCGGTTGTCCTCTGGGATTGCAAAACTCAGGTTTCTAGTCTATTTGTTGTGGAAGAAAACAGTGCTTCAGCTCAATCACTTCTAGCTTTCTCAAACTCAGAATAGATACCTAATAATAGTAATGCTCTACTTTTTATAGCACCATGGAGATTACAGAGCTCTTTCCTTTCTCTATGTGAGAGAATAAATGGAATTGACGCAGATGTGAATCCCATTGACTAAGAAGGAGAGTTGGAAAGTATTTGTAGCAACAGACCCCTTATAATTGACATACCTGAAAACCTCTATCTTATGCAAATGCAATCTCATTACAACCAATTGGAGGTCAGTTTTATATAGAACTGAATCATAGGAGTCATTATCTATAGATTTTTTCCCCTTTTATTCATATCAAGGCATGAACTTTTCGAAGAGATAAAATTCACCACATCAATCTACTGAGGCAGGGTTAGTGATGTGCGGTTGGCCAGAAAAACATTCAGTTACCTGAATATGTATATTAGTTTTAAAATAGTTTCTATAATTTTATTATAACTTGCAACGCTTCTTTTATTCATGTTACAAATTGCTTTCAGGGAATAAATGATGCATTTAAAGGGACTTACCATCCATATTAGCTGTGGAGAGTGGCTTGTGGACTTAACCACTTAATGTGATCTGGCAATGGCCCCTTTGAGTTGATCAGTAAGAACAGCAATGCCAAATTATGGTAAACCTCAAGTGTTTTCAAGGAAGCAATATGGCTCTAACTGAGTAGAAGCTTAGCAAGTAGACCACAGCTATTTCTTTGTAGAAGGTCCAGTTGTGTACTAGAGAGATTGTGCCTGTGATGATTGCCTTGGTAAATGGAAACCAGAAGGATGGGGGCCCCTGCATGTCTATTCTTGAGTCAGAAATAAGGGGACTTGGCCTGCGTTCCATAAGGATATCTGTTTCTTTGCAAAAATATGGTCTGTAGGCACCCATACACGAATGTACTTGCTCTCTAGGTTTTCTCTTTACTAAGACTGAAGTTTTGATGGACAGGGTTCTATCATGAAGAAAAACCAAAATATCGAATAAATGCTTTTTAACCATTAAACAAGGTTAAATGGGCAGTGTTTCCCAAAATCATTTAACCAAAGAAGGCCTTTTTTTTTTTTAATACAATATTCATTGTGATTTCCTCTGTGGAACTTGCTTGAGTAATCTGGTCTTTCAACAGGGAGAGAAAGCCTATTGGAGTGAGACACAGAAATCTTGTTGAATGGGATTCCTTTTCCTTTGTGTCAAGTGTGCTGGTCCCTCACCTTTTCCTTAGCCCACTGCCCACAGTCCTGTAGTCTCTCATCCTTGTCTATCCTGAACCATGCCTTGTCATCACCAGAACTCCTCAAGGTCTCTGATAAGTGGACCCTGTGTTGTGCTTAGGTTCGTGCCTGTCCTTTGGTCTGTCGTTCCACTGATCTGCTTTCTCTTCCTTGCCACATTCTGTACCCATTCCTTCTCAGATAACCACGGCCCAGTTTTTTTCAACTTCTTTGAATTTCTGGAAACTTGGCTCTCTCAAAGCATTAGTAAAACAATGTTATTAACTTATGTGTTGGTTTCTGAGCCGCTTCTGACTATGGACACCTTACATTCCTCTTGGTTACAGAAACTCTGGTCCATCTCTGAGGATGTGCAAAAGAAGCAGCCCCGTATCTCCTGGCTATTGGTCCTAGAACCCTGTTTAGACTTCTTGCAGTTTGAGCCCTATGTAACTTTTGTGATACACCTAGCTCATCACTAACTGCTTGGTTTCTCACTCCAACTTCTCTGAACCAGCAGTTCAAATTGAAAATGATCAGATATCTTAGAATCATCAGCCACTGAACCTTTTGGACTATTGGTTGTTGAGTTTTGTAGCACTAAATAGGCCTTTACTCCAGCCTCATAAATTTGTGAGACTAAAGAGTTCGAGAAAAACTTGTATATAATGAATGTTTCATTAAATACCCCAGGGATCTGCCTAGGTTAATTTTCTTGTCAAGGTTGGACAGTTTTCCTCATAGAATATCAAGCCCATTGTTTCTGTAGAGCTGTGATACATTCTATTCTTTCCTTTTAATAAAAAAAACCTAGACTTCTTCTTTTGTTTTAACTTAGCAACACTTAGACCTTCTTTCTAAGGAACAAAGCAAACTATGAACAAAGAAGCAACCAGTGGTCTTTAGTTTCTGAGAAATTATTTCACATTACAAAGGAAAAGAAGGAAGTTGCTTTTATGCTAATGTTGATCTTTGCATTTCTCATCTTTCTAGGTAAAATGTTTAATGTTTCCATCTTGTGGAGCCCTTAATTACATCATTAGCAAATGTGATGCAAATATTAAGCATCAGTTGAGCTTTTTCTGGATTACACACATTCTTACATTCTGTTTCCGCATCACTGTAACTTAACTTTGTGATTTATATTGGAAAGATGGCTTTGGGTGTCCATTTTATATCATTATTCTTCAGCATTGTATTTCATCCACTTAGCTATTTCTGTGGCAATTGTGTTTTGATGAGAAGAGATTGCCCAGTATAGCCACATCACAATAACTGAGAGATAAAATCCAGTGGGCTCAGCTAGCTTTTGATGAGTTCTTGGATCCCATCCACACAAAAGAAGCATATGAAAATAAAAATGATAAGCATCATTTTGCATTCAAAATTATCCTGATTGAAGGTAGATTGAACTTTTACAATAAATACATCAGGAAAATTGTGAACTTGCAGTCTGATTTTATTTGATAAAGCATTTGTAAGACGAAGAATGCTTCCCTAAAAGTCAGCCGTTAATGTAAGAAGTACAGTGGCAAGTCTAGACAATTTGGGGACCTGCTTTAGATACTTAATACATACCTATATATGAATATGTATATTTGGTGCATTTATATATACATGCACATACATACATGTTTACATACAAATATAGTTATGGATATGGTATATGCACTTTTGCCTAAATTATTTCCTCATGTGTTCATGTGTAACATTCACCTCATTTCTTATTTCAGTTTACATCTCAAATGTTAGAACAGACCTAATTTTTTTTATCCCTAATCCTACAAAAACAAGCTCCTTACAATATATCTCTCCATGAAGAGATGAATTAGAAACATCTCTTGAGAAGAAGAACAGCATTGGACTTAAGTACAAGACTATGGAACCAGATTGACTAAATTCATATCTCTGCTATCTCATTAGTAGATTGAATCACTGGTCCCGATTCTGAACCACTCCCTGTATCTGCACCCTTGTGATATTCTGAATGAGGGGAAAAAGTATGTCCTAGTTCCTTGACTTTTGCTTCAACAACTTGGCTTCTTTGGGCCAATGAAAGGACACAGGACATGATCCTATGTTATTTTCAAGGCTAGGCCTTGAGTATTTTCACTCTATCCTCTTATAGTTTTCCCACTACCTTGAGAATATTCCCCAGGTTACTTGTTGGTCCAGAAAGGATAAGGAGAAGCAGTTAAAGCCAAACTTAAATATATTCTCTCAGGGCAAGCCATGAAAGACTTTAGAACATGGCAAATGTTACCCACATTGGTTAAATTGTAAGAGTCCACACACACACATACCCACAAAGTCTGAAATTTTTGTTTTTGGACTTATAAAGAAAAATAAATATTTTTTTCAACAGAAAATCGTCTGAGTCCTGTTGAAATTTTAATCTATAAAAAATTTTTATAGCATCATAAAACCTCATATTTGTATTTTACTTTTAAGTTTCTCAAAGCATTCCATCCTTGTGATCTCATTTTATCCTCACATCATCCTGGTGAGGTAGAATGGCTTTATCTGCATTTTACATGTTGGCCTTGATCGTGGGGTGACTCGCACTATACTGTGAGAAAGAGAATGAGCTGAGCAAAAGGTAATATGTGAGAACAGAAGGAATATGAAGGCAGAGGAAGATCAAAGATCCTGTGCCCATAGGAATCTGAGCAAAGTTTATTATCTTTTCAGGTGTCAGGATCCAGTCATGATGGTGGGGGGTTCAGTGTGAAGAGGGAAGGCTTAGAATGATTATGGGAGACCGAGACAGTGGTCCTTGACTGGGTTTTGTTGAAAGTTTTTAAGAGAGAATTTGCAATGTGTCCACCTGGACATCCAGCCCTAGAAAATTGAGATGGCAAAAATTAAATAAGTGGGTTCCATTTCAACCCATTCTCTTCCATAGAGCAGTAGGAATGGGGCTAAATTCAAGGAGACAAAATAGGAAGCCAAGACAAGGGGGAGAGGAATTAACAGAAACTGGATGAGTGTGTTGGGTTTGATTGGGGGAGGAGGCTGAAAAGGCACTGGACACTAGGGACCCAAGAGACGAGTAAATGAGATGAGAAGCCTGAAGCAAGACTGTTTCTGGGTTCCAGTTGCACAATCCAGCTCAAGAGTGATGCAGAACAAGATTCAACTCTTTCTTGATGCCATCCCTAAGTATTAAGGACCACTGCCAAGGTGGGCTTTGTAGTTTACTGATTCCAGCAGAGCTAGATCTGCAGGCACCTGGCACACATTTGGGGTACCTAGGACATATACTGGTGGAGGCATCAAGAATTAAAAATTTGAGAGTAATTAAGCCCTTGGAAACTTTGAATTTAAACCCCTTTATTTCAAAAATGATAAAATAAACAGAGGTTCTAAGGGAGTCTGTGATGTGTTAATAATCAAGACCCAGAACTGATGACCCAAAAATCCAGATACTTTCTTAAAACCCAAATAATTTTACATTTTTTGTTTGTTTTTGGAAGACACCAAAGAAATTGGCCAATGTTAGTTTACATCTTCTCGATTTCCCTTGCTTCTCACCTTAATGAAAATAACCCCCCAAAAGCATCATGTTGGTTGCCTTGCTGTCTTGAACGTCATAAATAATTCTTGTTTAAATTCTATCATGACTCATTTTATTGCTTGCATATAAGAGATGGATAGACGGATGGATAGATGATGGATAGATAGATGATATATAGATAGATAGATAGAAAGATAGATAGATAGATAGATAGATAGATAGATATAGATAGATAATAGATAGATAGATAGATAGATAGATAGATAGATAGATAGATAGATAGATGATAGATAGATAGATAATAGATAGATAGACTTCCTGAACTATAAGTGGTTTGGACAGAGCACTCATTCCAAAGTTGTATGGGACATGGAATACTCTCTACCTCCTCTACCCCAGGAGTTTGCTTCATCTCTTGAGAAATGAACATCTGGCCTTACTTAACAAGCTAGATTATTTATTTTTGAATATGAAGATGGATTATCCAAAAGAATTTGACTAGAGATGAACTATATTCTGAAGCAGAGCTCTTTAGTGGGGTAAACATTAGGACAGGAGATAGGAAACGGAAGACTAGATTTTAATCTCGACCATTTTCCTCACCACCTGGTGGCACCGAGCTCACCATTTGACCTCTCTGTGCTACACTCACCTTATTGATGAAACAGGGCCATTCATCACACCTCTGCTCTGGACACTACAAGTGTAATAATGAATTACATAAGATAATGGACATGAAAAACACTCTGACAACGAAACAGAGTTTTATGCTGATGTCAACTGCCATTGTTCTTATGCACTTACCATCACCATTTCCCAATCCTTACCAACTGACTAGGTTAGAACAAGTTCAAAGAAAGCAGGGGCTCATTTCTGGAAGTTGACTCTAATTTGTTGTTCTGGAAAAGTATGATTACTGCTCTTCCTGAATGTACAATGTGGAACATTTTTCATGTGAACAGTTTATGCCCAAAATTCATGTTCATGTATTGGTACAGTTATGTTAATTCTATGTGATATTTTCCCTCCAGTGCTTTTGCTTTTGAAACAGCATAATAAAGTGACTTCTGCTAAATAAGTAAGCCTGTTTACAATAACTGATAGTTAAGTGAATTTATGCAGGAGGCATTTTGGTGTTGTGGACCAAATTAACTAGCTGAAAATCCATTAACTTCAAGGCTCCAGATGGATATTTAGGATAATTTCTGAAGTACAAATGTAAAAGTCATGGTAGAATTTTCTTTGGCATATGCGTGGAATTTCTACCATGGGCCCATTTAAAAAATCAATATCATAATAATTACATCAAAGCAAAAATAACAAAGCATTATGTGCACAATCAAAAAGCTGCAACTGAAAAGTCCAGCCACTCCAGAAAAATGAAATATACATAATTAGTATCTGCAATTTGCATTGCTCCCTGGCACCCCTGAATTTAATGGCAAATCATGCTGTAGCCTCTATGAATTAGACATCAGTAATGATTGTGGTTTCGTGGCATTCAAGTAGGAATATGAAGGGTCCTCTTTCACTATTCACCAGTCTCCACACCTGCTTTATATGCATAATCTCAACCCCACCCCTCACAATCCACTTCATTTGGGATTGCCAACTGCCAGCTACCCCCCACCATCTGCCTGCAGATATTTGAGTGACAAAAATGTGCACTGCTTAAAGAGAAAATTTTACATTACTTAAGAGAAAACTATGAATAGGAGCAGTAGAAGTTTTGCTAGTGTTGCCAACAAAGGGACTGGCAGACTCATTCAAATGAACCAATCCACCAGGACTGCATTTGGTGACATTATACAAAGCCGTATGAGGAGCCTATTTGCCAAGCGTTATGAGAGACACTAGGGTAGTATAATGACAAGGTCTCTGCCATGAGGAAGCTTATAACCCAGTTGGGAACCACCATGATCGCATAAGATATCATCATCAGCCTATCAAACATCCTTCCTGCCTTCAGGTTCCTGGTCACGACTAACATTCATGAGCACTCGCTGTGTGTGCTTAGCACTTTATACAGATCATTATGTATTCCTTGCAGCAGCCTGTGAGGTAGGTGAAAGCATAATCCCCATTTTACGGATATGAAAACTGAGCTTTCGTGAGGTTAAGTCACTTGCCCAGGGTGATACAGCTAGTAAGCGGTGACAGCAGCCTTTGTAAGCTGGCACCGAGCCTGCACTGTCCACCCTGCATTGTGATATTTGTGTAAGGGCTTATGTCTTCTGTCAAGGAACATCTGGAAAACAGGAAACTTCTGTCTTACTTATCCTGTGTCCTCCATAAATCCTGCCATTGTTTGCAGAATGAATATATACATTCCACCTAATATGTATTGAGTGCCAGCTCCATATTTAATACACAATGACACATGAGAGGATCAGACAAATTACAAGGCAGCACCAAAAGGCCTCATTAATGAACCAGGATACATGCGAGCAGCAGCAGACTTTTTTTATCAGAAATATGATGAAGAAGAGAAATTTTTATGGGAAGCATAAAAGTATGTTGCAGGAAAATTATTTTATGGAAACATCATCAAATAGTATTCTGATAATTACCCAGAACATTAGTAAGAGACATCACACTTTTAATGGCACTCATTTACAGTATAGTCTAATTGGCTAGTGAAACTACTGTTGTCAAAGTCAAGGTTTGGGGGATGTACTGGATTGAGTAGTGTCCCTCCAACATTCACCTCTACCTAGAATCTCAAAATGTGACCTTATTTGGAATAGAGTGTTTGCAGCTATAATTAATTGAGATGAGCTCATACTGAATTAGAATGGGCCCTCAATACAATGACTGGTGTTCACATAAGAAGGCTATGTGAAGATGTGAGAAAGTACTGACCACCCGCATAGAAGTTCAGGAGTGAGGGATATTTGTTAACAATGCTGATTCCTGGGCACCACTCCAAACCTGCAAGTCATTGTAATATCTATGAGGGCGATCAAGGTTCATCATTTGTACTTGGAGGTCTTATGCTTACTAAAGTTTGAAAAATATGACTTTTGGAAATATGAAGATGTCTATAGCATAGTAACTCTCTCTACTGGGCATACTCCTTGGTCAAGGAGCTAAGTCATACAAGGTAATTTAACAATGGGTAATCTTACTTGTGGCAAAAACCTACTCTAAATGTGCAGAGGAGTGGAGGCCATTGTGAATGGGAGTACCTTAGATAAGTGTGTTAGGAATTAACAACTTTTATTTTAGCCCCCAACTTCAGTAGACGCTGAATCCCCCAGAGTTGTTCAGTATCATCTGTGTGGTTTGCACACAGACCAAACCCAACTTTGTTAAGAGTGATGGTACCATTTATTCAGTTGTTCCTATGTGATAATTACTTCACACACATCATCCCATTGAATATTCTAGACAACACTTTGGTATCAGTCCATCACTCATCCTATTTCACTAACAAAAATGCTGAGATTAGAGCAGTTAACCAGTTTACTGCAGGAGCAACAAAGTGCATACATGGCCAAGTCCACATACAAAATCTGGACTGTCTGGATTGAAGGTTCTTCCCTTACTCTTTTCCATTCTACCCCGGGCTCCAGAAGAGAGCATCTTTTTTGTGAAAGCCACATGGGTTTTCTAAAACTGAGACTTGTTGATGGACTGGGTGGACTTGAAGTCAAGTCATATTGTAGACATGCCATCTTTTGCAAGGGCCTTGTTTTCCTTTTTTTTTTTTTAATTATGTTATGTTAGTCACCATACATTACATCATTAGTTTTTGATGTAGTGTTCCATGATTCATTGTTTGCATATAACACCCAGTGTTCCATGCAGAACGTGCCCTCTTTAATACCCATCACCAGGCTAACCCATTCTCCCACCCCTCTCCCCTCTAGAACCCTCAGTTGGTTTTTCAGAGTCCATAGTCTTTCATGGTTTGTCTTCCCCTCCAATTTTCCCCCCTTCATTCTTCCCCTCCTGCTATCTTCTTCTTCTTCTTTTTTTTTTTAAAGATTTTATTTATTTATTTGACAGAGAGAGAGAGAGTGCGAGAGAGGGAACACAAGCGGGGGAGTGGGAGAAGGAGAAGCAGGCTTCCTGTGGAGCAGGGAGCCCGATGTGGGGCTCGATCCCAAGACCCTGGGATCATGACCTGAGCCGAAGGCAGACGCTTAAAGACTGAGCCACCCAGGCGCCCCTCTTCTTTTTTTTTTTTTAACATGTAATGTATTCTCTGTTTCAGAGGTACAGATCTATGATTCAACAGTCTTGCAAACTTCACAGAGCTCACCATAGCACATACTCTCCCCAGTGTCTATCACCCAGCCACCCCATCCCTCCCACCCCCCACCACTCCAGCAACCCTCAGTTTGTTTCCTGAGATTAAGAATTCCTCATATCAGTGAGGTCATATGAAACATGTCTTTCTCTGATTGACTTATTTCGCTCAGCATAACACCCTCCAGTTCCATCCATGTCGTTGCAAATGGCAAGATGTCATTCTTTTTGATGGCTGCATAATATTCCTATATACCCCACATCTTCTTTATTCATTCTTCTCCCGATGGACATCTTGGCTCTTTCCACAGTTTGGCTATTGTGGACATTGCTGCTATAAACATCGGGGTGCACATACCCCTTTGGATCCCTACATTGGTATCTTTGGGGTAAATACCCAGTAGTGCAATTGCTGGATCCTATGGTAGCTCTATTTTCAACTTTTTGAAGAACCTCCATACTGTTTTCCAGAGTGGCTGCACCAGCTTGCATGCCCACCAACAGTGTAGGAGGGTTCCCCTTTCCCCGCATCCCCACCAACATCTGTCATTTCCTGACTTGTTAATTTTAGCCATTCTGACTGGTGTGAGGTGATATCTCATTGAGGTTTTGATTTGGATTTAAGGGCCTTGCTTTCTCACAGACGTTTAGGAAAAGAAACGTTTTTTACTCTAAACTACCAGCAAACATATAATTGAGTAGAATTTTTTAAAAATTTAATATGATTTTAAGATAAAAAGATACATTTAAGGAAACTTTGCATTTGACCGGAATTTTTCAGGCCCTCGTCAGTGAGCTGGGGTCGGGGAAGATCCCCATCTAGAACTGTTGGCATTCTAAGCTACTTTATGGCCAATACTGAGAAGTCATATCACAGGTTCCCCCACTGATTTGGCCCCACACTAAACTGCCTGGAATATCATGGACATTTTATTAGTTTGATTTAATTAGTCCTTTTTCCATTGGTTTCTACATTATTTTGCCTCTCTAGTATGTTCTGCAAAATGGAGGCATAGATAGGAATTTATTTACTTTTTGGGGTAGTGATTTTGTCCAATCTGAGCACCCTGACTTTTATTTCTACTGCATTTTCCCAGGGGGTGGCAGTGAAAGTGTTGTTTTAGTCCATTTTGGCAGAACAAAGTAATTTGCTGGTTGGGCACCAAAGGAAAAAAAAATGGTCTTTCCACTGCCGAGTGCCATTACAGTCTTATGTAAGCCCATGACACATGCAGCCGAGAAAAACAGCGTTAACCATTTCAGACCCACTGGCTAGAGAGGAATGGCTAAAGTTTGGAGCTGCTGACTGACATAGAAAACATATAGGCTGCTGCATGACTAGCCTGTATGGTAAAACTAATATGGTAGCAGCAAGATCCTCAACATCCAGGGGGAAAAAGAAATTCAATTCCCTAAAAACCAGGACTTTTGTCAAAGTGGACCTCAACACCAGTGAAAAAAAATGTATGGCTTCTGCACATCCAGTTCCCCAAATATTTAACTTGAGACTTGAGTACACTTTAAAATAAATTTGTTTTCCAGGATATGTGTGTATGTTTCACAACTTGGAAATTAAATTAAATGGAAAAAAAGAGAATCCTGGTTAAAGTTTTTCAATGAACACATCATCAGTGGGTCTTTCCAAATACTTCTTACATCTGTCCACAAAATCAAAATTTGGCTTCCCCTCTCCAGCCTTCCCAAAGTATAACATAGAGAGCTGATTTGTTTTTAATGACTAAATCATCTAGTGACGTTCATGGCACAAATTCATACTTCAGGTGGGAAGATGAGTGTGGACCTCTGGCAGCGTTATTTGAGGAATGTGTCTCTCTAAGCAATTGAGTCGGTTACTCTAAATTGTGCCAATATGCCAATTATGCCTGCACATCTTTGTAATTCGGCCACTTCCTCTCCTTCCATGGTTGGAAGGAACATTATTGGACAGCACTGATGTAGATAAAGCATCGTTTTCCTGCTGAAAATGCAAACAAGGTCTTTATTTTCACTTATCTTAAATTTGACCTGTAACTGGCATTAGAAACATCATTTAAAACCAGGAAACAGACACTGCAGCATTTAGCATCACAGATGCTGGAACAGGATCAAGTCGGGAAAATAGACTTGTAAAGGATTACAACAGCACCCGTTATATAACAAGCCTCAGTATAACGGTGGGACATCTGTTGGCTATTTTCAGAAAGCCATCATTCTATCGCCCTTATTAAAATAATCTTAGTGGATACTTGACTTTTATTGTTTGTTTTTTTCCATATGCCCCCCAGTGATTAAAAACATTGATATGCTGTTGACATTTCTATGTTCTAGTCTTCTGTGCCTTTTCCTTTTTCTTTGTTTATGTTTTTGGTTGGTTGGTCACTCTTTTGTTGTTGTTTTAATTGTTTTGGTTCCCTTAAAAGGAAAAAATAAAAGACTATCTAGTAAGAAACTAGAATAATAATAGTTACATTGCAGGTAGTGTTCTAATGGCCCTGAGCTTCCATATATGAAACCAAATGCCTCAGAGTCCAATGCAGAAGTAGTCGATAACCATTAGCTCTTTTCCTTTCCCTTCCCTGTCCCTGAGATTTTGATATTCATAATGGATTTGGTTTTAAAATGTAGAGTTTGAAAGACTGAATTATACCTTAAGATTATAGTATTTGAAGGATAAATACTTTTGGAAGTTCAAAGATCTTTATTTATGGTTACGAACATCTATCTATCATCTATCTATCTATCTATCTATCATCTATCTATATCATGCAAATGTCCCAATATGCCAAACATGCTGGCATTATGTCACTAAGTCATGATTTTCTGGGGAGTGAGGTTGCAGCCCCCATGAAGGTTATGGAACAGTGTTACCAGGGAGTACTTGAAGCCACCACACAGCAGAGCCTATCTTTCTGGAGGATCAGGAAAGACTGGGAGGGAAAATGCTGTTTTTATGTACACCCAAGCATGAACATTTTACACAGCCCATTAAACAAAAGACCTCGTGACAAAACTCATAATTAAATAAAATTTTGCACGGGGCTCCTTGGGCACCGACTCAGGTCCCTGGGGAAGCCTTAACAATCCTCAGGGGTGTTCTCTGATAAATATTTGAAAAGAACTTATTGGTAAGACCACTGGAAGTTGTAAGTTCGATTTTCAAAATACGAAGTGGAGCACAGCCTTATTTAAACCCATCAGGGTGATGGCAATGGGGTTTAGAAAAATGGTGTGGAGAGTGGACATACCACAGAGGGGCAAAAGGCTGCTTCTTCCAGAGAGAGAGAGAGCCAGGAGCCAACACTTATACCCTTTTCTCAAATGGTCTTTCTTTTTGAGGTTCCCGAGTCAGGGAGTTGTAATCAGGTCATTGAAAGCCTACTGGTCTGATGGAACAGTAGGATTGAAACCTTTTTCTCTACCTTAAGCTGACTACCTCGGCTGCTAGGTGGAAAGATGACTAAAGAAAAAGGTGATGTCTCCCAGGGATTTACAGTCAAGTTGAGCACAAGTTTCTTTATCTGGCCTTAAAGAGTTAATATGAAGTAGCCACAAGTAGATACAAATACAAAGTAACAGTCCACAGTTGAGAGCAGTTAGCTCTCCAAGAGAAGACAGAGGGTGGCTGAGAGGAGAGACACAGATGAAACCCTCTCTCTTTTATACACTCCATGCAAACCCCCGCCTACACATGTACCCCCACCACACATGCACCCATCACTGCTGCCAACACCCAGCCCTCAGGGGGCATTTTTCTGGATAGAACCACTTTGGTTTGCTACTTCTTATTGTTTGAGCTATGAACCTATGGAAAATGACTCAAGAGTGATTGTTCTCTTGGGCTTTGCCTTTGAACAAAAAGATTCTTTCTTGTGGGAGGGACACCAGCTTGAGAAAAACAGCTTTTGTCCTCACAAAATGCTCTTTCGGATGATATGTTAATGAGATTCCTTTGAACTGTAAATGATATCTGCACACATGTCAGATGCTAATGGAAAGGTTGAGAAAATGAGAATGCACAGGACGGTTTGCATAGTTATGTGGTGGCCCCCATCCGTTGAGCATAGACACCAGGCTTTCGGAGCCACCCTGAGACTTGGCACAGCATTCCAATTTTTGAGAAGAGATATTTATTTATTTATTTTTTAAGATTTTATTTATTTATTTGACAGAGAGAGAGACAGCGAGAGCGGGAACACAAGCAGGGGGAGTGGGAGAGGGAGAAGCAGGCTTCCCGCGGAGCAAGGAGCCCGATGCGGGTCTCGATCCCAGGACGCTGGGATCGTGACCTGAGCCGAAGGCAGACGCTTAACGACTGAGCCACCCAGGTGCCCCGAGATATTTATTTATTTTTAAGGTCATGATTTGTTGGCTTTATAAAGCACTGTCCTCCGTAGGCAACCTCATAAGCAGCAATGAATGACAATTCTTCCTTGAAATTTTTAATTACTGTGACAAAAAAAGAGTAATTACTAACTTTTGTAGCTGAACCACCTCTGCAGATGTTCTTAATCAAATAAAAGAAAAAGGAACCAGAGTGTTCCCAGAAGCAGGAATATGAAATATACAATAGGGGATTGCAGCTGGGTTGACATGAAGCTGCATGAGTGCTTGATAAACAATAGCTCCATCATTGGAAGGGTAATTTAATGTCACAGATGAGATTGTGAAGAACTTTGAGTCAAAAGACCTATTCCTGGCACTGCCTTCTCAGTTGAAGGGCGCTGAGGGCACCATGAGAGTGAGAGCAAAATATGGGAAGGAGATCTAGACCTTAACTGAGTTAGACACTGACTTATATTAAATTAACCTTGATATGCTGGATACTGAGAGGGTAAGTTGCTATTTGACCACTTGTCTTCCCAATTTCTTCTTGATTTGGGTTCTCCCCAAAGCAGACCCTGACACAAGGATTCTAGGGCAGGTAGATTATTTGTGGGTGAAGGAGGGGTAAAGAAGGTGAACACAGGGCATGCAATCCAATTACCACCCTGAACAACCAGAATTTTATCCCCCTGGAGAACCCTGGTCTTTCCCACCCATGGGCAATGAAGTAGGTAGGGGTATTTAAACATCACCTCCTGCCAGTCTTTGATCTAGAGCTGGTGGGTGGGAGGCATTAGTTCTTCAAACTTCCAGTTAACTAGCTCTGTGGTCAGAATCTCCTAGCACTAAGAAAACCTTCAGGCACAGAAATGCAGATGCTTAGGCATTCTCAGGCTTCTAATACTAAGACCTCCTGAGGGGATATGGAAAGGGCACCACAGTGCCACTCAACAACACCTCCTTGACCACATGGACTCTCTTTATTTTTTATGGATTTGTTAAAACCCATCTAAGTAACTCACCTCTTACACAAAAGGAAATTGATTACTCTTATATAAAAGAATACATCTAGCATTAGAAATAAGAACTGTATCTATGGAAATATGTGTCAGCTCTGGGTGGCTTCAGCCATGTGAAGACAGACCTTACCTTGACTCATTATGGCTGTCATCCCACAGTTACAATGTGCCCATGGGCCTGGTTTCCAGTCCTCAGAGTACACAAAGAGCTCTGAGAGACTAATTTCCCAGAAGTGAGTGGCAGATGGAGCCCCAATCTCAATAAATCTGCTGTCACTTTATTTGAGACACATGTATAGTTTATGTTGGCTTTCAGTGCTCTTTTCAAAACTGCTCTTGGCCTCTTAACCATTGGTTAGCCCAAGCTCAGAATATGGTTGCTTCTCCACAAGGAGCCAATAACAGACTTAGGTGTTGGGACCATCTTTGGCAGCAGGCTTCATGTGTGACTGTCATTTGCATCATTGAAAATGACATAGTAACTGGGCATGAAAAGCAAATAATTCAGATTGCCAAAAATAGAGGTCATAGGTCAAGTTTTCCAGGAAACAGACTGAGAAGATTTGCAAGTCAGAGGTTTATTGGATCATGCTGGTGACCAATACCTGGTGGGGAGAAGAATGAAATGAGGAAAACATAGTTGAGAAGAGGGAGAAGTTGAACCCACCAGGAGCTCTGATGCTGGGAAGATGTATTCATTTGCCAGGGCTGTCATGACAAAGTTTCACAGACTGGGTAGCTTCAACAACAGAAATTTATTTTCTTATACTTCTGGAGGCTAGAGGTCTGAGACCAAAGTGTCAGCAGGGTCAATTTCTCCTTGGTTTGTAGATGGCCATCTTGTCCCTGTGTCCTCACATGGTCTTCCCTCTATATGTGTTGCTGTCCTAATAATATCTTCTTCTTATGAGGTCACGAGTCATATTGGATTAGGTCCCACCCTAATGATCTCATTTTCCTTTAATTACCTCTTTAAAGAGTAACTCCAACTACAGTCATATGCTGAGGTCCTGAGGGTTAAGACTTCAACACATGGATTGGGATGGGGCACAATTTAGCACATAACTGATGGCCCTTCAGAGTTGCATCAAATTGAGGGAAGGGGTCTGAGCCTTTGGACTGCTGCATGAGTCAGTCCCTGAGTGCAGGCTGACTTCAGAAAGAGGGTCAGCGCAGGTGAGGTGCTCTCTCTGGCAGAGGACAGTCCTCTGTGAGCATCTTCTCAGAACTGCCAGCCACCAGCACCTCCAGCAACAGGAAGAATGACTGTTCTCATCCTGAAAGGAGGGAGCAAATATGAGCAGCATAGCACAGCACTCTGTCTAGTTGTGAGAAGGAAACCTGTTCTTTGTCTCCCACTGGCATTTCCATGCAATATCTCCTAGGATCATTTCTTTGGTAACAAAGGCATGCTATCCTCCATTTAGAACTAAGTCCTTCTGTACCTGCGTCTTTTCTATGCTAAACATATGGAGCAGTTTCAAGGACCATGACAGATGTGTCATTTGTGAGGGTGTCCATTTTGATCAATATGAAGCCGACTTGGAACTTAACTTGTACAAATGAGCCTCCAGCTCAAATCAAAATAACTCTCAGTTCTTCTGCTACATGGCCATTTTGTTCATATAGAGTTGAAGAAAAGTCAAAAAGAGCAGTTTATCAAAACAAAGCAAGAAGACTGAATCATTTTGCCACAGAGTAATGACAGATGAACTGAGTTTGCAAAAAAGCCCCCCCCCCAAAATAAAGGATCCTTTTTATGCATGCGGAAGCAATTTCAAAATGCAAAAATGCCCTTTGAGTGTTTATGGATTATAAATGTTCTCCAACTCATCCAAAAGTCTCTGGGAACATGGAGAACAAAATTTTCCCATTCTGTGATTCGGAGGTTGAAATACTAGCTTCTGTAGTGGAGTGCACAAATACGAACATACTTAATATCTTCAAGAACCAGAAGAATGATATTCGGTGACATTTGACAACAATATTAAAATATCAGAGCAGAGACTCCTAGATGGTCTTGTGAAATCTTCTTTATTACTGCAGCTCAACTGTTCATTTACCCTTTTTTCCTTGCTCTTCCCTTTCTCTGGCTGATGCAGTCAGACACATACCAAAAAATAGCTATTTTCTATATAATACTGGCCATTTTTGTAAATGTTTCTTTTAAGATAGAATTCCTCAGCAAAGTTGAAACTGGAATGAAATGCCATTCAGCATACCAGTCACAAAAAGCGCCTCCAATGTTCTCTATCTGGCTCATACTTTTTCTTGATCTGTTTGAAAAGATCAGGGTAGAAATAAAGGACTCCTAGTGAACAGTGATTGTATCCTCATACCAGCACTTTGCTAGGTATTTCAGGCACCTCATGAATAATAACTTTATGAATAAATAACCAATGTTTGTGGAACACTTCCTATAGGTCAGACTCTTTAGATCAAATATCTCCTGTGGTCAAAATGGCCAACTGTGGCAGATAGGATTTTAAGTCTTCCAAGATTCCCAATGTCTGGTGTACATACACCTTCTCCCAGTTCTTCTGACAAAAACCTAGGTACTTCTGTGAAGGGACTTTGCAGATGTTATTAAAAGATCCCAAATCAGCTGAGCTTAAGATAGGGAGACTCTCCAGATGGGCATGACCTAATCATAGAAGTTCTTTTAAATCTGAGAGGTCAGGTATGAAGGAAGTCAGAGATCCAAAATCAAGAAGGACTTGAGGGCGCCTGGGTGGCTCAGTTGGTTAGGTGACTGCCTTTGGCTCAGGTCATGATCCTGGAGTCCCAGGATCGAGTCCCGCATCGGGTGCCCTGCTCAGCAGGGAGTCTGCTTCTCCCTCTGACCCTCCCCCCTCTCATGCTCTCTCTCTATCTCATTCTCTCTCTCAAATAAATAAATAAAATCTTAAAAAAAAAAAAAGAAGGACTTGATATACTTGTATGCTTGATATACAAGAAGGCTTGAAAATGGAGGGGGACATCCGGCAAGTAATATGGTGATCCCTAGGAGCTGAGAGTGATCCCCAGCTGATGGCTGGCAAGGAAATGGGAAGCTCAGGCCTGCAGCTACAAGGAACTGTATGCTGCCAACAGCAAGAATGAGCTTAGCAGTGGATTTCTCTCCACACCCTCCAGATAAGAATTCAGTCTAGCTGACACCTTGATTTTACCTGTATGATACCCTGATCAGAGAGCCCTGATCAGAGAACTGTGAGCTATTGAGCAGGGGTTGTTTGGAAACCACAGTTAGTGGTTATTTGTTATGCAGCAGTAGAAAACTAATATTGCAATAGCCACAAGGTCAATGTTTCCATTTTAGAAATGAGGAGACTGAGATTCAGAAAAGTTAAGTGGCAGGGTTCCTGGGTGGCTCAGTTGGTTAAGCGTCCAACTCTAGATCTCAGCTCAGGCCTTGATCTCAGGGTTGTGAGTTCAAGGCCCGAGTTGGGCTCCATGCTAGGTGTGGAACCTACTGAAGGAGAAGAAGAAGAAAGAAAGACAGAAAGGTTAAGTAGCCTGCTCAAGGTCAAGTCCAGATTGGAACATAGGCAGCTGGTTACATGGAGGTGACTGGGTTTAAGGTACGTCTCAGATGCCTACCCCGTTGTGTGCACACCTTGTCCAGTCTTCTCCCCTTGAACATGAGCAGTACCTGTAAATATGAGAGTAAGTTACTCCCTGGATTAGGCAAAAGAGATTTTTGTAAATGTAATTAAGGCATTTAATCAGTTGCGTTCATTAAAAGGAGAGTGACTTGGTTGGCTGACCTAACTAGGTGGGCTCTTAAAAGGACTCTAGAGGTTGGAGATGGAGAAAGTCATAGAGATGCACTCTTGTTGGCCTAGGAGAAAGAAAGCATTCATGCCCTGAACTGCCTTTCAGGCCCCCATGGCGAGAAATTTCAGGTGACCTGTAGAAGCTAAACGCTGTTCCTGGTTGATAGCTTGAAAGAAAACAAGGACCTCAGACCACTGTAAGGAACTATAAATTCTTCCAGCAACCTAAATGAGCTTGGAAGAAGAACCCAACCTCAGGCGGGAAGTGCAGCACAGCTAACGCCTTGATTGCAGCTTTTGAGACCCTGAGCAGAGGACTCAATGCCCTTGGCCTGGACTTGGACCTACCTACAGAAGCTATGAGATCCTGAAACTTTTTGGCTTTAAGCTGCTAAGTTCCCCATGATTTGTAATGCAGCACCAGAGCACTAATACACTGGGAGAAGGGCAGATTGGTCTCCTTTATTCCACCTGTTGGGAGAGGAAGGACTAGCACACAGACATCCCAACTTCATGGTTTTGTTCTTTAATTAATCAACAGTGACCTTGTCCCTTTGTTATTCCATGTAACTTCAATTGACGCACAGCACCGAGCAAGCTCCAATTGTCCTGGTCTTCCAGCCTCCCTCAAAACCTGTCCTTCTACATAGACTTTGATGCTTAAGCCCTGACATTTAACTCACTTACTAGCATGAACCACTATTTGATAAAGATACACCAATATCCAAGTCTGCCTAGTGAGGCTGCAGAATTATCTTTCGGGAAGCCTGAGACTTCACCCCCATTGCCTATCTGGCTGCACTTACACAGGATAACCCTCCATCAGTTCTTAGTTAAGCGGTATTTGCATGCACACCAGATCTTTGAATGTTTGTCATTTGTCATTGGGGAAGCAAATTACATTCATCAGAATCCATTCATTCTCCCAGTCTTGCTGAACGCAGGGTAATCTTGGCTGTGTCAGCTGCCCTAGGACTGGTAGCCATGAAAAATGGAGGTCAGCTGTAAATATTCTAAACCTGCTTCACTGCGTAACCCTCTTCAGGGGCAGTGGATATGATGCTGAAAAAGATTAATAGAACTTATGTTATCATGTTTATGGTGCATAAAACCCCCAACTGTGGATTAACAGATATGTTGGTGAAAGAAATACATCTTTAGTCCTTTATGCCTTGATGGGTGAGCTACAGTTGGCATCAGTGGAGATAGAGAGATTGCCTTTAGAAGGTCAGCTTTTAAAGGACTTCTTTGACCTCGAAGTCAATGAAAATAGATTTTTGATTGTTGACCCAGACAACTGCACCAGGAGACTTTCAACCTTCAAAAAGATTCTTATTGAAGTATAACATACAGAAAAGTACACAGACTCTAAGTGCATTGCTTGATGAATTTCACAAACTGAACACATCCATGGAACCAGCACCCTGATCAAAAACCCAGCATCCCAGGCACTCGCCTTGGTCCCTTTTCACCCACCAACCCACACCCCAGCATAATTGCTGTACTAACTTCTAACACCATAGATGATTTTGACTATTTCTCTAACACTTTTGAACTTTAGAGAAATAGAGTAATTCAGTGTGTACCTTTTCTTTCTGGATCATTTTCCTCAATATTCTGTTTGTTTATATTATTGTGTATAGTAGCAAACTTTCTATTCTCATTCATTTGTAATATCCCATTGCACAGATAGATCACAATTATTTATCCATTCTACCATTTTAGGCATTTAATTAGCTTCCAATTTGAAGATATTACTAATAGTGCTGCTACAAATATTGTGATATGTGTCCTTTGACATATCACATATATGTGAACATATATGCATATTCTGTTGGGTGTTTACCTAAGAGTAAAATTGTTGGTTCATAGGATATGCACAAATTCAGTTAACTTAGTAGATACTGCCAGATTACTTTCCAAAGTGGTTGCACCAGTTTTTACTCCCAAAAACAGTATGTGAAAGTTCTGCTTAATTCACATTTTTGCCAACAACTGATATTGTCTTTTCATTTAAAAAAAAAAAAGAAAGGCCCTTTTAACTTTTATTACATTGTAGCTTATAGGCAGCATCATTGTTTCTTTTTTTTTTTATTCTTATGTTAATCCCCATACATTACATCATTAGTTTTAGATGAAGTGTTCCATGATTCATTGTTTGTGCATAACACCCAGTGCTCCATGCAGAATGTGCCCTCCTCAATACCCACCACCAGGCTAACCCATCCTCCCACTGCCCTCACCTCTAGAACCCTCAGTTT
This sequence comes from Leptonychotes weddellii, assembly GCF_054177405.1. Lineage (NCBI taxonomy): Eukaryota > Metazoa > Chordata > Mammalia > Carnivora > Phocidae > Leptonychotes > Leptonychotes weddellii. The sequence goes on from NC_138378.1 coordinate 36,230,265, forward strand.
GTTTTTCAGAGTCCATCGTCTCTCATAGTTCGTCTACCCCTCCGATTTCCCCCGCTTCATTCTTCCCCTCCTGCTACCTTCTTCTTCTTCTTTTTTTTTTCTTAACATATATTGCATTATTTGTTTCAGAGGTACAGATCTGAGATTCAACAGTCTTGCACAATTCACAGCGCTTACCAGAGCACATACCCTCCCCAGTGTCTATCACCCAGTCACCCCATCCCTC
>NC_138378.1:36230990-36385016 GCF_054177405.1 Leptonychotes weddellii
GTCGCTTTTCTGATGAGAGAGTTGTTGCTCTTCTTTTCTTCAATCTCCTGTTGAGTTTGTAGGTGTTCGGAATGGTTTGATCCCTATCCAGCTGAATTCCTGAGAGGAGACTAAATCCAGGTCTCCTACTCCTCCACCATCTTGCTCCGCCCCCGCAGCATCATTGTTTCTATTTTGAAACTGACAAGCACTCTCTATGAAAACATCAGCACTGAGTTCAAGAGGCATTGTGCTCAGCATAGTATCATTGTATAAGATGACAGTTGGTGACAGATGCCTCCTGCCCTTTATATAGCTCTTTTCTTCTTTGCAAAAGCATGCAGGCTTCTCTATAATTCTGTTCTCAGGTCCTCTGGCAAGCATAAAGGAAAGTCTGTATTTTAAAAAAGTTACTTGGTTCTGGAACTAAACACCCTTGAAAAGTATCTGCCATATAGTTACATTTTAGTCAGGTCTGTTTGCCTAAGCATATGAGTATATGCCAGTATTTACAGAGCTAGCTCCCATTATGCATCAGGACCTACACTAAGCACAGGTAGTATAGTGAGCTCAAAAATGAGCACCACCCAATTCGTCATAGGGTTCTAGTTTAAGGTATAATGAGGATTACACTGAGGTTGTTAATTCCTAAAAACATTAATGTCGCCTTTTGTATTATTTACAATTATGTTTTAGCCTGAGGACCCATGTGAGTTTACTAACAACTTGTTCATAAAAGAAAAAAAAAAGTTTGAGTCATTTTAAGTACAGAGTTGCTTTGACTACAAAAGTGGGTATGTACACTTTAGGAAGTTCACCAGGAAAATGGGCTAGAACCAATAAAAGTTCATCTGGAAAGAAGTAATTGGAATTTGAGTAGCCTTGACAGGTTATACATCACCAAAAAGGAATACTGATTTTTTTTTTTTGCCCTTCATTGTGTTTCTGTACATTATTCCATGAAATGTTATTAAAGATTACATCAGTTGGGGTTTAATCAAGGAAGCAGAACCTTGTGAGTGATATGGAATATAGGATTTATTATAGGGATTAGATCTTATACAATTGTGGGAGAAACCGGGGAAGTAAATGTCAAGGGGATAGTTGACTGAGCAGAGAAAAGCCCTTCATCAGGACCCAGGAGAGGGAGCTGGTGAAGGAGTCTATGGAAGGCTGTTGTCTCTGCATCTGCCGAGGCCTGTAGCATGTCAGCAGGGCAGCTGGTCAAGAGGCAGGTCAAGAGGCAGCAGAGAAAGCTGGAAGCAAAGTGGGGGGAGGACAAGGACAAAGTGGAAACCGTGAGAGGAACCTGGAACCCACATGGACAAACTGCCACATGCATCTGTCTCCCCGCTTCATGGAACCCCAAAGCTGCAATGCCCTACAGAGGGAGGTGGTGCCTTTTGAGACAGAGCTGCATGTGTTCCCAGCCTAGACTCAGTAGGAGAAAGAGCAGAAGATAGAGAAGCTGTGAGCCCAGCTGCTACCCCACACCCAGCTGATGAGCAAAAACGTACCCTCCCTGCCTGGGGTCCTACCCACCCCTGCCTAGTACAATGCCTGCAGCTGCACTTCTGCCCTCAAAATCTCATGGAAATTTCTCTGTGGCCAATGCTAACACAGAACCATTCAGAGGAGTGTCATCCCAGCTTAGCCGAGGTGACATAGCACAAAATTACCACAGAGATAGACAATCACTGAGATATATGAAAGAAAGAAAGAAAGAAAGAAAGAAAGAAAGAAAGAAAGAAAGAAAGAAAGAAAGAAAGAAACTATAGACATAATATAATTCAATCCTTTCCTTTTTTTTTTTAAGATTTTATTTATTTATTTGACAGAGAGAGAGATAGTGAGAGCAGGAACACAAGCAGGGGGAGTGGGAGAGGGAGAAGCAGGCCTTCCCCCGAGCAAGGAGCCTGACGCGGGACTCGATCCCAGGACCCTGGGATCATGACCTGAGCCGAAGGCAGACGCTTAATGACAGAGCCACCCAGGCACCCTCAATCCTTTCCTTATAAAGACATGAAAGCTGGATCCCAGAGAGACTCAGTGGCTTGTCCAATGTCACAGAGCTAGTGACAGGCCTAGAAACTCAGTCCCATGTGTCTCCATGTGAGCGATATCACAGAAAGAATACTTGATGTGGAGTTAAGGTGCCTGAGATTTTGTCACTAATTGTTCGGCCTTGAGAAAAAAAAGCACTCAAATCTGGATTCAGGTTTTCTTGTGAGAGAATGGCACGTGCGCTAGGCCCAAGAAATTGGAGGTGCTCAGTTAATATCTCTTAAATAAATGAGTAAATATAGTCTCTCTCTTTTTTTTTTTTTAACATATAATGTATTATTTGCTTCAGAGGTACAGATCTGTAATTCAACAGTCTTGCACAATTCATAGTGCTCACCATAGCACATACCGTCCCCAATGTCTATCACTCAGCCACCCCATCCCTCCCACCCCCCACCACTCCTGCAACCCTCAGTTTGTTTCCTGAGATTAAGAATTCCTCATATTAGTGAGGTCATATGATACATGTCTTTCTCTGATTGACTTATTTCGCTCAGCATAATACCCTCCAGTTCCATCCACATCGTGGCAAATGGCAAGATTTCATTCCTTTTCATGGCTGTATAATATTCCATTCTATATATATACCACTTCTTTATCCATTCATCTGTCCATGGACATCTTGGCTCATTCCACAGTTTGGCTATTGTGGACATTGCTGCTATAAACATTGGGGTGCACGTACCCCTTTGGATCCCTACATTTGTATCTTTGGGGGTAAATACCCAGTAGTGCAATTGACTGGGTCATAGGGTAGCTCTATTTTCAACTTTTTGAGGAACCTCCATACTGTTTTCCAGAGTGGCTGCACCAGCTTGCATTCCCACCAACAGTGTAGGAGGGTTCCCCTTTCTCCGCATCCCCGCCAACATCTGTAATTTCCTGACTTGTTAATTTTAGCCATTCTGACTGGTGTGAGGTGATATCTCATTGAGGTTTTGACTTGGATTTCCCTGACGCTGAGTGATGTTGAGCACTTTTTCATGTGCCTGTTGGCCATTTGGATGTCTCCTTTGCAGAAATATCTGTTCACGTGTTCTGCCCATTTCTTAATTGGATCATTTGTTCTTTGGGTGTTGAGTTTGATAAGTTCTTTATAGATTTTGGATACTAGCCCTTTATCTGATATGTCATTTGCAAATATCTTCTCCCATTCTCTCGGTTGTCTTTTGGGTTTGTTGACTATTTTTTTTTTTGCCATGCAAGAGCTTTTTATCTTGATGAAGTCCCAATAGTTCATTTTTGCCCTTGCTTCCCTTGCCTTTGGCGATGTTTCTAGGAAGAAGTTGCTGTGGCTGAGGTCGAAGAGGTTGCTGCTTGTGTTCTCCTTTAGGATTTTGATGGACTGCTGTCTCACATTTAAGTCTTTCAACCATTTTGAGTCTATTTTTGTGTGTGGTGTAAGGAAATGGTCCAGTTTCATTCTTCTGCATGTGACTGTCCAATTTTCCCAACACCATTTGTTGAAGAGACTGTCTTTTTTCCATTGGACATTCTTTCCTGCTTTGTCAAAGATTAGTTGACCATAGAGTTGAGGGTCCATTTCTGGGCTCTCTATTCTGTTCCATTGATCTATGTGTCTGTTTTTGTGCCAGTACCGTACTGTCTTAATGATCACAGCTTTGTAATAGAGCTGGAAGTCTGGAATTGTGATGCGACCAGCTTTGCTTTTCTTTTTCAATATTCCTCTGGTTATTAGGGGTCTTTTCTTTTCCATACAAGTTTTAGGATTATTTGTTTGAAAAAAGTGGATGGTATTTTGATAGGGATTGCATTGAATGTGTAGATTGCTCTAGGTAGCATTGACATCTTCACAATATTTGTTCTTCCAATCCATAAGCATGGAACATTTTCCATTTCTTTGTGTTTTCCTCAATTTCTTTCATGAGTATTTTATAGTTTTCTGAATACAGATTCTTTTCTTCTTTGGTTAGATTTATTCCTAGGTATCTTATGGTTTTGAGTGCAATTGTAAATGGGATCGACTCGTAAATATAGTCTCTCAAGAGCAACCATTTTACACAATTGTTCTTTTGCCGAACATAAAAGAAAAATTGAAAATATGCTCCTGAGCCTCAATAGTGAGGCATTCTTATTTATTGTCATGTAATTTATCTGGGGCTAGGATGGATCACCAGGCTCTTTTCCCTTTGCATAAACCAAATTTCCAATCTCTCAGCCATGTACCCATTAGACTTTCTGTGTTCTTCTTGTCACCCCATTGTGGCTTCTACTTGATCTTGATCCCTTCAGTCTGAAGCTTTCAAGAGAGATCACGTACTACATAACTGGAAAAGCAAGAATCGAAACAATTGGCAACAGGAAGAAACCAGAATATCAGATTTCTGGCTATGTATTCCATTTTGTTCACAAATCTGCAATCTGGGCAGAGTTCAGTAGGAACAGCTGATCTCTGTTCCATGTGGCATCACCTGGGTTAGCTCAAAAACCAGGAGGTGAAATCATCAAGAGGCTAACCAGTTTCAGCTAGGCTATTGGCTAGAACTTGAACAAATGGGTTCTCCATGTTCCTTGTGGCATGAAGGTTGGATACAAGAGTGACCCTCCCAAAAGGACGAGGCAGAAACTGTATCACGTTTAATGTCATGGACTTTAAAGTCACATAGTATTTCTGTCAGAGTTGCAGGCAAGCCTAGATTTAAGAGGAGGAAATATAGATCCCACTTCTCAGTGAGAGGAGTATCAGCATTACATTTTAAGAGAGTCTAAGGGGTGGGGTATCTCATTGCACTTGGAAAATATAATCTACCACAAGCAGTGATCAATATCCATTATGAGTTTATAAACACAAAACTTGTCAACTAATGGAGTTCTTTTCCAACAATAAGCCCAGAGAATAAGTTTATGCACATGTATATAAATACATTCACATATGCATACATAAATGTACTTGGCAAATGAGGGTTAATTCTTAGATTCAATTTGCTTCCAAGATATTTTCAGTGTTACGCCTCAGGGTCAGGGCAGGGAAAATGGGCCACTCAATTAGTTTAAAATAAAAGCACTTTTCCCCCATCATCCATCTACTCTCTGGAAAAATAAATCAGGCTGCTAAATTCTGGACTCATACCATTTCCATGGTAACAAAGCCTAAAATGCTAAAAGGTGGATTATAATTCTTTGCAATATTTAAGAAATCTGTCTTTAGTTTCTGTGGTGGTTAGAAGTTCGCTTAACAGCAATGAGTAGCATTACTATCACTAACCCTCCCCCATACAAACACACATGCAGGCAACAGGAGTGTTTTTTAAAATCCCATAATTTATACTGAGTGACCATAAAGATAGGGGGAAATGAGTAAAAATGAGACTGTCCAGTTTGGTCTCCTTAGATCTGCTTTGAATCAAATTTTCTTGTTTTAATTTTGATCTCAGTTAGGTGGCTTTAGAAATAATCTGACCATTTGAAACCTGGAGGAAAAGTCAACCCATAGGTACAGAAGTAAGAATAATTACGGTGTTTGGGAATTACAAGTAGTTTAATATAGCCAGAGAGTAGAATATGTCTAACACAGAGTCTTATTTTTGGTGTTAGGACTTTTAATTATAAAGTTTTTCAAATACACAGAAAAGTATAGAAAATAATATGATCTCCAGGTACCTACCCCCATAGTTAATACATTTTACCCATTTGCCATAGTTTTCTCAAATCTCGTTTCTGAAGTTCATGTGTGACATTTCTAGGTATGTTTCTGTATATTGGTGCTTATGAATGAATCCCTACACTTTTATATCTTTGTGCTTTAAAGATTTGTATAAATGGCATTATAGAGAAGATGTTTTTTGTAACTCGTTTCTATTGCTCAACATTATGATTCTTATCTTTAGCTACAGGGCATGAACACACCATAAGGAGAGCAGAGACGAGCATTCAGTATTACACAGATAGCTAACCATTTATTCAACTAAATTTATATTTCACCCGAAGAGTGAGTTGATGGTGACAGTTTTTGCATTTGTAGAAAATGTTAATGATATGCAGACAGGACTGGACACCAGAAACTCAAGTGAATACAGGGAAAAGAAAATAAGGTTTATTTGCAACCCAGTCCTTCCATTTCTGGAGGCCAGATGCTTTCTCTTACAATCCATCCTTTGCGGGGAGGGCTACTGGGGCTGAGTGGTATTTGGTGATGATAGCACAGAAGTCCAGCGACTGACCAGGAGGCAGCCTATCTGGACTTATATGGGGATCAGGGAGCCACGTCTCTGAGCTTCCAACAGGGAGCCCTGACCATTCCTTGTGTCCCAGCCCTCCCTGCCCGCCCATCCCTGTAGATTTTCTCTCCTGCTGGGCACTTTGAATTTGCCTAGTGTGAATCTGTTTTCCACAGGCTGGGAGAGCTGCGGGGCTAGGTGGATGACATACATTTGGGTTCATTCATGTCCTGCCACATGCACGCCCCACTTCTATTCCCTATTGCCATGAGAAATGCCTTGCTTGATGTTCTATTCAATTACCAGTTGCCGTTTGATAGATTGAGTAATTTTTAACTTTTTGTAGACTGTTAAAATAAAAGGACTAAAGGGATGTTTATTTTCAAGACACGAAATGGAGTCACTGATTTAATATCAGATATACATGAGCTATTAGGTGTACTCCATCTCTCTTCTCTGTTTACCATATTACTCTCCAAAGGTCTCAAAGAAACACCTTACATAGAGAAGCTTTCCCAAAACAGGAAAAAGGGATGACAGACCTGTTTTACTTTTGAGGTGGCGCTTACTTATTCAATAATATCCACCAGATTAAAGTTCTGTTGACCTCATGTCACTGTCAACTAATTATATTGTACTTCTGTTGCATTTCTGAGTATGTTAAGCTAAAAGCAAGTGACTTTCCTGCAAATTAAATTGCAAGAAGCTTTTTAGACCATGTTCAAATACTAACAGTTTTGATAAATTTATTTGTCTAAGATGGGTAGGACAAAGAGCTCTTTGTTTACTGACATACTTTATTGTCAGTCTGCTATACACCTCTTGTATGGTTGTTTTATAGGGCATAAAGTTTAGATATCCTGTGGGAATCTCCGATCTTATTTACAGCTTGCTGCAAAGTGGCTTATTGTCATTTATTATTTCTTATTTGATTTATATAACATCTTTCCACCAAAGAGCCCATGGGCTTATTTACATAAAGAGTGCACACACACACATACACACACCAACCCACACGCACACTTGAGCTTCACTCAACACTGTCATATAGTTAGCAGTAGAGTACCAAAAATCTACAGGAGGGTTTTCCATCTGTTTTTTGCTCCAAAACCATGTTCTGGAATATTTCTGATATTCCAAGGTCACCATATTTCCTTTCACTTTGAGTATTTATTGTTTGCCTCTAGGTGGATCGGATCATCTTCTGTGTCTTCTTAGAAGTTGACTTCAAAATCTACAAAAAGAAAATGAGCGAATTTTTCCCTGCAGGTGAGTAAAGTGATTTGCTTTCTTTGGAATTGAGGATGGAAGTGGAGGCATCGGCTATACTCTATTTTGTTTCCTAGCTTAAGGAAATGTTGCAAATATGATCTCCATACACCAGTAACCCATGGCAACTTGTGTCATAATTTTCAAGAATTCAGGGAGGTGACAGGAAATCTAAGCCCTTGACCTCTCTGTCCCAGGAGGTCATAGTGTTGTCTTGGGGAAGTCAATTCATCTCTTGAGTCTCACTCAGTTTCTCAACATCACAAGTGAGGGGCTGGACCCAATGACCTCTAAAGACTGTTCCTCTGGCTCTAAATCACAGGATCTGTGATTTGTTCCCCACACATCCAAGTTGTCTAAGCCTGTGCCTACATCCACTGTGTTAAACACCTTGGTTAGGAATTGCGAGGAGCCCGTTTATATTCGTAGCCAGAATTCAAACAGTTCCTGCGCTCTCTCCCTATTCCCCTCAATTTTCTTGGCCCAAATTGCAATGAAGATAGCAGCCCTTCTTAGGGCAATCTGTGAAAGGTGCTCATTCATCGCAGTTCACATTTGAGAATGTAGGCAAAATATCAGAGTTATTAAAGAGCCTTGTTTAGGGACGCCTGGGTAGCTCAGTTGGTTAAGCATCTGCCTTCAGCTCAGGTCATGATCCCAGGGTCCTGGGATCGAGTCCTGCATCGGGCTCCCTGCTCAGCAAGGAGTCTCCTTCTCCTTCTGTCTGCTGCTCCCCCTGCCTGTGCTCTCCCTCTCTCTCTCTCTGGCAAATAAATAAATAAAATATTAAAAAAAAAAAAAAAAAAGGAGCCTTGTTTACATTGATTGAATGTGTCATTAGATTTGGTTGGCCTGGTTAATTTGAATATTGCCCCCCATTGTTCCTCTTCCAGGCTTGTTTAATACCTAGTTATTTTGATGGTGCCATTCAAGTCACAGTGCTCAAGGTGCTTTCCTCAGCCCTGGTAAGAATGGCTTCCAGGAAATTTCAAGCTACTGTGAGCATTGTTGATGCCTGCCTCAGAGGGAGTTTTCCTTTGAGGTTTCCCTATCCATGTGAAGAGGATTTCCATGTACCTGGTGACTCTGGCAGGTGGGAGGGAGGGCATGGTGCACATTCACCCTCTTGGCAGCCTGTCAGAGCCATCTAGTAAATGTAAATCCAGGACACCCTGCCTGAAGATCAGAGTAGAACACAGGTAGCTGTCAAGAACAGCCACAGAAAATGGCTGGAGATGTTCAACTTTGTGCTAACATTCAAGGTGAACTAAGTACCTCTGAATCATTTGAAGTCCTGCTCTCTAGTTTTATCATTGACAGGTGAATCTGCTAAGTGTATTTAATTGGAGCTTTCAACTACAGTATTTCCCTAACTAGGACATACTGTAAATTCAGAAAGACTCCCCATGTGATGAGGAGAGGATTGTCATTGTGGCCTTTTTTTTCCTCCTTTGCCTTCTCCCTTCTCCTTTTTTTACCATTTTAGAATTTTTTAAACAACTCATTAATTTACAGCATGTAAAGCACTTAGCAACTATTGAATAAGTAGTTGTTAGTATGAGCTAAATTTAATAAATTCTTCTCCCCATAATCCAATGGCTTTTTTTTTCTGTTTCAGTCTCCTCGTTTCATCCTTTCTCTTTATTTCCTACATAACCACAGTGAGCTGACTGTGCCTGCATTTCTGTATTTTTAAAAGTATTCTCTTTTTTTGAACTTTTAAGTATTCTTAAGAGAAAATGTTCATTCATGAAAAAAGTGTGACTTGCCATGGTGTGTGATGCAAATATTCTCGTGTCTTGTCAATATCACAGCATATTTCATAAGCTTTCATCATTTTGGACTTCTTGAGTGTTTAGAAATTATGGTGTATCTTCCATTTTCATGTCTTCTAAAATAAAAACTTGTTTTTGCTCTAGCATATGATATAAAATAATTGCATAAGTATGATCAATTGATATTAAAACAAATCTATCCATCAGCAGATATATCCAGTGGTGCAAAGCCAAAAATCATACTATACATTTATTCTAAATGGAACAGTTTTAGTGGTCTAGAATATATTAATAATTATGAAAATAAATTATTATTTGAAAAATTGCTACTCTAAGTAAATCCAACATGCATCTTAGTACTTGAGCAAATGAAACAATAATAAAATCATCCTGAGTTTCATATCAATACTTTGAATCACAGCATGCTCATAAAATTATTTCCAGTGCATATTTATAATAGTAAGCACATTTTTAAACTATATGTCAAAATCCCCCCAAATTGTCGAGTATTTCCATAATGCTGAAGCATCAGCCATTTGTAAATTCTGAATATGCACTGTGAAATAAAGGTGACTTCTAATGGAATGTGTGACTACTAATATAGATTATATCCATTATCTGTCCATAATTTGAACTTATGGTTAATTCATAACCATACCATCTTTGATTGGACTTGCCATATATCCACCCTAGACTGACTTACTCAGATTATCTCTAACTAGTCTTCTTAACCCTTTCCAATGCAATAATAATAGTTCAGGAAAAAAAAAGTCATTTTATATTAAACTAAATCTCTATGTTTTGGGGTATATTAATCCCGTGTCTTTACATTTCATAATCGGGAATCTGAGACAAAATACATAAAAAAACAATACAAGTGAGGTTAGATCACATTCAAGATATAACACATGCAAAACTACTACCTAATATTAATGCTAGGAATAATAGCTAACATTTATGGATAGCTTTCTCTCAGCCAAATGCATGGGCTAAGTCAGGTCATCTTTAGGCTAATTCTAAGAAAGTAGGCACTATATTAACCCTACTTTTTGATATGGAAAATGATGCATACCTGAGAAAATGAGGCATATGGCTAGGAAGCAACAAACTCTATTTCAAAATTGAGAACAGCATCTGTCTTTGCACAAGTGATAATAGTTCGCTTCCTCAGAGCGTCTCCAGACAAGACTGAGTTCGATTTCAGGGATGCATTTGGAGCACTGAGAAAGTCTCATTCCTAATGTCATCTGCTGCCCATCATTGTTCAGAGTCGCCACGCTTCTCTTTCTTCTAATACCTATAAATGTCCTCCTGGAAACTTTCTACTATGAGTCAAATTGGTACTTTATCATGGATCTCAAAATCAAATCCCAACCCCGTTATCTAGGTAGTGCGGTGCTTTGACCTGAAGGTAAGCAGGAGAGTGGTCACTGGAAAGCCAAAAGGCCTTACTTATGACCACAAGGGAAGATGGAGGAGTGCTTGTAATAGTTTGCTAGAGCTGCCGGGACAAAGTACCACACACTGGGGAGCTCAAAAAACTGAAATTTATATTTCCATGATTCTGGAGGCTCGAAGTACAGCATGTAGGGGTCAGCAGGATTCGGTTCTTCTGAGGTCTCTCTTCTTGGCTTATAGATGGCCATCTTCTCTCTGTGTCTTCATGAGGTCCTCCCTCTGTGTATGTCTGTGTCCCAATCTCCCTCTCCTTGTAAGGACATGAAAATTGGGATTTTCATGGGATTAGGGCCATGGGATTAGGGCCCACCCTAATAACCTCATTTTAATTTGATCACTTATTTAAAGACCCTATCTCCTAATACAGTCACATTCTGGGGTATTGGAGGTTAGGACTTCAACAAAATATTTTGGGGGACACAACTCCACCCCTAACAAAGCCCATCATGGAAATGCAGTAGGAACCATAAAGGAAAGAAAGCAGCAACGATTTTTTTTTTCCCAACAGTTTTATATCTTGCTGTGGGTGAAGCATATTTGACTTTTTCCTTCCAGATGTATTGTTTGAAAGTCTAGTGTGGCAGCTTTATGGAATTACCATACACTTTGGTTGCAAATAATTTGGTTGCAAAAAATTTGGTTGCAAATTTGGTTACAGTACACGATGAGATGGCCTATGGCAAATCATATTTGTACGATGCAACTCAGAGATCTCTTTGTTCTTTACATAAAAGGTTTGTATTTTTCAGTTTGTAGGATTTATTGTGTGTATTTTTCATAGATTTGGAATATGGAAGTCAATTTTTTTATTAGAGACTAAGTTCAATAGAGAATTTAGGGATATTAATTTTCCTCATAATAAGAATGTCAAATTTACAGTTTTGGAACTATATCAAAGAATCCTGATGTTGGAAATAAAAAATACTGTGGTCAGGCCCCTCCCCCACAGTAGGGAAAGCCTACATTTGTTTATTGCAATGGTTCTCAACTATATTTTTCAAGAAGGAGTAGTTCTCCAAAATAATTTTTTAAGTTATATCCTCTGACAAATGGGCATGATATTTTTAAAAATTTTATCTGGGTTTACTCTTTTAAACCTAACAACACAAAGATTCACCTGACCTCTTCTTCTTCTCCTCTTCTCATTGATTTTGTAAGCTTTTCTCATCCAACATCATTCTTTATCTTTCTGTCCATCAATCAACAAATAATTTATTATATGCCTACTATATACCCAAGGTTTTGGTCACTGCTGCATTTAAGATATAGTTCTTATAATATGCCCGAGAGAAGTATTATGCAGAACAGTTGGAAGACAATATTAGCAAATAAGTATAGCCTTGATATGGTCAAAGTACCCAGGAATTCAGAGACAAATATGTCTGAGGACCAGGGTGGTTGTGGCAAGTTTCGTGAAGAATGTGTACTTCAAGGTTAAGCAGGCGCAGAGAAGTGATGCCAAGGATTCTGTAAGTGACATAGAGGAGGAAGGGCAGTTCAGATGGAAGGATTTGTGGAATAAGTAGGATGCTTATCTCCAATTTGTGAATCCCTGACTGAGAAATGTTGACTCTCATCAGCATGTAATTGTATGACTTTATGCATGTTGCATAACCTTTTTATGCTTCACTTTCATCATGTGTAAACACAGTAATGGGCCAATTCCAAATAGGATAAATAACAATGTAAATGAATATTCAGAGAGGTGTCTAGACCAAGCATCATAAATTTTAAAATATCCATGTTTATTTCTTATTACAATTTTTTTTTGTTTTTTGGTGTGTTTTTCTTATTACAATTTTAAAAGGAGATATCTTAATTATTGTGACCATCTTAATTAAAAAGTATAAACTTATTACAAAAGTAGTACAGATTTATAGTAAAAATAGATCATCAAAACAAAGAAGATACAAACCATTGAAAATTAATTATCTTTTGTGGTTAATCCTTTGGGTCCTTTAAAATGAAAAATGCAGACAATCAGAAATGCAGTCTTATCACTTGCTGTGTGTCACCACAAATCTTGAACTTTTCTTCATGTCATTATATATTCTTCCATAACATAATTTTAATGGACCTAGTGTTTACCCAAAAGCAGACTTTTGAACTATAGAATTATTATTGCAAATTATTCTCTATGTATTTATAAATAACACTTATAGAAAAGCATCTTTACAGATAAATATTGGCATACAAACACAGTTTTTTAAGAATACTTTTCTAGAAGTAGAATTACTTTTTCAAAATGTATACACAGCCAAAATATTCCTTATAATAATTGTCAAATTGACCATTATGTGTCAGTGTCATATACTGAACAACTGAAGGGTCATCATTCCCAGAGTCAAAAATGTGAAGGCCCATACCTCACACTAAGCACCCTGAGTGATCAGGGTGCCAACCCAGTGGGGTTCTGGTGAAGGTTCACTTCTGAGCTGCAGGTGGCCATTTTCTTATTGTACCCTCACATGGTGGTGGAAAGAGAGAGCTCTCCCGGGTCCCTTACATAAGGGCACTAATCCCACTCATGAGGGCTCAACTTTATGACCTAATTACTTCCCTAATATCATCACATTGGGGGTTAGGATTTCAACATATGAATTTTAAGGGGACACAAACCTTCAGCCCATTGCACTGAGTTCACATTCCCATGAGCAATATATGAGAGTTTACTTTTCCCCCTGCTCTTCCCAATCAGGCACATTCTCGTCTTTTGATGTTATCACTTTTATACATGAAATAAGGTAATTAATGGGTAGCAATGTGTATTTCTTTTATTTCTAGTATGGCTTATTCTTTCTTTCAGTTTTTTATTATATCTCCACATTTCTTATGAGAAATTGCTAGTCATATCCTTTGCACATTTTTTACTATTTCATCTTTTTTAGTGATCTGTAATAACTTTTTGTATAGTAAGTTTCTTAGTTCTTTTCAAATATATGTTGCAAGGAGTTTCCCATTTTGTCATTTGTGTTTGTGGTATTATTCCTTTATAATCAAGTCAACGAGGAACGGTAGAAAGACAAAAGAAAAATGAAAGATAAATGTAAAAATAGAAAGAATGGAAGGAAGGAAAGAAGGCAGGGAGGGAAGGTAACTGGAAGGAGGAAACGAATAAAGGTAAAAAAGAAAGAAGAAACACTTTTAATTAGAGAATGAAGTTGAAAACTAAAAAACTCAAAAATTACCTTTATTTTAAGCCTATGTACTTGATCCCATAAGATATTATCCTGTTTCTAAATAGGATTATTCTTAGTTCTCCTCAGACACTTTTTAGGCAAAGCAATGTGCTTCCTGATTTGCAAAGTATGGTAGGGAAAAAAATGCCCTTCCCTCAAGGATGCCTTAAGCCTCAGAACCTGTGAATATGCTAGGTCACATTACAAAGGGGAAATAAGATTGCAGATGAGATTTAGGTTGCTAATTAGCTGACTGAAAGATGGGGACATTATCCTATGTTACTTGAGTTGGCTCAATATAATCACAAGGGTCCTTAAAAGTTAGAAGAAGGAGAGGGGCGCCTGGGTGGCTCAGTCGTTAAGCGTCTGCCTTCCACTCAGGTCGTGATCCCAGGGTCCTGGGATCGAGCCCGCATGGGGCTCCCTGCTCAGCGGGAAGCCTGCTTCTCCCTCTCCTGCTCCCCCTGCTTGTGTTCCCTCTCTCGCTGTGTCTCTCTCTGTCAAATAAATAAATAAAATCTTTAAAAAAAAAAAAGAAGAAGGAGGTAGAAGAGAGTCAGTGGGAGATATGGCTACGGAACAATGTTCAGAGAGATGTGGTCACCGACTTTGAAGATGGAAAAGAGGGGCCATGAGCTGAAGAATATGGCCTCTAGTAGCCAGAAAGGCAAGGAAACAGATTCTCCCCAAGAGCCTTCAGGAGCAGCGTAGCCCTGCGGACATCTTGATGCTAGCCCACTGAGATGCAGGTCAGACCTCAAACCACACAACTAAGATGACAAATTTGTGTTGTTTTAAGTCATTACATGTGTGGAAGTTCATTATAGCAGCACTAGCAAACTAATTCACCAGTTGTCTTTGCATAAGTCAAAGAAACACACACAAAAACCTGCTTACCCAGTCTGAATTGTACATTTTTTTCCACAAATGGCACATTCATTGTAGAGAAAAAAACTACAAAGTGAAAGAATTCAGAAATTTCTTTAATCATGGATATTTATGGTGACTTGGCACATTGGTGCACATTTGTACACCTTTAATGTGTGGATCCCATTGATGTTTAGAATTATACAAGACATGTTCTCTGTAATGTGACATAAATGAGTTGACTGCCTTCTTAGGAATTGGGTGCTAACCATTTCCACTTGATGGGCCTCAAAAGCTACAAACACATTTTGCCTTCAATGAAAATCCAGTGAAGTGTTGCTGTAACCAAGCAACCCGAACACAGGAACAAGCAGCAGGCATAGACTGAAAGCAATCTGTCCCTTCAAAAGGCAGAACTGTGCAGTGTGTGTAGCAAATGCTTATAAACAGCAGAACACATAAAGACCTAGGGACACGAACCTTGACTAAGCAGAGTTTGATCTCATTAGGAGGTTCTGATAAAACAAAGGCAAGACAAAATGCAGCTTGGAGAAGGGAGATGCTGTAGGCATCTTTACAGAGATCCCCGCATGGTGCTTCCAAAAGACTTTCAAACGTCCCGGGTAGACTGGTTTCTGTTCCATGGGTGAAAACATTGAGGCAAATGGCGGGGGCGGGGAGAAAAAAAACCCTTTTGACGTACAAGTGTATGAATGAAATAATTCCTAATAAGACCCAGGGGTAAGAATAAAGATAAAAATAAGCAATGGAGTAAATGAAATCCTCCAAGTTTTATTCTTCTTCATCTATGGCCCTAACTTGGACCCTCAGCTACAGGCTTTTGAAGTTTTCACCTTCAACTGCTATTCACTCCATAATCCAGAGCAATTAGTGATTTCCAATACCCTGTTACAGCTGTCACTGTTGGGGTTATAGAGAACTCTTTGATGGGTCCAGCATGGTTACTGAAACCAGTGTGTATTTGATCACATGACTCCCATGACCCTTTGCAGCCCTTGTCTTACTTGACTGGGCAGCCTTTATCCTGTTGACCGTTCTGTCTTCTCCTTCTCTTCCTGCCAGACCTCTCTGACGTACTCGCCTGTACACAGGCCATCTCCAGCTGACATCTCTAGGCATCTCCAACTCAACATATCTAAGACTAAATTCAAACCCCTTCACCCCACCCCATCTGTCTCCTCTGAAATCCAATATCTCAGTAATTGGTGCCATTATGTGCCCTGTTTGCCAAGCCAGAAACAGCAGAACCATGTGGATTTTTTTTAAGTAGTGCCTTTTATTTATTGATTTATTTATAAATTAATGAGATTTGAGTGCTCCTCTTGACCAAGGACCAGTTGGGGCGGGATGGAGGGGGACAACCTTTGGCGGCTTATTATTTTTTTTAATTTCCCTAGTCTTATCAATTGCCTTGCAGAAAGTGGGTTTAGCAATTTGTTAGATTCCGTAGGTCCAGGTTTTCAACTTAATGGAAGAGCTTTGCACTGCAAGGATGTCCCCTTTATCAGTCATTCTTTGTATGGCATTTCTGCTTTGTCAAGTTTCACAGGAAGCCATGAGCATACAAACATCTTCCATACTTCATGGAAATCCTGAAAAGCTTAGAGCACTTTATTTTGGTTAATAATATTTCCTCTCTCTGCAAATGCAAATTGCTCCTAGAAGCCCTTAGTAATGAAATATTTAAAAGATAAGGGATACAGAAGAAGCCTGTGTGAAGGAATTAAGCCTTAAGAGAGAGGACTCAAGAGCACATGAAATAAAAGCCACAACAAGATTGTCATAATTGTTCTGCTTGACAGACCCACCCATTTGACAAAGGAATTTCAGATACCCATCCTTTTTTACCCTGGGGAGTAGAGAAGCTGCCTTAATAGCCCTAAGGGTAACTTTCTCCTTCATAACACACTTCTTTTTCCATGCAATCCACAGGCCTCTTCGAAGCAAGTTTCCATCCACGGACATGTCTCTTAGCCAATCTTAGGGTCCTAACCATGGGCCATGGTAACTGTGCCATCCAGCCGCGTGATAGATGGGCGATTTCCAGCACAGAAGGAAACATATATCTTACAAAGACAATGACTGTTCCTCAGTCCCAGTAACCATCTGGTGTGGGCACCCCTCACCAGCATTAACATTGGCCAGATATCACCAAGTAGCTCAGCTTGGATATCGAAAAAGTGGGACATTTTTCCTCCAGCACACAATATCGGTACTTGAGAACAATGGTTCTCCAACTGCAGCTTGCATGAGCATTACCTGGAGGGCTTGTTAAAAAAGTGTTAGGTCCCTCCCCTGAGCTTCTGCTTTGATAGATCTTTAGTAGAACCTGAGAATTTGCATTTCTAACAAGTCCCCAGCTGATGATGATGATGCTGGTCCAGAGACCACACTTAACAGTTCTGTGGGGTTTTGTAATCTGTTTGTTTTTATACCATTTACTTTCCAAAAGACTGCATTCATTATGGAAACTCTGGATAAAGGAGTAAGACCAGTCTTGAATCATTGCAAAATCGTGGCATACTCTGTTTTTCAGCAAACTCTGTCTTCCATTAAAGAAGGTGAAGTAGATATTACAGACTTCAAAGTAGGTTAGACATGTCCTTAAAGGGGTTTCTGATATGTACAAAACTATTACTGAAAACTGGTTTTTCAAGGGAAATCAGTTGGTTTTCACACTCATTTGTGATCAAAATAAGAACTTCGGTCATATTTGTACTTTTTGTGCAGAACTCAACAGAGTAATCTGATTGGCAAAGAAGAAGACAAACTCTCTCTCTTCACAGATGACATGATACTTTATGTGGAAAACCCAAAAGACTCTACCCCCAAATTACTAGAACTCATACAGCAATTCAGTAATGTGGCAGGATACAAAATCAATGCACAGAAATCAGTTGCTTTCTTATACACTAACAGTGTACCTGTGGAAAGAGAAATTAGAGAAACGATTCCATTTACAATAGCACCAAAAACCAAAAGATACCTTAGAATAAACCTAACCAAAAAGGTAAAGGATCTATACTCTGGGAACTTCAGAACACTCATGAAAGAAATTGAAGAAGACACAAAAAGATGGAAAAACATTCCATGCTCATGGATCGGAAGAAAAAACATTGTTAAAATGTCTATGCTACCCAGAGCAATCTATACCTTCAATGCCATCCCCATCAAAATTCCAATGACATTTTTCAAAGTCCTGGAACAAACAATCATAAAATTTGTATGGAATCAGAAAAGACCCTGAATCGCCAAGGAAATGTTGAAAAAGAAAAACAAAGCCGGGGGCATCATGTTGCCTGATTTCAAGCTATATTACAAAGCCGTGATCACCAAGACAGCCTGGTACTGGCACAAAAACAGACAGATAGACCAATGGAACAGAATAGAGAACCCAGATATGGACCCTCAACTCTATGGTTAAATTATAAATTAAATTAACCATTGGCTCAATCCCAGGGTTAGCGGGGAGGGGAAGACTCTGGGAGAAGCTTCTGAATTAGCCCACTTGAGAAGCAAGGGAACTAGAGTACTTACATGCAAATCCTGGCAGTCACTTGTGAAAGGCTGCCCTCTTGGGGGTGTTAATTCCCTGATATTTCTCCAGTGGCCTCCAGCAGCCCAGAGAAAGCCCTCAGGCAGAGACCCAGGGGCTGGTGGCTGGAAGTCAAGCTGGCAAGCACTGAAGTGTCAAGGAACAAGGGGGTGTAGGCAGGGCACCTGCATCTGCCAGAAATGCACTGCAGCCTTTCCTTCCCCCTAGCTAACTCTAACTCACCCTTTAGGATTCAACTGAAATGTCACCTCTTCTGGAAATCCTTCATAGACCTTCTCTCTGACTTAGCTGCTTCTTGTCTGTTTCCCAGTGAAACCTTTGCCTACCTGCATCAGAGAATCTGTTACTTCCTCTTCTGATTGCTGCTTCCACTTCTTTGTGAGCTTTTTGAGGGAATAGAATGTCAACTCTATCTTCAAGGTCTTCCATAGTTCTGACATGTGGTCTTGGTCAATAAATGGTTAAGTAGTAAAAGTAGTAATAATAATGACACCATAACACTAATAGCCAGTATTTATTGAATGCTCATTCCATGTATGCACTTCACATGTATTACGTATTACCAGCTCTAGAAAGTTAGTACTTTTATTATCCCTATTTCTCAGATAAGAAAGCTGAGGTATAGGTTTACATAATTTGCCCAAGATTGCACGGCTATATATGGTTTGGCCTGATCTGAATCCAGATCCTGGGTATACTGTTAACCACTATATGGATAAATGAATGAAAATGAATGAACAAATGGATAATAACATCAAGTCTGATCCTTCAACACCTGGGAACATTCTAGGGATGATGCTATGAGTATAGTCTATATAGTCCCTGGAAGCAGCTATCCCTCCCCTGACATCTTTTGTAATGGCACTGGCTACTCTATTATATGTTCAAATGTATCTGCATGTCTTACTTTCCTTACTAATGATAAATTTCTAGGCAACTGCATAATCTGGTATTTTCTATTTCCCCAGACATAAAGCCACACATACAAAAGGTTACCAATGAGTGTTTGCCACATGGACAAATGGATACATAGTTGACAAGCAAAGGGATCTTTGACTCTTCCTTTATCTTTCCCTGGAAACTGTGGAGACTCTTTTCCATCCCACTCTGAGATTCCAGAAAGTCTGTTGTCAAAGAGATGGTTCTAGATATTTTAGATGGCTCTGAAAAATAAAATTTTGTTTAAATATATTAAGTTCAGGGAAGAATCTGTGAAGAGTTTACTTTGTAACATTTTGGTAATCATTTGGTTAGAAAATTATATTTCTGAGAGAAAGACATTCTTTCTCCCAAAATTCTATTCATAGAAAAAAATGAAAGAAATAAATTATATAGAAAATCACTACTGTTTCTAACAATTTGAATGGAAGAAAATTTACTTCTTGAAAAATTAACCATGGCCATCAAGAATTACTTTCCTAAAACTTCAAATTAAATGCATTTTCCATTCCCAGTGACTGGTATATCTATAATCTTCATTTATAATTAGCACTTTGAAGAGTGTCACATTGAATAAATTTGGCTCAGAAATTACTAAATTTAAAGCATATATCCAAGAGGAAATTACAAATCGTTACTGAGTCCTCATTGTTTGCAAATCATCACATAGATCCATGCTGTCCTGATATGTAAGAGATAGATAGGAAATACAAACACGGGAATTCTCTAATTTGACTAAAAAATCAGATAAAATTAAAAATAAAACCTCAAAAATTTTATTCCGCAGAAATTTCTTTATGGATTTTAGTGTATAAAATTAATTGCATTACGTACCAGGGAATACAAAGGAACATAAGACATAGTCTTTAAACTTTGCAGAATTTGTGATCTAGAGATGGGCATCTGCCAGACAGATATGTTAACAAGTAGACTTATGATTTGGTGGTAAAAATAACTAATATATAGCACTTAATATTTCAGTAGCTGTCCTAGTGCTTTATGTAACCTTATCTCATTTAATCCTTGCAACAACTCTATGTAGGAGGCATTATTATCCCACTTTATAGCTGATGAACCTAAAACTCAGAACTGTTTGGTAACTTTTCCAAGGTCACATGCCTAATGAATGGGTGGGTGGAGGAGCTGTATGCAGACCTCAGCCCAAAGGTCCTTAAAGTTGATATTCAGAAGGCGTTAAAAATAAGGTACACTGAAGAGAAGACTATTCACTCAAACTTGGTTGGAGCAGATGTTATGGTACCACAGTTTGGCCTTGAAGGATGAGTGTGAACAGAGATGGAGAAGGCATTGCTTCCAGGACTGAGGTGGGTAGAGGAAACTAGCAGAGATCTTAGAAAACAGAATTAAGTGGTGCAAGAGTGAAGGTGGTAGCATGAGTGGAACAGAGGAGGGGAAACCAAGGAAAGTGGTCAGAACCAGATACTGCTGGCCTTGAGTGTAACCCCCAAAGAGTCTAAGACCTTTCTCATTAGGCAGACAGGAGTCACAGAACAGTTGTGAACCAGATCAGAGCTGTATTTGAAGATTGATTTGGCAGCTATGTGTAAAAGGAGTTGGAATCAGGAGTGGGAAAAAGAGAAGAGCAGGGTAAGAAACCACAAAATAGGGAAGTCTGAATTTGAGCTGTAGTGATGTGAAAGAGAGGAAAAAACATGGAAAGAAGACAGGATTCGGACTGCCTGGATGTGAGCAACAGCGAAGAAGAGATGACAACACGTCAAGAGTTCAAAAAGCAACTGTGTCACCCAGAGCGCAGAGGACGCATGGGTCCTTGCCCAATTACAGGGGGTTTCACTGGGATGAGGGGAGTTGAATGGAAATGATAGGACTGGGGTGGGTTGGGAGAGGGGCACTTGAACTTCCATGGTTAAAGATTTGGATTTGCAGGTATAGCAAACTAGCACTTTTCACTGTGCAGTGCAGAGATTGGACACAGGGTCAGCAGACACCCAACTGGTGAGCTCCACATTTCTAGATACCTGAGGCGAGGATGCATCCTTTCCCTGGATGCAGAAAGTGCGGCATTTAAAGTGTGTTTTATTTTTGTCCTTTTGAAATGAAGTGACTGTGCATAACTTTAAAAGCAAGACAAATTATTGCATATATAGTTTTGTTAGACAGATATAACAATTTTTAAAAGGAAATGTAAACCCTAGATGTTAAAATTGTGCTCTAATTCTATTTACATTACATTACACTAATTTAGCATAATAATACAAGACAATAGAAATGCATGATCTACTACTCTTTTCTACTGAGTGTTTTCTTGCCTTTGAATTTTTATTAGATTGGAGAATTCTGGGGTTTCTAGCTTTCATACGAGTTTTTCTTTGTCTTTTCCCTTTTTTTTAATAGATGATAATAATGAAGAAGAAGGTGTTGACATGAAAGAAGATTCAGGTATTAACTTTATGATTTATTCATAGAGCATAGACAAAGACCATTGTGTTGTTTATGTACGCCTCACATTTTTTCAAAGAAAAACATAATAAGGTTAATAAAATCGGTGAAGGGGATTAAGAGTACACTTATCCTGATGAGCGCTGAGTACTATATGGAATTGTTGAATCACTATATTGTATACCTGAAACGAATATAACACTGCATGTTAACTATACTGGCATGAAAAGACAAAAAAATAAAATGTACACTCAAGGTCATAAAATAAGAAAGTAGTTATGCTAACTCTTACAGCTAATACAATTAGCATATTTAAGAAGTAAACTTTCAGCTTTCTGAAAGCTGAGGTATAAATGGAACCTGTTGTTATAATGAATAGAGCTGTGTAGCAAATCACCCCAAAGCTTAGTGATTAAAGCATCTGCTTATTATGCTCATATATTCTGTGGGTCAGGAATTCAGACAGAGCACAGCAGGGCTGACTTGATCCTGCTGCTCTACAAGGTCTGAGGCCTCATCAGGAAGCCTGATGGCTGGGGGGCTGGAATCCTGTGAAGATTTGTTCACTCAATGTCTGGCCGGCGATTGATATCGGCTCTCGGACTCTCGGCTGAGACCACAGCTGGGGCAGTTTTCTGAAACATCTATGCATGGCCTCTTTCTATAACCTGGGCTTCCTCTCAGCATGGCAGCCAGGCTCCAGAGAGAGCAAAGTGAGCCAGCAGGAGCTGTAACCTTTTTAAGATTCAGCCTCGGGAGTCCAACAGAATGACTTCCACAGAACTCTTTTTGGAACAGTCATTAAGAAGCCTGCCCAGGCTCATGGGGAGAGAAAGTAGTCTCAATCTCCTGATGGGGAGCAGTGAAGTTTTATAGAGCACATGGGACCTGAAAACTTGCCATGGCCATCTTTGGTACATATATTTGGTGCATCTGATATATTTTTCTCACTATCAGAAATTAAGATGTGTCCCTACACCTCAAGAAAGACCAGTGTTTGATGAGGGAAATCTAGTGATCGCAAACATTGGATCTGGCCTAAGGGGGCCACTCAGTATGTGCTCGTTAATGAATGCATGAATCAATAGGCCTGAATTCAATCCTAGCTCCTCCATTTATGGACTTGGGGTAAAAGTTTTCTCTATAGGCCTCAGGGTACACCTCTGGGGCCAATAACTCTTACTATACAGTCTTGTTTGGGAATTAAATGAGATATCGTACCTGACATGTTTCTTGGACCCTAGTAAACACTAAATTATCCCTTCTTTCTTTCTCCTCTAGATATTGGAAGGGTACAGAACTTAATTCCATAGTATAAGAACTCCATGTTCCCCATTTTGGCAACCACACTGTTCTAGGCATCAAATGGGGCCAAGTTTTAAAATTAAAATCGGTATCTCAGAGGTCCTAATTTTGTTTAACCTGCTATTCGATGCCAGAATGTCATCCATTATTTACCGACAACCTCAGTCTGAGCATCTCCATTAACGGGGAACAATTTAAATTCTGAGGTAAACGATCTCTGTTAGTCAAGGTTTGGTTAAAATGGTCCTTTCTCCTGGTTACGTTAAATCTCTCTTCCTCCCCTGATCTCCCACTGTCTTCGTGGAAAGATACCAACAGGTCTTTTCTTCATAACAGCTCACTGGAGCAATGACCATAACTCGTGTCTAGCTTCTAGCTTCTTCTCCGGTCCAAACATGCCTGAGTCCTGTGGTTCCCTTGGTCTCCCCAGGTCAGTGGATTCAGAGGGCAGGAGAAGTCAAGGGAGGATCTACAAGCCAGGAGCAGGAAACTGCTGTAATAACAGTTGTCAGTTCCCTGTCTGTGTATCCTTGGGACCTGCTTGTTGCTTTACACTATCAACAGCGGTCTAAGGAAAGTTCCTGTGACCCTCAGCTGAGTGTCGTTTGCTGGTCAGAAAAGCAAACTCAAAGTGCCAGGGAGTTAATTTGTCTGGAGTAGCCCTCAGCCAACAACGGGCAAGAGTTGGTGGACTCGAGCAGGACACCTCTGAGGCAGGTTATGTTTCAGCGCTGTCCAGTAGAAATAGGATGGGAGCCTCAAATGGGAGCGTCCTGTTTAACTTCAGATTTTCTAGTAATCACATTGGAAAAAGTAAAGAGAAACAAATGAAATTAATTTAATACTATTTTATATAATATATCCAGAATATTATCATTTCAACAAGTAATCAATATAAAAATTAAATGACCCTGATATTTTACATTCTCTTTTTTCCATACTGAGTTTTGAAATGTGTGTGTGTTTTACATTCATGTCTCAGTTCAGACTAGACACATTCCACATATCCATTGGCAAAGTGTGGTATTGGACAATGAGATTCTGTACCATCACCCAGAGGTCCCCAGTGGAACTTGCTCACACCCAGTATTGGCTGCCTTCCCTTTCCTGTCTCCCTTCCCTACTCCCCTCTGGCACTTTCTGGGATAATTTCTTAAGTGAAGTATTTGAACTCAAACCCTTGTCTCAGCGTCTTCTGAGAAAATCCAACCTGAGACAAGGACTCTGCTTGTCTTTTGTAAAACATAAAGCCCAAGGTGAAATTTCAATTAGAATATCCATTCCCATGACCATGAGAGATGTCTTATTGCTTAAAAGAACCATATGTTGAAAAAAGACTTTAAGTGGTCACCCCACCTTGGATTAAATTCCGTGAATTTAATGTCAATTTTTGCTATTCTCCTTTATCCTGCTCATGTGAAGTATCCTTGGAATATCCTTCAGCCGTGGGGAGTACTGCCCTTTCAGCCGGCCAGTTTAAGGACCTTATCTTGCTAAGGATCATTTGCCTAAGTGCCATAAGTACACATTTCTAGGCAGGGGGAGTTGACTTCTTAATGAGATGCAGCTAGCTATCCAAACCACTGAGTGATTTTAAGAAAATCATTATTAATGCTAATGCAGAGCCCACAAGGTTGGAGTCAGCATATGAGGTTTGGGGGACTTTAATTGGATCATCAGTTCTGATCTTAGTGTCATCAGGTTTCCTGGGGGTTTTGTGCAGCAGTTGGATGCAGCTGTTAAAGTCATACTCGATGGCCCAAAGATGCTAAGTCACTAGGCCAGAATGGGCTTGGGAAGCTGCTCTCCATTTCCTAATATCTGAGTGCTGAAATCATGAGGGATTTCTGTGCAGAATGGTTCCATGATGTGCCACTGGCCTTGCCAGACACTGGTGAGGAGGCTGGCTTCAGTTCAGATCTCATACTCGGGCGTGTTGGTCTCTAAGACGGGTCTCTAACCAGACCATTAAGCGCTGCCTGTCCTCTGCCCAGTGTTGCCTGTATTGCAAGTAGAAATGCTGGAGGGATTTTTACGAATGCAGCTGACATTAGTGAAGGGCTACTTGGGAGAATAACTGGCCAACAAATGCTAGTAAATGATAGTGAATAACAATCTGAATACCAAAAACCAGTAAGATGCTGGTAAACCGACTCTCTGGATGAAGGGAACCCCACTGGGGGAGTTTGCATATTTCGTTATTGTAAATACACCCACTGTGGTGGTGTTCAAGCTACCAAACATGAGATCAATGAATGCGGGAGTTGAGGAGAGAGAGGTATAGTCAGCTGGCTCACGTCAGCCCCAGCACACGTCTGCTGAACCAGATTTTAATCAGGATGTACCTTGTGCCAGTCGCTCAACATACATGAAGTCATTTAAGATATGCACAACCCTAGGAGGCAAGGATTAGTAACTACACAAGGCTTAAGAGGAATTAGTTCCTGGCTTAAGTAGGAGAGCCGTAACTGTGTCTGACCCCAAAGCTCACACCCTTGTACTCCATCTCCAGACTCTAAAAGTAAGTAGAGGCAGGAGCATCTCAGATGGTGTGAGACAAGTTCATCCTCAAGGTGAGGCTCTGCCCCCATGGGGAAAATGACAGAGACAGACTGGCTTAAATGCTTAGGATTCCCTTTAAGTCCTTTATCAGTTTCTTTAATCCTGGCATAGAGGACAGAAAATCAACAGCCACCTATGACAATTCAGCTACATGACAGTGAGGAGCACAGTTAAGTTCTTCAGGCGGCAAAGCTATGCTCAGGGCAAAGCTCCAGGTCTCCACCCTCTGCCAAAGAGAGAGGCAACATAGATAATATGATACGCTGCCAAGGAAAAGTATGGGGTGCTTTGGAGGAATGTTCCTTCAGCTTCTCCAGACCAAGAGGGATCGTTGTTTCTGCTGAACCACAAGTAGAAATCTGAGCACAGAGGCCATGTGTATCAGTGACTTTCATTTGAATGCCTCCGTGGCTGTTACGAAATGATACTAATGTCATAGATGACTATTGATAATTAACATGTATCCATGCCCACTAACTACACAGGAGGGCCCTGTTACTTTTTAAAAATGAAGTACCAGTCCTTTTGGGGTACTTACCTCAAAACGTGGACAAATAGAGACAAATATATGTCTTTCAGAGATGTCTCACCCATTCCCCAAGAATTCCTATTCAGGTTGGGAAATCAGGTTCATTATCAAAAACTCACTTTCAGGAAATGCTGGTTTGGGGTTGAATCCCCAGCATTGGGAGCACTCCTCTTAGTCCCTGTTGTAGATGATGCATTTCAGAAGCATCTTCCAGAGAGTCTTAAGAGTTTCCTTCCAGGGAGATCATAAGTGTTGCTTTGCCCATTTTATGCATCCTTTTGAGCACAGCATCTGTGCTCAGTGAGCTGTTCCAAGCATCTCATTTCTGGTTTTGCTAAACCCATTCTGAAGGGTCAATATCCATCTCACACCTGGTGACAGAAGTTTGGGGGAGTTGCTAATGTAATCATTGGCGGAATTTTTCACCCTGGCCATGGTAACGATCTTGGATGTGACTTACTTGCAACCAGAGAAAGCCTAACTTAGTGCCCAAAAACCTTTGTAGTCCATAATGCCAAAGTTTTTAATAGCACATCTATCAAATGCAATTTTTTGTTCTGTTCCTTTTTTAATAAATGGGAAAAGAAAAATGAGTCGCCATAGCACTATAGTGTAATTTTAGAATCCTGGCATAAGGCGACAGCTGCTAAGAGAGTAAGAATTAGGCATGAGCCCCATTATATCTTGGCCTTAAAGAAAGGCCTGGGTAAGGGGGGAAAGAAAACAGAATTGGAAATGAAATTCGCAAGACACTACTAGGTACCAGGGACACAAGAGAGATTAGGAAAGACAAATGTCCTTTTCTCAAGGAACTTACATTCTAGGAGGTGGGATGGGGAAGGGAGATATACAATAAAGAAAGAAGGGGACAAGATAATTTCAGATACATCAAGTGATGTATTTGAGAGAGATTTCACTTGCAGGCACCCTTCATGTTAGGAATTAGCAGAGGGCCTTTCTTGGGAGCTGAGTTTGATTTGAGATTAATAGGTGAGAAGGAGGTAGACACATGAGTGTGTGTTTTTGGAGGGGGAGGGGAGAAGAACAACAGATGTGATGATTCTAAGGCAGAAACCAGCCTAGTAATGACAAGAACACACAAAGACAAAGTGCAAGTGGGAGACGAGGCTAGAGCAGAGGTAGAGCCTGAGGGCCATGTTGTCCTGGCCCATGGAATTGGATTTGGATCTTAATCTAAGACCAGTGGTATTTAAACAGGTGAGCAACAGGATCGGCTTTATGTTTAGAAGATAGCTCTGGCTGCTACATGGAGAAAAGCTAGTTTCAGGGAGTTTAGAAAGCCAGAACGTTACTATAGGAACTCAGGTAAGAGAGGCTGCTGGTTTGGATTAGGGTGATGATTGCAAAGGATGAGCACAGTGCATGAATATGGGATATTTTGGAGCAGAGCTGATAGGACTTATGATGACCTTCCTGGAAGAGTGACCGAAAGGAAACATTAAGGACAATATCTCAGTTTGGGGCTTTGAATTCCTGGGTTGATAGTGAGATGTGAAATACTGTGGAGAGAACAGGTTTGCAGACATCAAGAGTATTGTTCCAGCTGTGCTGTTTGAAATGCCTAATGGGATTATTTACATAAATTTGAAATGCTTGGTGAGAGCCCAGTGAAGGGAAATCATGGGGGCTGGAAAGAGGGAGGTACCATTACATCCCAGCCCTGAAAGGACAGTGGGGGAGGGGGTAGTTACAGGACGCTGGAGACAGAGAGGATGTGGAGAAAGCCAAGTGATTGGGGCTGTGATCTGAGATAGATGGATACAATAAGCCCTTGAAGGTTACTGGTAGCCTAGGAAGAAAGACAGAAATTTCACTGGTAAGTAGAGAGCAGTCTCCCAGTGCACAGCTGGGTGGGAGGTGGGGTAGAAGGTGGAGAGTGGAGAGAAAACAGCCAGTCCAAATACAAAATGAGCTGCCATGTAAGCAGCTGAAGACATAAGCTTTGAGCTTAGCAGAGAGGCCAGGACTGGAAATACAAATTAATGCCTAACAAAGTATCTGTATCTGAAGGGGATGAATTTAGAGAAGACAGTTTCCTAAAACTGTCTTCAGGATTTTTTTTTTCAGTCTTCAGAATTTAAATTATCAGCCTCCTTGGATAGACTTGGCCCCAGGGGGTATTGGGAAGGATTGAGAAAAGTGGGAAACATGTTAATTTAATTGGGGGCATATAGAAGTTGTTTAGAATTTGGATGACTAAAGCTCCACCCCAACCCCCCAAGATGAGATGACATTGCAGCTGATCTAGCTCTACTTTGAGGATTTAGTAAAATGAAATTGCATTTTGGCAACTGTCAGTTAATCCGTGAAGTTTTAAATCAAACTCCTATGGAGAAAAAAAAATAATTTGGGGTTGCCTTATGGAGAATTTCTTTTAATTTAAAAAAAAGCATTTAAGATTTCACATCTGTGTGAATCATTAATGATGGTCACAAAAAGATGTTAAGCTTTAATGTCAATCTATGTGCACTGGAGAATCACAGGCTCTTGCCAAAATTTAGCTCAGCCAAAATGACAAATGAATCTGTGATCAAGCTTCACTATACATGTGGGTTTACTGAGGGAAAAAAAAAAAAAGGACTTTAAACTTCAACATAATTTTAAATATTGAATATCTAAATAAGAATGTTTTAAATCTTTATGCTTCCAGAGGGGTTAGAGCCAAAAGGCCTCTCTCCACCCCACAAGAAGAGCAAAGCAAAGAAGCCAGAATGTTCCAAAGACTCTAGTGAAGGTGAGTCCTGTCCCTCCTGTCTTTAAAAAATTACTCCATGAAAAGAAACTTCTGGTTAACTTTTTAAATTACGTGCATGCTCTCTTGTTCAGATATTTCTCAGGGTGCAAAAATCACAGAAGAATTCTTTATCCTTTCCTAATATGTGGATTCTCCCCTGAATGTGAGGACAAAATATCAGATTTAGGTTTAATTGGTGAAGGTAAAAACCAAGTCTGAAAAAACACATTTTCTCACTGTGATGTATTTTCTTGTTGCTGCAAAGTGCTGACAAGTTGGGTGCTCTGTCATCGCGTAAGGGTGAGTTATAGACCTGGGTGTGACGAGCAGTGCGTAGCTAATTGCCTTATTGGGATCACTTGTTTTTTTTCATGAACATATTCTGAGTCCAGGTTCAAACCTTAGCAGTGGGTGCTAGAAATGCTTCTGGTCTTTTGTTCTCTTCCACTTTCTAGAAGCCAGCGTATCTTTGCGTTAAATGGACAGGCTCAGTTGGGCTCAGTTTTCTGAAGAAATGAAGCCAGTCTGTCTTTGACTTACAACACTAGTGCCACCTACAAGATATTCACATTTTTCTTTTAAAATGTAGATTAGGTAGATTAGGGAGCCTCTCATCTCCTGAGTATGCATGAACTTCTTAAAGGGGAACATATTTATGCTTTCTCGTTTCTTGCGTTGGATCCTCACTTCATCCGCTGTGAAATGGAGAGCATTATAATACTGATAGTGTCAGCTTGGGTCTTTGGGAAAGAAGATGCCAAGATGAAATAGAAGTGCAGGAAATGTATGGGAGCGGGGAGCCTTGAAGGGTAAAGGAGGGGAGGAGCAGGGGGAGGCGAAGGAGAGAAGGAAGGAAGATTAGCTAGGAAGAGCCTCCATCTGCAGTGCAATCTGCAGAAGTCTGGGGAGGCCCAGAGCCCTGGGCAGGAAATGGCCGGCTCCAAGATCCCTTTTCTCCTGCTCACTCACTGGCCACAAGCAGCTGGGGGAGAAAGTGGCCTCGGTGTGACTATAATGCTGCAGTGGACCCCAAAGTGTGGCCAGTGGCCGCTGTCAGCTAACTTCATTCCCAGCAGCATGTTCTCTCTTGAAGGGTGATCCTGAACATCTCTCCTCCGTGACAGCACAGCATCTGCATGAGTGTCGGGGTTCCAACTAATAAGTAATGACACTGCCTTCACCCTCACCTGGGTTCAGAACCAACTGAGAAGGCAAAGCTGTAGGAAAGTTTGAAACCAAAAACATGAGCTTTGTTACTAATGAGGTTGGATTAGAGCATCTGGTGGCCCTGCCCCCAGATGGGCTTCCTAAGGCTGATTTCACTCCTGAATATGAAAGATGTAACCTCTGTCCCCTCAGGAGCAAGTACCATTGTCCTTGGTATCTTGGGTGCCTGGACAGAGACTACCCGGGTGAGCTTATTATATGAAAAAGAACAGACCAGGACATGCCCTCTCTGTGGACAGGTGGATCTGAGAGAGACTCGAGACGTGTCTGTTTCCACTCCCCGCCCCCACCCAAGGCTTGGATAAGTGAGGGGATGAGGAGAAAGGCACAGCAGTAAATGTTCTCTGCCCTTTGGTTGAGGAACAAGAAATAAACATTTCCAACTAACAGTAAACAATAGAAATAGTATGTATAAAGTGCCTAGCACAGGTCCAGCATTCATAATGGCTATTATAATTGCCAAAATAATCAGCACCATGAGAGGGTGCACACTGCCCTGATTCACTTAAATATGCTTGAGAGCTTCAAATCATTCATGGTGAACACTTAGAACCATGGAGAAGGCCAGCAGTTCTCATTGGTCCAAGGTGATAAGAGCTTTGGGCTTTCATCTCCTACTCTAATGAGGTCATTTCCTGGACAATCTCTTGAGGCCATGTCTGGTAAATGGGTTAAGGGCAAAATGACAATTGCCTTTTCTTTGGAGAGAGAGGCTCCACCTCACCTAGTGGTTCCCATCAAATGTCCAACCCACATCAGAGGTTGTTTTCCAGAGGCTGAGCCTGTGGTCATTTCAAGTGTCACGTGGTGAGCCATAAACTACAGCAGTTCTGTCTCCTTTAATTAATAAGGGTATTCCTCCCAGTTATTCCTTCAGGTGAGCGGAAACTTCTTTTGCCTCCTAAATAATTTGCTTTGTTTAGGAACATCATTCCATAATCCCAAGATGAGTAGATAATATGGCTTTTCCTTACCCAAAGATGTGGTCTCAGAATATGCTCTTAAGGCACCAAAGTGCCATCACTGTGGATTCGTGACCAGGGACGTTCTGTCTGTGGCATCATGGTGAAATCTAACATTAGCCACTCTATAGAAACATGGGAATTGTGTATTTGTTCCTAAGATGACTTTCAGGATGAAAAAGTAAAAATTGCTGGAAAAATGGTAAGAAAGGGACAAGCTAGAGGTAGATGATTCTATGATGGGCACTCATTATCTATCAGTGTTTCTATTTTGATGAAATAAACTACGTCCTGAATTCATGTTACATATGTTTCACTTCCTCTCCTGATTCAAAGAGTTATAATCTTTGATTGGTAAAGAGTTACAATTCTTTCCCACTAGACATGCAAACAGAATATTGTATCCCTGGGTGGAGGGGTAATGCAGAACATGACCCTTTTCTGTGATGGGCTTCCCATTTTAGAGTTACCAGTCCTTTTCCAACTTGGTTGTCTCTCTAATATATATATATTTTAGTAAGAGAAGCTTCTGGTATTTTTATTTATAGATCACTCAGCTCAATTCCCCATCACTTGGCTTCATCTTACTTCTCCCCTACCTTTGGGTTCCTAGCCCTGATTCTAACCCTCATGGGTCTTCCTGATTACCTCAGTTTACCTTATAATATCCATTCTCAGACAGGATCATAGAGAATAGAGTTGGAACACAAACTCACCTAGATTTCCTGGCATATATAACTGTGATAACTGTATTTTGATCCAGAAGAATTTTGTGAACATATGGGCAAGTTATCTCATTCTACAGATCTGTTTTAAAGTAGACTGTGAATGGTTTTTTAACTTGCCCAAAGTCCGTGCAGCTTGTTAATGTCAGAATCTCTTCTTTTTTTCTAGAAACAGCATAACTTCACTAATCCTTTTCCCTTTCTCTCTTCTGGAAACTAGACCTAGTTTTGTTGAAGGAGGCAACATTGCTGTTACTGCAGCCTTGATTGAAAGCCTTATCCCTTTAGTAAAGGTTGTACTAAAGTACTGAACATCAAAAGAAATAATCAAACAATTTCCAAATGAATTTTGAGCATTTTTTGTAAGGTGGACTTTTGGATATAGAGTTTCATTTTGATTGTTTTGATTGAACTTTCATGGACCAGAGTATTGACCCACTGCAACACCATGCCAATAAGGAAATGATTAGTATTTTCAGATTGGCTGGCATCTGATATAAATGATAAGCCAACCATGAGCTGGCAAATTATAGGTACAATTGCTTGAAAAACACCTGGTAAATGGCACTTCCAGCAATTCCAGCTCTCAGGAATTTGGACCAATTTTTTTTTTCTTACAAAAAAATTAATTGAAAGAATATTATAGAAAACTTAGCACCATTAAGAAAACATGCTCCTCTCACACTCTTTCCTCCATCTTTCACCTCCAGCCATGTTTCTGGCTTTGTTTGTGTGGAAACATTATTATTTTGCTATTTTTTTAAGGCAGTTTTCCTGGGTAAAAATTTGAGGTTGATGGTTATTTTCTTGCAACATTTCAAGATTTTTTTCCCCCACTTTTATCAGTTCTGTAGTTGTTAAGAGGTAATATCCCAGTCTAATTGTTACTTTTAAATTGTCTTTACTTTCTCTTTGCACTGACAATCTGGTGTTTATCTTTTTTGTCTCTCGGTTTCAGTATGATGTCCCTCTGTGTGGGTTTCTCTTTATCCTTTTTAGGATTTGCTGTGCTTCTTGGATATGGGAATAGACATATTTTTTAGTAAAGTTCTGAAAATTTTTCTCCTATTGCCCCACCAAATACTGTCTCCACTAACCTACATTGTTGGTTTTTTTTTTCCTTCTGTGTCCCTATCTATCTCTCTTTGATGCTTTCTGGTTACTTCTTTCAAGCCTATCACTCGATTCATTAATCTTATTTAACTTTATCTAATCTGATTTCCATTGTTATCATTTTCATTTTTACAAGTTTTATTTGGTTTTTTTTCAAATATAGCTGGTCATCCTTTATTTAATAACCACATAAAATATTTTTAAAAAAATAATCTGTATCTGAAATTTCAATATCTCTAGTCTGTCTGTGTAAGTTAAATTCTGCAGTTTGTTGTTTTTGCAGATTCATGGTTATGGTTATTTCCTTGTATATTTTGTCTTTTTTATTGCCATGTTCTTTAGATTTTTATTTGTGGGGATTTTCTGAAGCTGGATTAAGAGTTTATTTATTTATGTTTTGTTTCTGAGATACCTGAAGATACTGCTGATTTAGGGAAACCTTAAACTACATATTTGGCTTAGAGTTTTTTGTTTTGTTTTGTTTGCTACTTGCCCATGTTAGTACATATGTATTATAAGATTAGGAAATCTCAACAGAGACTTTTTTTCTTCCTTTCTTCCTCTCCAACCAATGCTAAAACTTGAGAAAATTTCCTACTATACTCAGGAGCAAAGCACAGGTCCTATGGCTCCCATGTGTGGCTCATTCAAACCCAAGCTTCAGCTAGTGGTTCTCAAAGAGTATTCCTGTCTGCATCACCAACATCACCTGGGAACTTGTTAGAATTACAAACTCTAGGGCCTCATCTCAGACCTACTGAGTCAGAGATACTGAGGTGGGGCCCACTAATCTGTGTTTTTAAAAGCCCTTGGAGTATTCACACGCTTGCTTGAGTTTGAGAACCACTATTCTAGAGCCTAGACCATCTGGGTATTGGCAAATGCCTCAAAGCAACAATAATTTCAGTGCTTGCTTACAAATCTTGATTCAGTCACCATCATTTCTGGCTTCTAAGGAGTTTCCTTACAAAAAGCACCAGCTCAGCCATGTATTCAAGAATTAGATAGATACATGATAGATAGATTGGAAAAATGACTGGTAGATAGTAAATATCTACAAATATACATATAAAAATGGATGCATACATACCTATATATGTGTGTACATACATGCTTATGTATATAATACATAGTCTGGGAAGATATATGTCAAAATGATCTCAGGAATTAGAGCAGTGGAAAAGAGGGGCAGATTTGGAAAAGTTCAATATTCAACTTCCTAAATTTGTGTGTAACTGAAAAATATATATGCAAGCATTGTTTTATATTGATAAAACAAAAACATATTTTCATTTAAAAACTAGAGACATTGTGCTCCTAAAATTCAGTAGCAAATTGAGAACAGTAATTTTCCTAACATTCATCTCCAAAGCCTTCAGTGGCTTTTGGTAATGAATGCTATTTTTCTGCCATATTTTTTACAGAAAGCACTAGCACTTTGGCCCTCGCTCTACAATTGCCTCTACATAGAATATTCAACAAGCCTACATGGGATGAACATTCTTCAGGAACCCAAGCCCTTGCAATGCTAAATCAAGCAGCCCTATACTGCACTCTAAAATATTAATGATTTCTTTTGTCAGATGAGATACATGTGGAAACATTTTGGAAACTAGAAAGCACTATACAAGTTTGAAGGATCTAATATTGCTATTAGAGGTATTATTATTGTCTCGACTAAAATAAATTTTTCTGAACACACGAACCACTGGTGGAATGCACGTTGTATTTCCTAAGTGGCAGAATTTTCTCGCTGCCCTATTATTTTTCCTGCATATTAATGTATCATGTGACATGCTGTTTTGTGACTGGCTGGACAGAAGGGACATTCTATCTTTCAGAATGCCATGCAGCAGTTCATGCATTATATTCATAAGCATGATCTTTAATTTAATTTTTTGACAAGTGCAATGAAGGGTAAAATCAGGCAGTCATAATTTTGACTTAGCCATCACTCAAATGAGCTTAGTGATTGACCAGCTTTAAAAAAAAAAAAAAAAGTGTGAATGAGGAAAAGCAGCTTTCTCATGAAGAATAGCTTTGTTTTATCCTCTAAGACCTTAAAATACCAAGAATTTAAGCAAAAGGTAAAATTTCCATGGTGAAAATCAGAATACAATAAAAGTCCATGTCACCATCTTGGTTTAATTATTCTCTCTATGATCTGCATGATTCAGGGCCATTCTGAGCTATCCGCTGCTGCAGATTAGTAGATGGGCCCAACAGTCATGCTCTCCCCATTTACCCATTAAACAGAGCTGTGGTTCTAACCACAGAGTCCTGTTTCAGTTAGCATTAGGATTATAAACGGGGAACACAGAATACATCAAGGCATTTTCCATGGTGAGAAGGTCGAACCTACCTGGGCAGACTAAGCATGGGTGCCTTGTGACCCAGAATGATCCCTGTCTATGCCTGTGGTCACTGACATATTATTGGCAATATTCCCTTTCACTTTCGGTGCGGGGCGGAGTGGGGGAGTCCTAGCTTGGGTGATAACATATATGGATGCTCCCAGTCATGGAGAAACCATGGTTCAGCATGAGTGTCAACAGAGCTCTTGGCTGTACAAGTTCTGCTTCCTACATTGGCAGTTTATCTAACCTAAAAGTCAGTTTCCTCATTATTAAATGAAGGAAAGAACCTCCCCTGTGGGAGTGTGGGAGATTGAAACAAGATTATGTGTGGAAACTGCCCGGCACAATCTCTGGACAGAAGAACCGGTCAGCCCAAATGTATTGAATCAAAACAGGAAGAGCTCCCTCCCATCAAAAACTCACCCACCTTGTTTATTAAGGCTTGAAATTCCTTTCAATATGAACAAAAGAGTGTTGCAAACAGAGAAGAGACTTAAAAGGCATCGACTGAATCTCCTCTCTTGCTGTTTTTCCTCTTCTCTCTCCCTTAGGTTTCACCAGCCCTCCACTCCCCTGACCAACCACATTAATTCCTGTCCCTGAAAGTCCTCAAATGGCCTTCCCCCAATCTACATTCTCCCTCCAGATCTGAATACTTTTTTTTCTATAAGATTTTATTTTTAAGTAATCTCTACACTCAATGTGGAACTCAAACTCACAACCCTGAGATTAAGAGTCACATGTTCTACAACTGAGCCAGTCAGGCACCCTTTGATTCTTTTTATCTTCAAGTCAAGCTTCCTGAGAAACTGGTCTACCTCCAATATTTACACAACCTCTCCCCGCAATCATTCTTCAGCCTCTACTTCCTGCCTCTAAAACTTCATGGTGGGCTCCAGGTTAGATCAGGGGCATTAAGGAGGAGGTGGTCTCTGGTTATGGGCTGTCAGTTCAGACCTGCCACTGAGACAGTCACTGTCCAACCCCCACGGGCTCTTGAGGTTTGGTGGCTCTCTGCTATTTCTGTAAGATGTTGGGAACAAGGATCTCTCTTCTAAGGCTTGGTCTTGTTCCAACTGCCTGTAGATTTGTTCTCCTGGATGAGTGTTTCTCAAACTGTGGCCAGTGGAGCCCCATGGGTTGTCCCCAAAGCCCATTTAGGGGATCTGAAAGGCCAAAATGAATTTCACATGGAGCTGTACTCTCAGAACTATCCATTCACATGGAATACAGTGGGAATGGTGTCCCCTGGAGTTGTGCAAAGTAGTGGTGTCACAGATACCCTACAGTATCCTTCCTCCAACTACATCAGCATAGCTCCCCACCACCCACATGCAGCTTTTCTATGCATTAATTCCACATATTTTTGTTAAATACCCACTACTTAACAGTATAGATGCTGTTCTAGGCACTGAAAATACATACACACACACACACACACACACACACACACACACCCTTCTTTTGGGAGGCTTATATTCTAGGGTATGTGGGAGGTGGCAGTTTTTGGATTTAAAAATATTAAATAAGATATAATATACAGTAAGCCAAATGGTGACATATGCAGTATTATTTATCTATTGCTGCCTGAAATTTTATCCCAAACTTAGCATCTTAAAACAACAACAGCATTTATTACATTGGACTGTCTGTGGGTCAGGAATTGAGAGTGGCTTACCTCAATGGTTCTGGATCAGAATATCCCATGATAGTGTATGCCATTCTAGGTCATCAAAGTCTAGGTCATAAAAGAATATGGCTTCTGCTTGGCTGTCTCTTGGATCACTTGCTCTGGGATAAGGTGTCCTGAGGACACCCCACTGACACTGTGGGAAGGTCTACAAGGCAAGAACCTAAGGCATCATGCCAACAGCAAGCACCAATCCGCAAGTCATTTCAGTGAGGCATCCTGGCTGGAATCAGATCCCCCAGCCCCAGGCAAGACCTCAGAGGACTGCAGATGTGGCTGATATCTTGACAGCAACTGCATGAGAGACCCCAAGCCAAGTACCATTAAGGAAAACCAACCATGGAAGAGGAGATAGGGAATGCCCCTGTCTGTATAATTTGGTGGCAAGGAAGAGTCTTAGGAGAGAGATAGGTTAAGGTTTCAAATATGCCGGGCCTCAGTGATTCTCAAGTTGATATTTGAGAAGACACCTGAAGAACATAAAAGAGTAAGCTGAGCAGCTAAGTGGGAAAAGAGCATTCCAGTAGAGGAAATAGCAAGCACCAAAGCCCTCATGAGAGAGAGGTCTGACTTATTACTCTGAGAAAAGCAAGAAGGTCAATGTGAGTCACTGGAGAGGTCATTAAGGATCATCAAAGGTTGATCCCCTAGAAAGGTGAGTCTCACACTTGAGTGTGCATCACCTCAGGGCATATTAAACCATATTAAACCCAGTCTCTGATTCAGGCAATCCGGGGTACCCAAGAATTTGCAGTCTTAATAATTCCACAGGTGATGCTGGTGCCCTGGGCTGAAGACCACTTTGACAATCAGGGCCGAGGGCACGGTGGGCCATTATAAGAATTTAGGCTTTGTCTCTGAGTGAAGTGAAAATGGAACATATTAAACAGAGGAAGGACATAATCTTACTTAATCTTCTTGTTGTTGTGTTGAGAATGGTGGGGGGGTGGGTTGTGGCTAAGCTCAGAAACAGGGAGATAGTCTATGGGGCAAGAGATAACGGTGGCTTGTCCCAAATGGCAGTGGGGGGAAAGAGGGGGAATTTGTCAGATTCTAGATATTCCTTAAAGGGAAAACCAACAGAGTTCACTGACATTAGATGTGGCATCTGACAGAGAGAGAAGAGTCAAGGATGAGTCTTTTTATGTTCTCCACCACTATGGAATCTAGAATAGAAGTTGTACCCTGCTTCCACTTAATTCAAACTTTCCTAGAAAAAGAACTCTTATTCCTACCCTCTGTCATGTCTGACCATGTAGTTCTTGCTCCCGGCACCCTAGGAAAGCCATATTAGCCCATCTTGAGGTGAACTTTCCAACCAAGCAAGAGGAAAATATTCAGGCATGAATTCTCATTAATAACAACAAAAAGACAACACAAGTGTGTTAACAAAGAAGACAACTCACAGAAAAGATTATTTTAGATGCTTTAGATACTGTGGATTCCAATATGTTCTCTCCTGACAAGAGGTGTTTATTGTTGCTGTTATTTTGTTTACTTTCAATCAGTAATTTTCCAGTTAATGGATGATGGTGGAACTGTTGTCATGGATGATGAAGGCAAGAAAGAAATTAAAGAAGAAAAGAAAGTAGGACAGGAGGCAAGGATGCAAGAAAAGGGAAATATGGTTGTAAGCTCAGGGAAAGAGCCCTGAACTAGAAACCACTACACCTGAGTTCTATTTTCATCTCTTAGGCACAGGATCAAACCCTTCACCTAATATCCCTGAGGTCCCCTCCAAATATCAAATTCTGTAATTCTACATAACCATCAAATTCATGAAAATTGATTCTTTATGAGCTCACTCTTTCATGCCCTGTAAATATTTTCATCCTTAATTTAAAAGCTTTGAATTGTGGGTTTTAATAGCCAAATAGGCCTCTGAGAACATCTCATTTCACAAATGGGGGAAGCTTTCTTTTAAAAGTTCTCCAGAATTGTCTAGAGGACTCACATGAAAGGTGATCCTAAGTAAGCTACTAAACACCAAAGGGAAAGAGCAGCCTATCAGGCCATCAATAGTGGTTCTTTTCTTTTTTTTTTTTTTAAAGATTTTATTTATTTATTTGACAGAGAGAGCCACAGCGAGAGAGGGAATACAAGCAGGGGGAGTGGGAGAGGGAGAAGCAGGCTTCCCACTGAGCAGGGAGCCCAATGTGGGGCTCGAGCCCAGGACCTGGAATCATGACGTGAGCCGAAGGCAGATGCTTAACGACTGAGCCACCCAGGTGCCCCAATAGTGGTTCTTTTAATAATCGTTTAAGTTTCTTTCTTTAAGTCTTATAAGTGTGTGTGAGTAATTCAGACTATTCACTATTTGCCTATTTGACTTCCAAAACTGAGGATAAAGAATGCATTTGTTTTGTCCAAAACTCAGTCCCTGGGTTTATGGAGTTAAAACTTTAGAGTGACTGTTTTTTTCCAGTACTGGCACCATGCCAAGAGGACCTTTGATGGCTTATAATATTAGATACTAATTTTTCAGCAGAGAAAGATTTGGTTTGGTTTTGTCTTTAAGGAGAACTATTGCTATTTGAACAGTGTTGGGTTTTCACATTAGGGTTTTGCCATTATATTTCAAAATTTCAATTTTCTACTGTAACAAAGTTGTGCTTTCCTACAATACTGGCGAGAGCCTTAAAACAGTCCACCTACACTGGAATTACCTGGGTGTGCAGTGCGTGCTCCTAATACCTTGCTCCAACATGCCTCTTCACTCCTCACTCTAGCCACTCTGGAGCCATCAGAGGCCATCTTATGAAATGACTCCATCTGCAGGGATTGCCCTGCTTGAGGAATGATACACAGAAAACCAGGGTACTCTTTTCTCCTTGGACAAAAATGCTAGCAGATCACTTGAATCATTTTTCAATTCTCTATCCTGAGAATTCCCCACTGATCTCTGATAATCTTTGCCACTGGCAGAAAGAAAGTAGGTGAGGGGTTTGGGAGGAAAGGGGTGGAGAGATGAGAAGGTAGGTTCTAGAATGTGGGGTGAAAGTGAGGTGGTTTTGCTGTGTTTGGTGAACAGTTGCAAACTGCTACTCTCAGGGGAATTTTTTATTCCTTCCATCGAAGCTGCCACTTAGCATTAGTGAATGCTAAAAATGTGGATTCTTGCCCTCAGTCCCAGCCTTCCACCAAATCAGAAAGCTGCATTTTAACTTGATGCACTGCATCTTTGGAGCACCATTTTTTTAATATATATATACTTGGTTTTTATTTTAGACAATCTCAAACTTGGAGCAAATTTGCAGGTATACTGAAAAGAACCATTTTCTTCTTTCTTAGAATCTTCTGGGGGAACTTTTAAAAATCCCATTCCTGTGTCCCACCCCCTGACGAGTTAAGTCCAACCTCTGGCAGAGGAACCCAGGCAACAAGTTTTTTTGTTTTTTGGTTTGTTTGTTTTTTTTTTTCAGGCAACAGTGTTTTTTTAAGCACCTTGGGTAAACCTCAAGGTTGTGTAGTCAAGGTTGGGAATCAGAGATTTAAGCATCCCGTTTCCTGAGAATTTGGCCCAGGATCACAGATTCTGTCAATGCCAAAAGTGACTGGCCGGCCTGTATTGGTTAGGCACTGAGACAGGGACATTAGCCCTTCCAGACATCGAAGGGGCCATTTACCTAACATTTATTGTGCACTTTTTATGTGCCAACATTTTTCTAAGGACTTCACATTTAACTCATTTAATCTTTAGGACAATACTATCAAGCATGTGCTATGATATCCCCATTTTACAGATGAGGAAACTAAGGCACAGAGAAGTGAAAAAATCGTAGAATATGACATGGCTAGGAACTCTGGGAAATCAGGCCTAGAAATAAGGTAGTATGATACCAGCCCAAATGCCAGTGCTTCTTTTTTTTTT
Organism: Leptonychotes weddellii; assembly: GCF_054177405.1. Classification (NCBI taxonomy): domain Eukaryota; kingdom Metazoa; phylum Chordata; class Mammalia; order Carnivora; family Phocidae; genus Leptonychotes; species Leptonychotes weddellii. The sequence goes on from NC_138378.1 coordinate 36,271,793, forward strand.
TTTAATTTTTTTTTTATTCTTATGTTAATCCCCATACATTACATCATTAGTTTTAGATGAAGTGTTCCATGATTCATTGTTTGTGCATAACACCCAGTGCTCCATGCAGAATGTGCCCTCCTCAATACCCACCACCAGGCTAACCCATCGTCCCACCCCCCTCCCCTCTAGAACCCTGTTTGTTTTTCAGAGTCCATCGTCTCTCATGGTTCGTCTACCCCTCCGATTTCCCCCGCTTCACCAAATGCCAGTGCTTCTTAAACTTTGCATTTGAGAACACAAACTTCTTTTAGTGTTTGATTTTAGAGTCACCTAGAGGGTTAAGAAAGAACACCAAGGCCCAGGCTCATTGAAGAAGGATAGGGACTGGGCCTTTAACTTTTTTACCAAGGTTCCCAGGGGTTCTTCCCAGAACAGGGAATCTGCAGGAGAAAGGGAGTATGAAGATGGCCGGGAATGTATGAAACAGAAGGGCTAGATAGACAGGAAAGAAGCAAAGGGCCCAAATGGCAAAGGCATTGTAGTTTAGGGTGGATGCAGATTGGAGGCTATAATAGGAAGAACTTTGAAAACCAAGCAGAGGAGTCTGGACTTTATTTACTGATATCCAGCAGCCATGCTGGGCTTTGTCACCATCAAAGTGCCATGGGGCTCCTTGTGTGAATTTAATATGAAACACACAGTGATGCTCTATACATTAAAGCTAAAACCCCAAACTTAGACCTGGCAGAAAACCTTACCAAGACATTTTCTGTTTAGCAAGTCATGGAAATAATGCATTTGATAATGATGATCTATATGATCAGAAAATACACGTTACCACTATTTCTGGTCAAAGCTATTGTACTACCCAATAAAGAGACTAAACATATGCTTTGCATATCAGTAAAGCAGGGGTGCCAAAAATAAATGAGAAAATCTCAGCTTTGATTAATCATCCAGAATATTATAATGAGATCATTTAAAGAGAAGTTTCTTTTAAAACACATATGGAGATGGGGCCAGGTTAAAATATAGTGTGTGTGTGTGTGTGTGTGTGTGTGTTTAATTTTATTTTAATATGAGGATGGGAGAGATCACCAAGATCTGTTTGGTCTTTCGGAGTTCTGAAAGTCTTAATTCAGCCCTATTGTCAAATTTGACTCGTTCATTGTATAATACCAAATTAACAAATGAGCAACAATGTAGGAATGGCCTAGAGTTATCTCCTTTCTTTTTATAATTATTAAAATACACCCAAAACAAAGGTAATTTCTACACTGATGGCCAGGTTCACTGAGATTATGGACAGTCATTTTGCTAATTCTTCCCATCCGTTGTTCTGCTAAATAGGTGGTCTCCCCAGATTACCCATCCTGCCACCCTCTGTCCTTGTGCTCTTTTCCCTTCCCTTTGGAAGTCTTGCTCTTCTCTTACTCCTTACTTAGCAACAATGCTTACTCTTTGAAATACACTCTTGTGGTCGTCGTTTGGTCTTCTTCATCTTATTTTTTCCCTTGCTGTTGCATTTTCATTGGTTGTGCATAAGATTTGTGTTTGGAGATTAAGCCATGGAGTCTTATATGCTTGCATGCTTGAAGTTTCTCCTCCTGAGTTTTACAAACACTAAATCACCCTGATGGACAGGCTCCTGAATGCTTTCTCCCCATAAGTTGGTGCTCTCAACTGGCAAGAAGGAAAAATGTCTGTTCCAGGTGCTATGGCTGCATAACAAATTACCCTAAAATTTATTAGTGTAACATAATGATATTTATTCTGTCCACAGATCTGCTCAGTGGAGATAGCTTGTTTCTAACTCCATTCAGCATCAGCTAGAGTAGCTCAGAAATTGGGAGATGGAATCATCAGATGTTTGCTCCCTTGCTTCTCTGAGCCCTGGGCTGGGGAGATTCAAACAATAGAAGGCTGGAACAATTGGGGTTCCTTGGGAATCTCTCTATCTTGATGTATTCCCTCCATGTGATCTACCAGCAGTAGGAGCTTCAGGGCATTTTTAGACATCAACTCAGAGCTCTCAAGGTGCATATCTCTAAGCAAGAGCCAATTTGAATTCACATAACCTTCTATGGCCTAGTCTCAAAAGCTATACAATGTCGTTTTGACCACATTCTCATCACATCCACATCAGTTGAGACAGTTAACAAGTCCTCCCAGGCTCAAGGGAGCCTCAAAATGGAGACTCCCAATGGAGATTGTCAATGTCACATTATAAAAATAAATAAATACACACACACACACACACACACATATATATATATATGGAATAGACAATCTGCTCCAATATCCATTATACATACATACATAGATACATACATAATATTTCATTTTCAAAACTTTGTGGAATGGGATCCTGAAGAAAATACTGGAGACTACTAATGGAAAGCAAGCACAGATAGGAAGATGTGAGTATGGAAGTCTTAGTATCTATTTTATGTAATCATAGGGCTTGGGATTCAAGAGTGGGGAGACAAGAGTGGATACAGTTGTGGGAAATAAAATCTCTGGATTCCTGCCTGTGCTAATTGACTTTAGCAAATCTCTGATTTCTGTCAAATGAAGGATCTAATCTCTATGATCTTGATGGGCTTCTCCAGAGCCCCTGGTTCTGTGAAAGGTTGAAGTTCAGTTATGCTCTCATATACTCACCATTTCTATTTCCTGTTTAAAATTAACTCTCCTACAAATTTGCTGACTCTAAATTCTGTTGCTTTTGCTGAGCAGTCACACTCTGCTCTCTATGCAGCTCTACTAAATCAAGCATGAGGTTCAAGTCCTCGATGGCACCATGCGTTATTTCAAGAGTTATTCTTCCTTTGTGTATGAAAATTTGCATTTTGAATGTGTGCCATCAGAGAAGTAATAGGAAAGTGGGGATTGCACTGTAGCCAAGTCAAAGGACATATATATATATTTAATCTAGAACTCTTCTCCTCTAAGAGACAGTTTTGATGGTAGATGAGGGTATAAAAACACTAAATCCAGAGGGTGGGAGATATAAAGGAAATGGAAACAAGACTAAAAGGCAATTCAAGGATTATCTATGAAGTTCTCTCCAGAAAGTATCTTCATTTATGTGCTGATACACTCAGTAGGCACTTTCTGATGATGACCACAACAGAGCTCTGCATGTCTGGGATCCTGAAATGGTGACCATTTCATGTGAGGCTCCATAAGCCAGTCCATGGGTATCAGAGATCCCACCTTGAACCTGGGAGGTGTAGCAAGAAGCGATAGCTAAGGGGTACCCAACCAGAGAGAAATGCCAAGAATGGGAAAGAAGCAGGTCAAGTGAAAGTGACTGGAGCAAGGATATTTAAAATGAAAATCAATGCAGTGGGAGAAGAGATAAAACATCAGAGGGAGAAATAAAGGCCAAAAAAAAAAAAGAAAGAAAGAAAAGAATAGACATGTTGTGATGGTCTGTGATGGCCGGGATGTGACTTGGGGAAAGAGATCCTTGCAGGCAGTACACAGAGAACTTATAGAAAGTCAACAGTACCATCAGTCTAAAAGAGGGTGCATTGGAAGGCATTGTGGAATTCAATTTTTTTTAAATTTGTGTGTTCACTTTTTAAAAGGCCATTTCCACATTTCCAAATTGTTGGACAGTGGGTCAAAGGAATGCCCAAAGTACCGTTGATGAGTGGCTTGATTCAGTGGCAGCCCCAGGCAAAGGCGAAATGTGAGCTTCTGTTTACACTCAGAAATCTTTTGGATGGTGTGTTAACCTTGTCTGTAGAAGCCTACTGTTTATATATTGGCAGCCACAGGGCATTGCTTCCTTCTTCGTGTTCAACCGCTGCCAATTTCCTTATCTACCCCTCATTACATTAGGGAAAGTTGGGCCTCATTACCAGCTTGGGTTTCCAGCCACTTTGCCAGCTCCGAGTTTCGATCACTGGTGTCCTTCAGTGCTGTTTCTGCAGGTCGAGGTTTCTTCAGGATGCAGTTTAGAAAATGGATCTTGGAAATAATATGAGAGCCAGTTTGTGGGTGTAAGACCCGATTTTGAAATTCGGACATCAATCTTAGGAGGCTGAATCCCGAGGTTTTACTTTTCTTTAAAGATTTTCTTTTTATTTATTTGAGAGAGCAGAACGAGTGAGCAAGAGAACACGTGTGAGGGAAAGAGGCATAGGGAGAGGGAGAAGCAGGCTCCCCACTGAGCAGGGAGGCCGATGTGGGGCTCGATCCCAGGACCCTGGGATCATGACCTGAGCCAAAGGCAAACGCTTAACCAACTGAGCCACCCAGGTGCCCCGTGAGGTTTTACTTTTCAACTTATTCCATACAGGGTTAGATTTCCAACGACTGAGTTGGATGGGAACAGGTATGAAGCAGGCTGTCGCACCATATCCCTCAACTACCTGCAGATGCCCTTGGAGGAGGCTATTGGTGGGTAAACAGGATGTTTATTGGGACAAGCAATGAAAAGATAGTGATGATTTCACATCGCATCTGTCTCCAAATTTAATTAAATTATAATTAAAATATAATTCTGCATAAAATTTAATTACCTGACAGTGAGCATTTTCATACAGTAAGCAGGGAACGTTTTCCAGGCCTAAAGTCAGCGGGGGACGCCCCGTGCCACATAGCGTGGCAGGCAGGACACAGGCTCCCTTGGCAGCCAGATCCAGATTTGAACTTCAGCTGTACCACTTCCTGGCCGCTGCACTTCAATAAGTCCTTCTAAGCCTCAGTTTTCTCCTCTGCAAGATAGGAGTAAGAATCCTTACTTTCTGGGATTTGGGCAAGGATTAGAAGTAAAATCTATAAAAGAACAAGCCTAAAGTCTGACAGGTAACTAGGTAGTAAGCACTCAAAAGTGATAGCTGCTATCACTATTATTATTAATTATTCTAGGTGATAGATACTCAGTTTTCCTCTCCACAGGAAAAGCTCTAGAAAACAAAAATGCCTTTTTAAAAAGCCTGAGTCTAGAATGGAAAACTGACTTAGTCTAGTAAAATCACATCCCGGGCAGGGCAGTTTTGCTAGCTTCTCAGCAGAAGTATGGTCAATTTATTTTTTCCTCTGCCATGTATAATCTTTCCCTGGAGAGATTTATAACTTTTACATCCCTCTGTGTAGAAACACTCCTGGCCATCTCTCTGTTGCTATCCCTTCAGTAAGTCTGCCATTATTCCTTCAACAGGTGCCCACCAAAAGAATCATAAGCCCTTATGAGCTAACAGTGAAGTTTCAGCCGAGAAAAGAAATAAAAAGCCAGTTTCCTGAAAATTATAACATATATAAGTTTGGAATGTACTTGTTTGTTTGTGTCTTTCTTTTTTAGCTTATAGAACACTCCTTGCTCTTTATGTTGAAAAACTGTCAATTATTACTGGCTGTTGGCCACTTTTTCATCTTCAAGGTAACAGATTTCTACGATAAAACTTCAACTCTGGTCAAAGCAGACAGTGCATTATAAAAAAAATATAACGAGCACAAATGCAGCCATAAAGTCTCATATATATTTACCTCTAAAAATGAAAGGGCTTATAGTATTTTAGAAAAATGACGTTTTGTTGTTGTTGTTGTTATTTAATACTAGGCACTCAGTAAACATTTCTGGGTAACCCAATGAAGGAACAAACAAATAAGCAAATGAACAAAGGCGATTTACCACAACTGCAAATCATTTTTCTGGAATGAAGTGTACTACTTGTATTTCCTGGGGAAAAAAAAAAGTTAAATTAAGATAAATCATTGTTGAAAGAGTTCTTTAGGGAATAAAAGAGCAGTGAAAATAGTAATAAAACATTGCTCCCCAAAGCAGAATGCAGTAGTTCCAGTTACAGGAAGACTATTAATCCCTTTCTTTTCTGGGATTGCCTGCCTTGTGTGTAAGGTCGGTTTTGAAATCTTCCTTTTCCTAGGCAGAAAATAGGCCCCCAGAATATCAGACCTGTGGTTATTTGACAACAGCTGAATCTACCCCAGAGCAGTTGCTGTTATCTTGATTAACGAAGACCTTTGAGAGGTGAAGTTCATTTCAGACCAGAACTAACCAGCAGTGAATTTGTTAGGGTGTTTTCTGAATGCTGAAAAGGAGCTGGGATTCAGAGTATGGATATGATCTTAGGGTCGTTAGGCCAGATCTAAATTTTCACTTCATCAGTGGGAATTGGGCTGCATTACTTAACTGGAAGCCTCAATTGCCTTATCGAAAAAAGGAGGCAAGGATGGTATCCACCTCACACCAGTTTGGGTGAGATTAAGTGACATCAAACTGCATAGCATTTAGCACAACGCCCAAGTGCGACTTCCGCTACGATCTCTTTCTACTCAAAACCCTTCTGACACCAACTGTGTGGGTTTATTCCTAGCGCCCATCAATTCTCCAGCTCCGCAGCTTCACCAATTAAGTGTCCTAAAATTGACTTCAACTCTGACATCAACTACCTGGATTTAGCATCAGAATCCACAGGTTAAGGACTCAGTCCCACAAGACTGCCCCACTGCAGACATCAATTGCAAGTCTGGGCCACCCATACTGGGCCATTGACTGCCTCACTATAGAGTAATGGGTCCCCACAACCCCCTTCTTGGGGGGGTTTACAGAACTTAGGGAGAACAGCTGACTTACTATTACTGGTTTATGATAAAGGATCTTATGAAGGACACAAATGAACAGCCAGATGAAGAGGTACATAGAGTGTGGTCCAAAAGGGTCCTGAGCACAGGACCTTCTGTGGAGTTGGGGTGCACCACATCCTAGCTTGTGAATGTGTTCACCAACCTGTCCAAACCCCGTTGTCTTGGAGTTTTTACAGAGGTTCTGTAACATAGGCAGGGTTGATTAAATCATTGGCCATTGGTGACAGACTCAATCTCTAGTCCCTCTCCCCTCCCCAGAGGTCAGGGGTGGGGCTGAAATTTCAACACTCTAATCACATGGTTGAGTTCTCTGACAACTAGCCCCATCCTAAAAGTTATATGAGAGCCCACCAAGAGTGGCCCTATTAGCAAAAATCAAGTAAGGTTGAAAGGGGCTTATTATTATTAATAAAAGATGTTCTTATCACCTCTATCACTCAGGAAATTATAGGGGTTTTAGGAGCTCTGAGACAAAGACCAAATATGTATTTCTCATTATATCACAGTATCACATTAAGTGTTCAATAAATGGAAAATAAATGTTGGTCAAACCAACTGTTACACATTCTGATGCCAAGTGTCAACTGGGATGGTTCCTGAAACTTTCTTATGTAAGTTTCAGTTCTCTCCTTTGTACACATGAGAGGGCTTGATCAGATCTCGAGGAGTGGCACTTCATACCCATGGCTCCTTGAACTAAAGGTGTAGGGGTGTGGGGATGGGAGGGAGGCAGGTTGGGATGCTGTCTGCCACCAGTGATGTCCCAAAGTGCACAGGGCAGGGAAAATAGGTACTGGCTAGAAGAGGAACTGGGCAGTAGAAGAACAAGGAGGTAAGTATGGAGGGGAGTGGAAGAGAAAGAGACAAGGGAGTATACCAGGGATGAACAGCTTAAATTGCTAGAAGGAGATTCTCTGTAGGCAATATTTCTTGGAAGGAAACCCATTGTTCTGGACTTAGAAACTAAAAATCAGCTTCCACAAGAGAGGAAGGATTCGAGGGACGGGGCTGGATCATGAAGAGGTACAATCTGTGAAGACAAAAGTTGACTGCAAAAGGAAAAGGACAAAAATACATTAAAACTGACTCAACCCCTGGTGGGTCCTTCATCCCCACAGCTGACTGAAGGTGGTATAAACCTATGTAACATCATATTTATGGCCCCTACTCAGCTCAGTGTCCCCATATACTCACCACACCGTCCAGCACACATCCTCTCTTGGGGCAGGCTGGCTCTAGGTACTTCTTGCTGACTGGTGCCAAGAGACCTCAGTTCCTTACCGTGTCAGCCTCTCCATAGGCTGATCTGTATCCTCATGGCATGGCGGCTGGCTTCCTCCAGAGCAAGTGACCCAAGAGAGTAAGAGCACGTTCACTATGGAAGTGGCAGTCCTTTTATAACCTAATCTCAAAAGTGACAGACTATTACTGCTACCATATTCTGTTAATTAGGCAAGTCCCTAAATCCATCACACAGTCAAGGGGAGCTTTCCATTAAGCTCCACCTCTAGAAAAGAGGAGGATCTAAGAATTTGTGGGCATGTTTTTAAAACCACCCTAACCCCAAATGGTCTTCTTGTTTCTTATTCTAAGACCTTCTACGTCCTCGCTGTGTCTCTGCCCTTGGATTTTTTGGGACCCCCTCAAATATTAAATCCTTTTATTGGCTTAAACTCATGTGCAAGTCAAAAGGCCTTTCCAGTACCATCTGCAGTCTTGGAATCAGCAAGAACATGTCAGAGACATGGGCTTTGCTTCCTTGCAGAAAGTGATGTCTTTGGTGGACAGGAGTAGTGGAGGGTTATCTTCATAATGGGTCAAGCCAATTCCTACACCACATAGGTAATCGCCCCTCCACAAGGCATTTAGATGCATGGTTTTGTAGGCTGAGTCATCTCCCACTATTTATTTCATTAGGTTGCTCTAAAACAGGAGTCAGCACACTTCTGTGAAGGACCAGATGGGAAAAATTTTTGTCTCCACAGGCCACATATGGTCTATGTCGCATATTTTTCTTTGTTTTTATTACAACCTTTTTAAAATGTAAAAATCATTCTTAGCATGCAGGCTGTACGAAAAAACAGGCCTGTGGGCCAGAGTTTGCTGACCCCTGCTCTAAAACCGTCCTAGAAAGACGCTTATTGTGTCCTCGGGAAATATTTAGATGTGCTTCTCCACACCACCCAGCCGTGATAGCAGAACTCCTTTCCATGTCTCTAATTTATCTTACTTGAGGTAAAACGCTGAGAGTCCTCTTTTCAGGTTGGATACATTTTACATAGGATTTCTCTCCTTCCTTCAGGGAGACAGAAACAGGTTCAAAAATTGAGTCACTAAAATGACTAATGTGGTCCTGTCAGAGGAAAATTATGGACCTCCAGGGCTATGGTCTCTCAGAGAACTCATTTTGTGTTTCTATCCATCATGTGAATAACAATAACCTTCTCCAACAAGCAGAGTGAAAAATGTATGGACTGCCAGTAAGTATTCCTCACCGCTCACTAAATATTGGCACCACAAGGGCTTTATCCAGCAATGGTGACATGTAGGGAATTTGTGTCAGATCTGGCTTTTAATGGGGAAAAATAATCCAGTCTCAGACTTTGACTTTTGTGTCTCCACTGTTTTCTCTCATATCTGCATGCCTCATGAATGACATTGAACACACCAAAAAAAAAAAAAAAAAGCCTCCTATGGTTTCAGCAGCAGCAACTGGAATCTAAATCCTTGGATGAGAATTCTTAAAAGAAAACAAGTCTGTATTTTAATTTTACCATAGCATTAGTAAAAATGTATTACTTAGCCCATGAGTCAACAAAGGTTAATGTGTTAACATATATATATGATTAATGAATTCGTACTAGAAGAGGCAAAAAGGAAAAAAAAAAGCCAAAGGGACATAATAAAAGCTGTTCATCATATTTAATGTTTCAGATAGCCCCAGATAAGTAGTGTAGCTTTCTTATTTTACTATTCTGCCCAGACTTGTACCACTAAACACTGCTAACCTAAGGCACTACGTGAAAACCATACATGAAAACGTGATGAACACTCACAAGAGTGGGGAGTTTGCTCTGTGAATGAAGTTCTTACAAGCAGCAATGAATCAGCTAGAGATCTCTGCTTCCTGATCATAATAACTGCAGTCTTAAGTCCTTGTTTCACCCTCGTAGATTACCCTGTAGAACTCATTATTAGTTGTAATTAAAACAGACCAAAATCATAATTTAATTAGCCTTAGTAGGATAGCTTTGGAGGGTCATCTTTCATTATGCATACATAATGTTTCTCCCTGTAATTATTTGTTATTGTAAATTCTTCCAATCACACATTTACTAACCAGTATTAGAAGAAATTATTCACTTGCCATTCATTTAAATGGTTCAAGAAGTATATGCATGTATTTGAGTATTTGTCCAGACCATTGTCAGGTGATTGAAAGAACTTTTGGTGTATTTTGACATGTTCTGATTGACATTTGGAATCACAAGGCAGCATTCATTACAATACTGTTATTTCAGGGGTTTTCTGAAGGAAACATTCACATAACTTTGTATGGTGACAGATGATAACTACACATAGCATGGTGAGCATTTCGTAATGTAAATAAATGTCAAATCACAATGTCTTACACCTGAAACTAATATAACAATGTATGTCACCAGGACTTAAATGGATAAATAAATACCTCAAGGCCATTTTGACACTTCTAGAAGCTATAGGTCTCCTGAGGTAAAAGGGGGAAATTTGTTCCACCAAGCCCAGGATCATCTGACATTTGTCGTGAGAGCTGGGAGAGGTGGAGTAATTTATTCTCATAAGCAAACTGCCAAGAAAATAGAAAGTCCCAAAAACCTTTCTCAAGCCATTACTGTGAGAATTTCTCCTGTGATCTTCCTTATTGGTAGCATTCCATCATCCCTCCCCCATCGAACTGTCTCTGTCTGCTGCGCCCTGCTACATCCACTCCTTCTTCATGGGGTTCCATTAGTTTAAGTGGAAAGGGGCTCTACATAGTACATGACCGTCCCTAATTGTAATAAGTTTGTATGCTGACAGATGGTAACTACACTTATCATGGTGAGCATTTTGTGATGTATATGATTGTCAAATCACTATGTTGTACACATGAAACTAGTATAATATTGTCTGTCAACTATATTACAGTGAAAAAAAAAAGGCTATCCCCAGAACCCATGAGAGGAAAAAGGCCAATGTCCACTAGGCAAAATGATCCTCATTTTGAATGCTTGCAATCACTTGTAGAGATTTCTCTTTTCATTGATCACGTAAATATATATATTGAACCAAACATATTTCTATGGAAAGGAGACAACTGGAATGCCTTTAGAGTTATCCAGAAAAGTGCATCAGATAAGGCAGACTTCCGCAAATTGACCAATTTGGCAGAGAGAACAAAGCACATTACAGAATACTGCACAGCTAGGGATTCATGTGTTGCTTTATGTCTACAGCATTGTACATACTGGCAATAATCCATTGTCTGTGGCCTGCTCTGCCATCAGGAGAGGGGAAACAGATGTTCCTGTTCATCTTTCGATGGGGCTTCTGATATTTACATTTACTTGTCTAAAATAACATCAGCCACCCTAGGCAATTTTTCCCTAGTCCTTGAGTCTGTGGACTAATTGCTTCTGGTTGGTTACTGTTAAGTATGTGATTATCATCTCAAGGATACAATCCATTGCCAGCAGGGATCACCCCAGGACAAGGGAAAAACAGGTACCATTGGGAAGAGAACATAATAACCATCAAAAAATACACAGAACTTTATTTGTTCCAAGTGAGGTGAGACCCCAATAACTCTTTTTGAAAGATGCCGAGTAGAAATTTGGGGGTACTTAAATTCAAGACCAGGAAGTCTTGTCACTCAGTATAGTAATTCTGGAACTGGCATTACAGTTAAGAATACGAGATAATTAGAGTGTTATCAGTAGTCTTGGGAGAGGTGACGGTTTAATTATTAAATACAAGTAATTTATACTACATTGAAAATGACAGCCCTCTTAAATCATGGCTTGATGGGAAAGAAGTAATGACAGTACTAGACACATGTAGGAGAAGGAGGAAGTATGATAGGCCTGGAAATCACAGAATGGATGCAGAAATGGGATAAAGGAGGCTAAAGTCTTTTTGCTTGACTGGCAGGAGGGCTTACAGTAAGATAGTGTCCTACTTGTGACATAAAGGGAGCAGATATTGGAAGCGACTATTGCAGACCAGACAAGTACAGCCCAGACAAAATCACAAAAGAAAACAAACAGAAAGCTAACCAGGAATTTCAGCAAGTAGCATAACTATATATACATATATATATATTTTTTTTTTAAATGACCATTACAGGTTTCCCTCTCTGTCTGAATGTAGAAGTTTCCTGTGAAACCTTTTGTAAGCCAAAGTGGCTCAAAGCAAAGAAGCAATTACCATTTCATAAAAGTGAAAATTCTCTGCAGATTTCTTTTGGTTATTGAAAATAGGTGCTAATGTAGGTCTTTTGTAAAAGCAAAGTGCTTTACTTCTTTTAAAAAAATCTTATACAAACTTTCTAGCTACCATTTTAGAGGTCTATTTTTCCTTCCCATCTATTTGATTTCCCTTCCTTTCTACTGAAACATCTCAACTGCATAAGATGTGTCCTGGGCCCCCTAAACCAACATGACTTCCTTCATTCCCAGGCTCAGTAATTACTTCCCAGCTCCAATTTTCCCAGGCCATATATGTGAATGAGATTCCAGGTAGCATGATAGCATGGTGATCAACAGATTTCACATTGGAAGCAGATGACCAAGGCTCAAATCCTGTTTCTACTTCCTACTAGCTATGGGACCTTCAGAAGAGTTATTTAAACTATCCAAAATCATTTCTTCACCTATAAAATAGACTATTTACTATATCTGTACCACAAAGTTGTTATGAGTGTTACATGGGATAATTCAGAGCTTTTACAGTAGAGGCCTCCATCCAACACTCCATCACTATCTCCTCACCTCCATCGACCACCTCCATCCAACCATTCACCAAAGCATCACCTCCATCCAACCACTCACCAAAGCCAGTTGATTCTACCCCTTGACTATCCCCTCAATCCATCCTATTCTCTCTGTTTTCACCTTCCACCCCTTTATCTCAGACATCCACCATCTCTTATCTGGAGTATTTTACTTAGTTCCATGTGGGTCCCTTATCGCCCCCCCTTCCCCCACCCCAATCAATCCAGGCCCCACAAAGCAGCCAGGTAAGAGAGAAACCAGGAATCCCTACCACCCTTCATGAAAGCATCTCCCTCCTTAGTAAGAGTGTGTACAAAGTCCTTTATCCCATAACCACTTGTTCTTCTTCTGGCTTCTCTCCTTGCTCCACTCCCTTTGTTTTCAATGGTCCTGCAGAACTAAATCACTGTGACTCTCCAAATAGACATGCTCACTCTCTCCTCTAGCTCTTGTTCCCCAACCTTTGGAACCTTCCCTGTCCCATCAACTCATCCTACTCCATTTGCCTGGATATCTTCCCTGTAGGCCCCTTTCATGACCCTCACTCTCTACTCCAGCCCCATTGGCCACCCTCAAGTCTTCAAGGATGCCATGGTCTTTCCCACAACAGGTCCCATGGACATGCTCTTCACTCTATCTGGAAAATTCACCTATCTCTCCCTTTTTGATTCATTAATTTCTACCAATTAATTTCACATAATAAATGCCTTAAACTTATCAGCTCAAATACCCTTTGCACAGAGAAGTCCCCTCTGATGACTTGTTAGATAGAAGTCCTCTCGGCAAACTGCACTTCCCTCCATTAGCACTTACCACGATTGGGGATAATATGTTTGTGTAATTATTTGGTTTAAGAATATCTTAGATCAGGTCCCCCATGTTAAGGTAAGGATTCAAGGGTAAGTGTTTGATTTGGAGAATGATCCAGGAAGCACCAGAAGGAGGTAGGGAATTGAGACAGGGAAAGGAAGGAAACAGGTTCATGAACAGGCAGGTTATCCTGTGGGCTGTTGGGACTGGGTCCTGCAGGGGAATTCTGTGGGATGTGCCCCAGAGTTGTCCCACTCAAGGGGAATAAAGGCAAGTATTAATTACCTTATCCTGTCCATCACTGGTTGGGGGCTGCTTCCAAATTGGCTGCATAGGACAAGCATCTTATCGAAACTAGAAAAATCCCTAAGGCAGAGTGCCACAGGTGTTCACGAGGAGAGGCCATTGGTGAATGAAGAGGGACGGGGTGGGGATTTGACAGCTTCAGCCTCAACATCCACCTGCTCCAATGGACTATGAGCTCTGCAGCCCCCTTCCTCACTAGTCAGCTCTAGAGCAGCCCCCCTAATAGAAATACAACATGAGTCACAGATGCTTGTGTAACTTTACATTTTTGAGAAGAAATGTTAAAAAAAAAAAAAAAACTAAGAGAAACAGGCACCATTAATTTTAACTCTATATTTTATTTAACCCATATAGCCAAAGTGTTGCATTTTAACATGTAATCAATATAAAAATTGTTAATGAGATATTGTACATTGTTTTGTGCTGTCCTTAAAAGAGGGTGTGTATTTGACATTTACAGCACATCTCAATTTGGATGTGCCACATTTCCATGAGTTTGATTTCTGCACTTATAAATTATTTTTGTGTAAAATAAATTTCATGTTGAAATTTATTCTGGTACAATAATGTCAAATAGCTAGTAAGTAAACATTGGGTTAAACGAAATCATTACTGGAATTCTGTAGTTTTTAAAGAAAGATAAAACACATATATTACCCTGCTGTTTTTATATTGTTAGTAAGCTTAGGAAGAGTGGTCAAATTTTATCATCTATAGGGTTATAATTTGAATGAGGGCACCTTTTTATAAAAAGTTCATTTTGAATCATGGAAAACCCACACATTGCCTTCTTCCTAAACTTCAAAATCCCAAAGCAGCATGGTAAAATTTTTATCTTCACCACTTAAAATAGCCTGTTTCAACACTGAAGGAACAACTATGTTAAAGGGAGAAAAATGGTAGAAACACAAAGACAAAGGCTTTTACTTCCCAAAACCATGTGGGACTGCCTACAATCAAACCTACGTATCCTGAACTGTGTCCTCCCTGAGAGACACCTGCTCTCAACACGTGCACATTCTCCAACACTGGCTTCCCAGAGAGCCACAAGAGCAAAGCAAGTGGAGAATTGAAGCACTTGCTCATTTAAGTCAGCTCAAATGACCGATACTTATTCAGATCTACATATGTAAGATAAAAATCTCTTATTTTTCTCTGAATAATTTCCTCCAGCCTCAATTTCGCCTTGAGCAAGTGATACAGCTGGTGAAACCACTCTGTCCAGCTTTCTTCCATCAACTCCCAAAAGGAAAGGCTTTTGTCTTCCTCATAGCCTAGTTTATTTTCTCTCCACCATCTTGAACTTTGTAGGTACTCACTAAACATTAATTGATGGCAAATCGAGCAGCTTTTGAATTTATTTATGGAATGATTCTTCTATTCAAAGAACATCTTTATATCCTTTCTCTTCAACAAAAAAGTGAAACTGTTTCATCTTGCCAGTTCTGTTTTAACATCTGCAGAGAGCACAATGTGTGCCTGTTTTAAACAAATGTGTAGGCACACCAGTTTTCTTGATTTAGAAGCATAAATGACAATAGGGAGAAAGAGTTTTTAGAAGGAAATTTAACCTTAGGGCTTAAAGTTAATAGAAAGTGCAATTGTTGTTTTGTTTGAGAGAGAGAGAGCAAAGAAATCACATTGTAATGCTATTAGGCTAAGTTTATTTTGGTCATAATTTTCCCAGTTATGGTGTAGACACAAGCTTATGTGCACACCTGAAAACCAGTATAATTTATGGTCAATTCACCAATGTAGGTCAACTGGTAGAATAACCATAAGCATCAGCATAAGTTGATTTGTAGCCTCAGTTGCACCGTGGTCATCAGAAGACTTTGGGAAAATGGCTTAATTCCCATTTGTTTGTTTCCTAATCTATTTAAAAAAAAAGGCCACATTAATGTATTTCTTATTATTGTCATTCCTTAATGGTTATTGATTATATGCAGGATGCTTTGTATCTCTGCGAGGCATTGCAACTTCCCCCGGGGAAGACTGTGCTAATGAATAGTGTTTGTAAAGTACTTGGAAATCCTTGGATTAAAAGCAAACCATATCAGGGTAAAAGTATTCGTATTAACACACCATATGGGAGAACCGTATGTTATCTATTAAGAGGATGTGTGTGATATTGAAAATAGCTCTCTGGTACATTGCCTTGTGCTATTTTTATACCAAGTTATGTCATGGCAAGTTTAGGTGTGCCAGGGTCATACCTTCGTTGTAGAAATGCTACAGAGTTCAATCATCCAGCAGGTATTGGTTGAATTTCTTATTGAACACTTGACACTCTACTTACCATCATACAAAATAGATGGAGGGGACAGTTGCACACTATAGTCTCATGTGTTCCTTTCATTGAACTTGTATTACACTTGGGTCTCCCTTAACAGACATGTCTGCTTTAAAAATAACAGGTTCAATTATTTCCTCTTCCCTCTACATGGAGAAGTATGCTGTTTGGGGACATTCTTAGAAAAAAAAATAGGACTGGAGCACCTGGGTGGCTCAGTTGGTTAAGCAGCCAACTCTTGATTTCGGCTCAGGTCATGATCTCATGGGTCATTGGGGTATCGAGCCCCACGTCAGGCTTCGCACTCAGTGGGGAGTCTGCTTCTCTCTTCCCTCTCTCTCTCTGCCCCTCTAAGCATGATCTCTCTCTCTCTCTCTCTTCCTCTAAAATAAATAAATAAAACTTTTTTTAAAAAAAAAAGAAATAGGAACAAGATGATTGTCTTCTTTGTCCTATAACTGAAGACCAACCATGGATCTTACACAGCCTCTCTGAATGAGGCATGGTTATAATAGTATTTGTTTTGAGTAGAATTGGTACTGGCAGCCAGGAAAGCAAGCATTTCCCCAAATGGGCTCTGTGTGCTCCACCACCTCCCTAGGAGGTCCTAAGTTATTAGCCTGGATAACTGAATTGTAACAAGGGATTCCTTCTCTACTGTGACTCTTCCAGTAAAAAGAAAAAATGGTGATAGGGGTATTGTAACAAGAACCTGGGTTCTGTGTCTGGGGCACCTTCCTTGAAAAATGCCACCCTACATGATATATGAACCTCAAATTTTGTAAGTGACCTAATGATCTTGGAAGAGGAGATAATTTCCCCCTTTTTTTCCTGATTAATTTGTCAACTAGCCATGCAAGGCCAGGTCAGGAAAGAGCGTATTTCATTAATTCACAAATATTTATTGAGCATCTATCAGGTATTCATTCTGGGTACTTAGGAGACCTCAGGCAATGAGGCAAACAAACATCCTTGCCTTGGTGGAGCTTACCTTCAAGTGGGAGCAGATATACATAAACAATGAATAGAACACCTACCTACATTATATATTAGAAGATGGTAAATCCAGATAAGGAGGATGGAGGGTGTAGGTGTGGGGAGATGTTGTAATTTTAAGTGGAGTGCTCAGCATAAACCTCATTGAAAAGGAGACATTTTGAGCCAAAACTTGAAGGATCTGGAAGCCCTTCAGGCAGAGGGAACAGGCAATAGAAAGACCAGAGGAGAAGAGACCCTTGGAGACCAGCCAGTATGGCTGGAGCAGAGTGCATGGGAGGCTTCTAGAAAAATGTCTGAGTGGGAAAACCACAGTGGTCTCCACCACACAGAGCCTTGTTGCATTTGAGCAACAGTTGATCAGGGAAATGGTATGATCTGACTTACATTTGAACATAAACTGTCTGGCCTCTAGGTTGAGAACGGATCTGGAGGAGAAGAACTGAAGCTACTGTCAAACGCAGGGCAGAGAGGGGAAAGGAGGCTGGACCTAGGCGGTGGTGAGAGCAGATGAACTCTAGTTACCTATGCTCCCTAGCCGTCACCACATTGGATTTTTAGGAACCGTTACTTGTAATCAAAGACACTTGACATTTCAAAACAAACCCACAATTTAATGAGGTTCAACCAGAAGCTCAGATAGATAACATACCTTTTCTACATTGAGAACTGAAATCCAGTTCAAGCAAAATAATTAATAATAATTACTGTTTAGGGAGAAATGAAGTTTCTTTTTTAATCCCTTGACAAGCATTTATGGAGCCCCAATGAACTTAGGCACTGTGCAGGGTGCTGAGAACACCACAGCAAGAGTAAGGTCCTCCCTCTCAGAGAGGACTTACAACTTTGCCAAAATATAAAATTAAAAACTGAATTCTTTATAAATAAAAGAGGATTAACTTAAAAAAAAAACAAAAGTTGAGCCTTCCTGACCTGAGAAAAATAAATATACCATTTGTATTAATCAGCTGTTGCCATGATAATACTGTGTAACAAATGACCCCCAAATACGGCCCCTTACAACAAAATTATTTATTCTCATGTTCACAGGTTTGCAAGTTGACTGTCATTCAGCTGATGTAGGCTGGGTTCGGCTGGGCAGTTCTGTTTCAAACTGTGACTTGCCTGGGCTTGGCCCCAGATCATACCTTGGGTTCAAGTCTGCTCCACGTATCTCTCATCCTTTTTAAACCAGTAGCTATAGGGCCATCTTCTTGTCATGGCAAATGTCAGGGGCACAGGCACCAAGTCCAATTATGCAGCACAGTTAAGCCTTTTTCTCACATTGTGTCCACTAATATTTCACTCGCCAAATCAGGCAACTTGGTCAAGTCCAACATCAGTGGGTTGGGACGGATTCTCTGCCCACAGTGGGAGAACACTAACCGTACAATCCATTACAGGGGACTGAATAATTGGGACCAATAATCTAATCTGCAAACCACTGTATTTCAATGGCATATGCTTCATCTATGCCTGGAAATGTCAGCACCTCTATAAGAAAGAGTATTAATACATGAACAGGTAGGACACATCAGGTTGTTTCCCCGGTAGCAGGGCTAGCAGGGATGGATTTGCTTGGATTCACTTCCCCTTTCTCTTCCCATGCACAGTTCACAAAAAGAACCACACCTATCAGGATAGCAACCTGTGGCCATGCCATTGAGAGTTTGCCCTTGTATACATCTCTTTTATATAGAAATAAACATGGATTATGTTCTTGTCATCATCCAACAAATGATGCATTCCTACTGCCTCCATGAATTCAGTTGACAGCAGGAGTCTCTTATTTTTATTTCTATAAAATTCCTGAAATATCCTTACATATAGTACATGCTCAATAAATATGGGTTGAAAGAGTGGAGAGCAGGATACGAATACTAGAGAAACAAAAAATTATGCAACAACTAGAATGCTCACAGGTTACTGTGCTTTTTGGCATGAGAAAATAAAGTGTTATGTGACTCCCACCATGAATGCTATGGCAATTTATTATCTGAAATAAATATGAGATCTTAAAGTCATACTAACTATGAGAATTTAGCTTCTGTGTGACATTTTTTAAGCTAACAAAATTGCCTGTCACTTCCCCATATTTCTTCACATTTATTGTAAGCCTTTTAAATCCCTTCTAAAAACCACAAGTTTATATTCACCACTCTACTTAACTTTTTATTGTTTATGGGCTTCCTGTGAAGATAGCTAGACAGACAAGGCTGATGAAAAGGAAATCTTGTCCTTATCAAATAAATACTTACCGGTAACTGTGTAATGGGATTTTTTTCCCTACCAGTGGAAGACCACTGTTTCAGTAAGAACCCACTCATCTGAGGCATTTTAAATGGATGGAAAGTTATAAGCCAGCCAAAATGTCCTGAAAGAGTGAAATGAATGTTAATCCAATTGCCGGAGAATGCTTGCTTAGAAAGCGAGACTTCTACACTGGCCCCCCCTGCTGGCTCTGAGGATGCACTGTCTGGAGATGGATGAAAGCAACGTACCTAAACCTTGTCATCCGAAGGCACGTTACTCAAAGGGCAAACCCAGAATTTTTTCTGGAATGCACTTACTCAGTAATAAACATACCAACTGTTTCTTGAGTCTTCTTCTTAAGAGAAGAAATACTGCAAGTGGATCCTGCAATCAAGGCTCAAAGTAAGAGCCAAAATCATGCCGCTCGGGTGGCCGTGTTAGGGAGTGGGACAGCATGCATATGCATAGGGCTAAAAACCCAGGCGCGAAACCTTAGGAAAACAGACTGGTTTTTATTGTTATAAAGCTGGATTTGGGGGTCTGACCAGAAATGTCCTTCTCATGCATTTCGAGCTGCTAGAACAACTCCTCACCTTCCTGTCACTTAATTGTTGTTTCTCTTTCCCTTCTTATCTTCCTCTCACCACAAGAAGGCTTTTCACTCTATAGGAGATGTGGTAACCAGACTAATTTTAAAGGCAGCCTGTCACTGCAGACTTCAAGCCTATTGTGAAATCTCAGTAAAAGACTGTCCGCTGGGGGAGACAGAAAAGCTGGTAGATTCCTCTTGCTTGATTCTGACTCCATTTGGTGGGAGGAAGGGGGGAAAATACTGACCTATGTTTTTAACACATGCGGTAGCACCCACTTAGCCTTGTGAAGGGAGCAGGTGCAGCAAGGATGGCTGTTTCCTTCCCAGAGCAAAAGCCAATGCCGTCGTCTGCTTGGAGAACAAGAACAGAGCAAATGTCAAACCATTAAGCGGTACTGTAAATATGCCATTTAGAACATCAGATGTAGGTAGCTGCTCAGCTGCCTCGGGTCCTCCTGTTAAAAGTTAGACTGTATCCCCCAAGACAAATAGCACAGCTGTTGGGCAGAGGGAACTGTACACATACTTATGTAGTCATTGGTAGCATTTCTTCCCTACTTCAGAATGCCACTCTTATTTATCTATCATCTTCCTATCTATCTGTCGCTCCATTATAAACTTTTTCTTTCATTCAAGTCAATTCGAAATGTTTTCCCATCTGCAACTCTCTTCAGTTCGTTCTTTTTCAGATCCTTGGTGAAATGTTTCCCCCATTGCTTCTAAGGCTATTGTTTGAGCTCTACTATTTGAGTCCTCCTCTAGGGAGGATTCCCCATCCTCTTGCCTCTGGATTAAGAGCTCGTAGTAGTAGTAATGGATGGTGGGTCAAGGCACTCAAGCAACACAAAGTTAAGTGATCTGAGCCTGGTGATGGGTCAGGACTTTTCAAAGGGGTCAGCTGGGTGATTCTTCAGCTCCTTGTGGCATTGGCTGAGGTCATGGTTTGGCTGTGTGCGGCAGGCAGTTGGGCTGGGGTGGAAGGTGCAGAAGGACCCCCCACGTGTCTAGCCCCTCGGTGCTTCATCATATGGCACTTCTCTCTTTCTGTGTGCCTCTCTCTTGGTCGGCTAGCCTGAGCATCTGTACAACGTGGTGACTGGCTTCCCAGAGGGAGAAGGTAGAAGCTGCTACTCCTCTGAAGCCTTGACTTAGAGGTCCCAGAACATCATTTCCACATTTTATTGATCTAGTCACGGAACCAGTCCAGATTCGAGGAGAGGAGAGCTAGATTCCACTTATTGAGAGACAAAGGATCTGCGGCCATCTTTAACCCATAGTAATATATGTCAGTCACTTCTGCTTCTGTTTTCTGTCCTTGACATGTTTTATGTTTCGTTCCTGTGTCTTTATATAAATTTTTCTTTTTAAAAAATTTTCCAGGGGCCCCTGGGTGGCTCAGTCGTTAAGCGTCTGCCTTTGGCTCAGGTCATGATCCCAGGGTCCTGGGATCGAGCCCTGAGTTGGGCTCTCTGCTCAGCAGGAAGCCTGCTTCTCCTTCTCATACTCCCCCTGCTTGTGTTCCCTCTCTCACTGTGTCTCTCTCTGTCAAATAAATAAAATCTTTAAAAAAATTTTTTTTCCAAACAAAGAGATTTGGAAACTCTCTCAGCAATGAGGTAGAAAATCCTGCCTTTATTTGCCTTTGAAAAGTTTATTTTCTTCTACCCATCAATCCACTGGTATATATTACACATTTTAAGCCAAAAGAAAATGTTAACCAGTTTCTAGTATACAACCATCACTGCCCCTGCCCAGATATTTGTTTTTCAAGGAGTTATGTACTGTGGTGTATACTTGACCAACATAGTCTGTTCAAGACAAAATATTTCATAGCATAGATGTGTTAGACTGTCATGTGTAAGCTAGGTAAAAATAGATATTTTTTGCAACATATATCAAACAGGAAAAGAAGTCATAGAAACTTAATCAAGCAAATTTACTTACACGGTGCATATTGCTTGAGTCAAGGGAGAAAAGCAGATTCGAATTAAGATCAGTACTGCATTTTGGGAAATGCTGTGCAAGGAGAGAAATGTTGTAGGAGTGCTGAGTGAATTTTGTTTACTGTGGTGCTACATTTCATCAAGCAAATCAGGTGAGAAGGGACAAGTATAAATGTACCTATTTATATAGGTAATTTCTCTGTTTCATGCCTCTGATTCATCTCTCTGCCTTGCTTTGGGAGTCATGCTACATTGGTTACAATTAATTTCAGTGCTGCATATTAGCCCTAAAGAGGTATTTCATAAATTGACTTGATGTATTTTTCCCCCCTCTGTGGTTTTCTTGAAAGATGAGAACGGTCCAGAGGAAAAACAAAGTACAGAAGAAATGGAAGGGCAGAGCCAAGAAGCAGGTGGGCTCAGATTTCTTTTGAGGAGTCTCCTAGGCCTCATCCACAGAGGTGAACAATAACTTTACTCAAATGTTGTTTTCTAGACATGTTATAGCTTTTCACCGGGTTGACTGCAGTATTCATTTAGGTCTCCCTCAGGAAGCCACCAGTCCCACTGGAAGACAACGCTTCCAGTCAGAAGGGTGCATTCTCATTCCTCATTCACCAATTCCATTTTTCTTCTGTGCAACAACACTTTGCTTAGAAATGCTCTAAGAACAATGGGCAGAGGTTGGAAGTGCCAACTCAGAACTTGGCTACCTCAGGACAGGTCAAAATTAGCAGATTTAGTTTTGGGGGAATAAAATGAAAATGTTTAAAGTAAATAAATTAGAGGCTTTCCCTCCATGAGGAGTAGAATGTTCTTTACTACTTTGCATTGAACTTTGAAGAGCTGTGTTTCTGGTTCTTTCTTTACGTGTGGTAGGAGACAGTGTCATGAAACCTGGTTACCTCACAACCAGACCTAAAGTGAGATCCAAAGCCTTCCTGACATCTCCTCTGTTCCCTAAGAACAGATGTGTTCATTGGATGTTTATAGATTCTCTACTGTAGATTCTGAATGGAATAGCTTTAAGTGAAGTAGCAGTTAAGACTCAGAAGAGTCTTTAGCTTCTCATCTCTTCTTACCCATTTGTAAACGTGTCCTCAGGCACGCTCTCCTTTAAAAGGCCAATAGGCACAGTTATGCCATTATCAACACCACCACCCAAATCAAAATATCCTTCTTTCCTTTAGTCTCCAAGTCCTAATGAGCCCCACAGAGGCACGTTTTTGAAACAGTGGGCTCCGTCTGATGTGTGCCAGTCACGTCCTGGGCCATATGCTGAGCTCTTGGAAATCAACCAGTAGTGTGATAAGTTTTTCACTGAAAACTTCCTACATTAACCTTGGAACTTTTCCTAGAGAATTGGAATCTTTTATTATTAACCTGGAAGATGGAATTGAAGAAGGACAATCAGAGAAAGCACTGAAGCAAAGCAGCAAGGACCTTGTGTAGTTGCCGCTGAGTCAGCTGGCTCCCTTGGCCGAAATGTAGTCCTTGCAATGAAATGAATTTCTGATACAGCAGACTGTTGTTATCCACCCCACCCCACCCCAGTTCCCAACCCACACATCATTATGCACCGTGGAAGATGAGTCTTATGTGAGAAGCTGTCACTGTTTTCACTGTTTGCCACTGACAAGTATTAGTCACTAACTGCTGACAGCTGAGGCCATTCTCTGAATGGTGAGATTTCACAGGTTTTATTCCCTCACTGTTCTGTCCCCAACTATCTCTATCAGCATAGATTTTTTCCCACCCTTGTTCACACACACACATACACACACACACATGCACACACGCACACATCTGCCTGTGTTTTGTTTATTCATCCTTTTTTAGCTAGTAAGTTGAGAACAGGTGGTTTCTTTTTGGATTTGGGATCACCTGTCAGCAGAGAGTGGTGGGGCTTCAGTCCTCTTCTGCACCCCTTGGATTGATAGCATTATCATCGCAGTATGTTTACCTCTCAAGGTAAAGAATAGTCCTAAATGCACCCCTGAGGGGCTCCTCTTCCTCTTCCAAGTGAGCCCACTGGCTGGCCCAAGTCATGACAGGATTCATCTCTGATCTGGTCTGTTGTCAATATACATGGTTATATCTGCTCTGGCTCATTTCATAGCCTCCTTAATCCAAGTGCAGAAAAATCAAAGATGAGGTCCTGGTCAATAAAGCCCTTTTGACCTACTGTTGTTCTTTCAAAATATAAATACCTCCTTTATCTTCAATATGATTTCCAACTTCAATTTTGACTATGTAACTGCAGGCCTCTTCCACATCATGAAAAACACACAATCTCAAGCCAACACAGTTCTGACTACTGTCACGATCAAATCAAATCAAAGTTTGTAGATAATATTCCTCAAATAGTCATTTTTTATTATTATCATGTTCAATTAGCCAGCACATAGTACATCATTAGTTTCAAATAGTCATTTCACGAATACATATCAAGGGTCTATGTAACTCAGGCACTGTTCTGGGCCCTGGGATACAACAGAAAACCATAAAGACAATGTCCCTGCCTCCTTGAAGCTTATATTCTGGTGGGGTTGGCAGTGGGAGGGGGGTGAAATTCAGAAATAAACAATAAACAAAAACACACAAGATGGTGATAAAAGCCTTGTGGAGAAATGAGGTAGGTAGAAGGAACACTGAGAAGGCAACTTTCCATTGGCTGGATTTGGGAAGGACTCCCTGAGGAAGGGATATTAAATAAAATCTCAATGAGGATCTCTTCACCGGTGGAAGAGCATTCTAGATGGAGGGACCAGGTGATGCAAATGCCTCAAGACCAATTTTACCATGTTGGAGAAAGAAGGTCAGAGTGGCTGGAGCATGGTGCGTTAGGCAGAACATGGTGTAAGATTTGGTTAAAAAAAAATCATAGGACCAGATAATGTCTGACTGTATAATATTTGATTTTATTAGAACTACAAAGAGAAGCCAGTGGAAGTTTTGAAGTTTTAACAAGCTCAGTTTGCCTGTGAGTAAAAGTGGTTCACAAGAACCAGAGACCAGTTAGAAGGCTATAGCAGGAAGAAATGGTGACAGTTTCTGGCAATGGAGAGAAAATGGATTGATGTGTCATATTGCAGACATAAAGATAACAGGATGTGCTGATGGATTTGGATGTAGGGTATGGGGGAAAGAGGAATCCAAGATAACACCCAGATTTTTAGCATCAGGAACTTTGTGGATGATGGTGCCACTTGCTAATATTTGGAAGACTGGCCACCAGGCATAGTTTTTGTTGAGAAAGTTAATAGTTCCGTTTTTTCCATGGTAAATTTGGCCATATGGGATGTCAAGAAGCTAGCTAGTTAGATAGATTAAATGATGATTCTGGAGAGATGTTGACTGAGAAACAGGTTTGAGATTCACGTGGCATGTAAATGAGGTTTAAAATAGTGGTTCTGAAAAAAAAATAAACATTTAAAAAATAAAACCATGGTTCTGGGTGAGAGTCACTAGAAAGAGCATGTAAATAAAGAAAATAATGGTCTTGAGACACCAAGACATCCAGATAGGTGGCAACAGAATAAAGAAAGTGTTTCAGAAAGAACAGAGTTAAGACTCTGTGAAATACTACTGAGAAATCAACTAAGATGAGAAAAGAGAAATGACCATTGGATTTGGCAAAGGGAAGTCATTGGCATCTTCCCTCAGAGAATCTCGGAGGAGTACTGGAGCCAATGGAGTGAGTTATGGAGAGACTATGAAGTGAGGAAGTACAGAACAATAACTCAGACAGCCCTTTTAGGGAGTTGTATTGTGAAAGGAAGGGCAAATGGGAAGATGTAACACCAGGGGAAGGTTAATAGTCTTCTGTTTGTTTTTTTTCTTTTTATAGGAGATTATCGCCTACCAAAAGAAAGTGATTTATCCTCTCCAATTATTCCCCTACTAAAAATTTTATTCTCTCTTCCAATAGAGACATAACCTGCAAGTAATAGTCATATGCATTAAGAATGAAAGAGATGCTAGAAAATATGCAGTTTGTCTTCAAATGTTAATTGTCATGGGTGTGTGAGTTCTCTTGAGTTCCATAACCTTGTTACTACATGAAGAATGTATATTTCTTTTCAATCCCTTCTTCAGTTGTCAAATATTAACCATTCCAAATGATTTTGATAATCCTTCATATATTAAATCTGCTATTTTAATGTTAGTTAATCATCTATTATCCTGGAAGCTAGATACGAGTGGAGTCATTGTGGTGCCTGTGATACTGAGAGGAAAGATCAACTTGATGAGGTTCATTGCCATCGTGAGGGGGAGAGGGACCTCCAAGTTCCTTAGCCCCCACTCTGTGTTTGGGTGATGTGAAATCTCCAAATGGCTTTTGGTGCTTCCTACAAATGATCCCCTCCTGGGCCTCTGCGCTGACAGCCATCAGACATGCTCCTGGCATAACAGAGCAGAAGTGCTGTGCTAAGAAAAACCAAACTTTAAAAACACACACATAAAAGCACTTTGTAGAAACTTGCAAGGATATGCTTCACAATCATTCCCTAAAAGAAATGTACCATTCTTCTAGAGGTGGGGAAAAAGCAAAATGCCAAAGCAAAATAGGACCAACAAATAGTATTCTTCACCAAAAAATAGTTTGTTGTCATTGGGTTCTGGTTTAACAGATCCTGTCCATTAATTATAAAAGAGAGTCATAAACCCTAAACCCTTCGAAGACCACTCCATATATTAGAGCATTAAACAGGTTCATACTTCCTTGGTGGAGTGGAGAGGGACACGACAAAGGCAGGGAAACTCCATTTTGACAGTATTAACTCTGAGGCCGTGTTTCTCTTTCTGCTGTATAGACGGCGTCAACGCTGCAACTGGGCCCAGCCCTGCTTCAGAAGAGGCCGTTGAAGTCTGTAAAGATGAAGGTATGAGACCGCTTACTACATCTAAAACTCACAAGCTCATAGAAGACCATTGGATTTTGTTTATATGGGAAAATGAAGCCGTGAGCAAATCTATCTAATTCTCTTTAAGCACCTCTATTTCCAACCCAATCAAATATCATGCCCACTCTGTTTTATTCCATATCTGCCCTTTCAGAATTTATATATACATTTATATTTGTTCCTCTGAAAAGTAACTGTTTATTAAGTAAGAAAAATAATCAAAGAAATTATGTTCAAGGAAGATTGCTTATTTAAAACACCAAAATTAGGCAGTTCTACTGTTTACAACTGCTCATTAGGAATAAGTTCAGAGGAGTGGCATTTGGGAACCACCTACCAGGGGCTCCATTATCCAGACATAATAAGAAAGAAAAAATGTTAAAAGGAATCTACAGAAATAAATTTTTGGCGGGAGCATCATCCCTCATTCTATGAACAGTTACTATGAGAAAATGTTGCAGAACCAGGTATACCCAGAAGAAGAAAAAAGTAAAGAAAAATCATATTTAGGTTCTAGGAAAAAAATTTGAGGGAGAAATAGTGGGGACATTCATGTGCAGATGATAGAGTTAAAAAATTATCTGAAGGAAAATGTAATAGTCCTTTTTTTTCTTTCATTCACCCTGATTAACTGTCCCCAAACAAAAAGGTAATATGATTTTATATCTGTCATTGGTTGCTATTAAAAACCACTCTATAGACTAGATTGTTATTTATACAAATGGACATCTGGTAAACCCATGCAATCTACTTGGAACTTTTAGATAAATATGCTGAATGCATTTGTTTCAGTTTGGAGTGATATGAAAATAGATCTATACTTGACATTGATACTTGCTATTCCTTGAATCAGTATTTAGAAAATCAAAGTTGTTTTACAATTTTAATACTCAGCTGTTTGAATAATTCATTTCATTTTGTGTTGTCTGGTAAGTGGGTTTTCCTAAATGAAGTGTCCTGCGTAATGAGAGTAGTTGCTAACATTGTGAACTCTGGGGCTAGATGGTTGAAGCTTAAATCCTGTCTCTGCCACTCAAAATTGATGTAACCTTTGACAAGTAACTCAAGGAATTAACAAGTAATGACAGGTAATTAACCTCTTTATGCTTTAGTCTTCTCCTCCATGGAGTGAAGACAATAATAGTATCTACCTCGAAAAATACCATATACATATGTCAATTGCTCAAACTTTTCAGCTGGCACGTGTACAGATTGGGCTCCCCAAAGACAAACTCTGTGATGGAGATTAGGAAACAAACATTTATTAAGCAGAGCTCTGATTCCAAGAGCCTTTCCACCTGTGAAAGAGAAAGGGTCAAAGCAGAACTGGGTAGAGAGGGAAGTTGAGCTGAAAGGCATTATCAACAGAGGCCACAGCTAGCTGAAGATAGCATGACCCTTCTTCTGAGATGTCTCATCTGGATGAAAGAGTCAGGTCAGTAAGACCTTCCATTGATAAGTCACCTGATACTGGGTGCCTTGGGAAGGGGGTGTGCCTTCGGTGAGGCAGAGATCTTCCATTGAGGTAATCCTGGAAGCCAGAGATGAATGAGGGCTGCCTGCACCTGGGAGAATAAATTCTTCATTCCTATAGGGGGAACTGGGTTGCCCAACAAGCATATACCATGCTGTAATTTTCAGTCATCCTTTTTTTGATCATTGCACTTTTTAAATGAATCCTTTAGCACTTCTTTCATATTACTCAGATATGTGTTCTTACATCCCTGGTTTTAAAGCCATTTGGTATATCTAAAGATGTAGTAATGTAGATATCCACATAGGTTCTGATAAGAAACACCAGGTCATCTTAGAGAGATAAATAAACCTGACTCAGTCTCAGTGGAAAGACAAAAGTGGTGTTCATTTTAGGCAAATAATTTTGGACATTCCAGTCATTTAGCTTGTGATAAAAAAATTTTAATGTCATGAAGTTGAATGGCAGAGTTTAGGAAATAAGAGATAATCTAATTTAAGTACTTCAAGCTGAGATTTTTCCTATTGAGCTGTTTGGTTTAGAGATATTACACCCTTATATAAACACACTGTTTGTGATGTTTCTTGATGCTTTTAGGATCTCACACCATTAATTGCTCATGCCACGATCAATTTCTCAGAATACTTTTAGGGTTTTTTTTTTTTTTTTTACATAAAACTTTTAATGGTGGTGACTCCAACAAGTTCTATCACATATCACAAATGCAATTCCCTAGTAAGATTAAATGTGAATTTTAAGGATTTTACTGAAATAAATTGTTAATATCCATTAACCTCTTGATCTTGGGGAAGGAAAAGTGTTTTCAAATCCACATTAACATGTAATCCAGTTTCAGTTAAAAATAGAACATATAAGATAGGATTTTTGCCTTTTCCTTCTGAAATAGCATACACACGAGAACACTGTTTTTGATTATCAGTCAGTACAAAGCTTAGACCAAGTGTCTAATGCATGTAGAACTGGCATCTTGACTGACATATACATAGCTTAGAACAAAAAAGAAATGAATTTGCCATTGAAATCCTCCAAGACTGAGATCAAGTTGAGATTAGAAGGCAGTCACATGTGTTGAGGATTCATTTCAAGCATTTGCCATTATTAGCTTTCATGCAGAAATACATCTCCTCCTTGGTGACACTGGGACTATTTATGAGCTCTGCCGTTATAAGATCGCTTTTAAAACTGCTGCAAAGTTTTTATTTTTATTATTATTATTATTACCTCTATTATTTAAAATATAGTCATTCTCCTTAATTCAAGGAGAACTCTCTGTTTTAGTTGTCTCAACACTCTTAATAGCTCATCCTTACTCACAGCCAAGGCCAAGGCACTTTCCTGGAGGAAAAAAAAAATGTGCTGTTTCAACACATCCCAATTCTCCTGTCTTATTATTTAATCAGTACCTAATTTGAATTTGAAGGTCAAGTAGACCAAATCATATGCTCATTAATATTAAAAGAAAAATCGGTTAATACTCAGGTGCATGCACACCCGAGCTTGTATTCCTTTGGAGCTCTGTAAGTCACATCATTGCTGTTTTGGTGTTTAAGAAGTGTGATGTCACCTGGCAAAGGATTTCTTAACCCTGAAACTGGTGGCAGACCCCCTAGATGTCACAATTTCTGTAGAATAAGAGCAAAGCTAAAACAGGAGTCAGCCCTGCAAGGAGAACAAAAGAGAAAGGATGAAGTTAGGTGTGAGGAAGCGGATTCGGGCATGTGCAAGAGATGAGAATACATGGTCCCAACCATCGGTTCCTGTAAGTCTGGCCAAATGATGTTGGCTCCCGATGCCTCTGACCATGTTTCTCTTCCTTGTCTAAATCATTGCAGAGAAAGAAAACATAATTGTTGCAGAGAAAGAAAACATTGTACCACCCATGAAATTCCTCGCAGACTTTTGCAGTCTAATTTTTTTCAGTCTTTTTCTATTCTTGGTGTCTATCATCCCTCACCACTAAGGGTGGTGTTAACTAAGGCTAAGGCTTACTAAGGCTCCTCACCACTACTCACCAAGGTGGGACAAAGCTGTCCCGGGTCCTGGATCTGCATTGTTTCAACCAGATCTGTAGAGTGTCTGGATACACTGTAACACCCAAGTTATCACTCTTGGATTTTAAGAGTCTGAAGTGTGAAATCAAAGTCACTGCTCTCTGGCAGCTCAGTGAAGGGGAAAGAACTAAGATGTATGGAGTGTCTCTGGCACTCAATGTTTTACACTTATGTACAATATATTCTTCATTTCACAAAAGGGTAACCTAAGACTCATAAGCAAGAGAAAAAGGTGTATGTGTGTAGCAGGGGAGAGGAGAACAACTTTATTATTGTTTACTCCCAGCTGATATTTAAGTGATATTTACATTTAGATAATCCTCCTAAAGATAGTATTTTATTCTATTTTTAATATAACAATTATTTATTTTTTTCTGCCTATAAGAATAATACATATTTATTGTAAAATATTTTAAAATTCAGGAAAATATAAAAGGGAAAAACCTATGATCATTTTCTCTTTAAGGAGTAAGTAATGAAAAAATGTCCTCATTCTGATTTTTTAGTTAACAGTGCACCATGAATATTTTCCTGTGTCTTTAAATATTCCTCAAAGGCATGATTTTTATTGGAGGCATAATATTTCATCATATGGTTGTCTGACAATTTACATAGCCAGTGTTCTAATGTTAGATTATTTTGTTATTTACAGTTTTCTCTCTATTATAAATAATAAGGAAATGCAGTGCATACATTTTAAATAAATCTCTGTGTATTTCTATGATCAGTTCCTCAGGATAAATTCCTGATTTTATTTACTAGGGAAAAGGTTAAAATATTTTTATTGCTTACATTTATTTTCTTATTTTAACAGTAATGGGTGTTTATTATATGGAAAAAAAAACAAGCAAAAGAAGAAATGAAAATATCATCCATAATCTCAATCCCAGAAATAAACATATAATATGCTGGTATATAAACTTTCAGTCTGTTTCTAGAGTGCTGTAGATAGATAGATAGATAGATAGATAGATAGATAGATAGATAGATGATAAATAGATAGATAGATAGATAGATAGATAGATAGATAGATAGATAGATAGATTTTTAGGGTATTATTTATTTATTTCAGAGAGAGAGCTAGCACAAGCAGGGGGAGAAAGGGGAGGGAGAGGGAAGGAAAGAATCCCAAGCAGACTCCGTGCTGAGCCTAATGCTGGACTAGATCTCATGACCTTGAGATCATGACCTGAGCCGAAACCAAGAGCCAGATGCTCAACCGGCTGAGCCACCCAGGTGCCTGAAACTGTCTTTTAAATATAACATAGATTGTGAAATTATTTCCATGTCTTTTAATAGTCTAATATCACTTAATTGTACATTCCAATGAATGAATGTTTGTAAGTTACTTACCCTTCTCCATTTGAATCATTTCTTTGTTTTCAGTTTTAAATTCTGTACTGGCCAGGAATGTTCTTTAACTTTGTAAATGTTCATGATCATTTCTGTTTAAAAAAGAATCCAATATATGGAAATGCATGCAAATCTTTGTCTTTTCTACAATGAATAGAGTTTATTCCTCTTTTGATTCTTTAAATAATGTATATTCATTGTAAAAAATTCAAATCATGAAAGGCAGTATAAGGAATAGAATTTTTAAAACATAAGTAATCACAGCACCCTGAGATTACTACCATTCACATTTTGAGGACCATCCATCCTTTCATGCATCATTCACACAAAATTTTACCTAAGTTGATCATATAATGTGTGATTTTAATGCAATTTCCCCTTTTTTGTTGTTTGCTTACTTCCCACCTTCCAATTATTCAGTGAGTAAAATATACCTATTAAGTATATTTAAGTATATTGTTTTATCCCAACTTCTGGAGTCCAGATTCCAGCTCTACCATGACCAGTCTGACTTTGGGCAAGTTCTTTATTCTCTGCACCTCAGTTTCCTCATCAGGAAATTAGTAATGAAAATAACACCTCTATCACAGGATATTGAACATTAAAATGAGGCAATCCATTTATACATGTCAAGGAGTGCCTGATACACAGTAGGATGCTCAAAATTTCTATCATGGTTAAATATATATATATATATACACTTCTTTTATAAGTATTATATCACATTCTACACACTTTTCTGAATCTGGTTTTGTTTTAGGCAGCAAAACTTTGTGGAAATCCATCTGAGTCATTTTGTGTAGATCTACTTCATCCATCTTAAAGCTCCTGTGATACTCCATTGCTTGGAAGTACTATAATTTATTCAGCCATTCTTCTGTGATAAGCAAGCACTTTCTTCCCACTTTATTGCCATACAGACAATGCTACATAGATGTCTTTGCCCATATATCCTTATAAGCAGTGCTTTTATTTGTATGAGAAAGATTCCAAGAGTGTGAGTTCTGCTTTTGAGGAGTATGTGTTTTTAATAGATACTGCCAAATTGCTTTCCCTAAAGGCTGTAACAATTGGTATTTCCATCGGCGATTGTGATTTTTGTTCTTTTCTAATATTTGCCAGTCCAATCGGTGTAAAGTACTATCTCATTACTTTCTAAAGGTCAGGATTATTGTCCCAATTTTGTGGGTAACTAAGGCTCTGAAGGTTTGAGTAACTGGTCTAGTTACCCAAAAGGTAGAACCAGAATTTGGAAACCAAGTCTGCCTAAACCCAAGCCCATGCTTTTTTTATCACACAATACTGCTTCCCACAGCATGCATTTGGAGCGAGAGATATTCCTTGCCTGGGGGGTGGGGGGTCGTACGATGCAGGTAGGTCCAGAGTAGTCAGAGGGCAGCATGGGAAAGCTGAGACCCAAACTAGGTGAGTAGGGCAGCAAGATTAAGGCAATGGCAGGGGGAGTTTGGAGCCAACTTACTTGGTCCACATTGCAACTTTGACCCTAACCTAGTCCTACGATGAAATGTGTGCATAGAAACCTCTCATCTACACCACCAGATATAAAGTCCAAACTCCTTTGCATAATATTCATGCTCTTTCCATATAGTCTGGCTCTACACCTGCACATGCTCTGTTCTGTAACCCAGCTCACATATGTGATATTTCCCAAACCCCCTTGCTGTACAGCATTCTGCCTTTTTTCTTTCACATCTGTTTTCTTCAAGATTCAAAGTTCATTTCCAATACGTTACCCTAACATGAGTCATCTACTCCATCATTCCCTTCTTCCCCCCCTCCTTCTCTCCTTCCTTTCCTTCTTCCCATCAACAATAATCTGAACAAATATTTTTATGACAAGAATCTTACTAGATGTTGCAGGGGAGGGACATGCACCTTTTCACCTTTCTTGATTTCTCCCCTCCTCATTGCATTTCATTCCATGCAATAGTGAACTGTCTCTTCCAGTTTCTTGTCAATTTGTTTGTAAAACTTCAAAACTTACCGTCACCTTGTATCAATATTAGTTATATACAGGACTTCTCTAACTCACTAGAATGTAAATATCTGAAAACCAGGTAACCAAGTCTCATTCATTTGCATGTCCTGTACCAAGTCCAACACAGTGACTTGTGTACAGTAGGTCCTCAATATTGGATATACAGCCTATGGTAGAAAATGAGCCACTTATAACTGTCCTAATATCATGGCCATTTTGCCAAAATAGTTATTACTATTATTAATGGTCCCAATAGAGGGAATTCCCTTTCAGAATTCTCCTATTTCAGAAATGAATTTTCCCCAAAATGTCATGCTAGAAAAACACAAAGGTAAATTCAAGGCAGAGACTTCCCTATTTGTTCACTTTTATTTGGATATTACTCTCCTATCAGAAAACAAAATAAATTCCTTCTAAATGGTAAATGTATATAGATTATTTGCTATGATTGAAGCTCATTATTTATGCTTAATTTATGATGAAGCTTTTCCAATAAGCTTTTCAAATGTTTTGATTAAATATGTTTTAAATTGGATTAAATGGATGAAAGTAAATAAAATCATTTATCATCTTTTTAGTATTAAAAGTGTATTTATCTACCACAGTTTAAAATATTCTCAAGTGGCCATTGGAAGTCAAGTAGCAGTCGCCTTACAATTACATTTTCATATATATATTATTTTTCCTTACAAATCAAGTGTGACTGTAATTATATATTTGTAACAGTCAGTTTAGTTATATGATCTCTTGGGACACATTTCTAAAGATCTGGTGAGTGAGATTTGGAAACAAAATCATCAGATTAGGATATGGGGATTATTTGAGTGGGATTGCAACCCCTTTGCCCAATACACAATGTTGGACCTAAATTTAAGTCCAAATAGGTCTAAATTAGTATAAGCATCCCTGTGATCTATTTTCAGATTCACAGACCTAATTTTGAGTCCTTTGTGCAAGTCATGCAGCCTTTATGAGCCTCAATTTATTTTGAATTCACAACACCACTGCTGTATGACTTAGGTAACTTTTTTAGGTTCCTCCTCTGTAAAATGAGGATAATAATAGTATTATATCATAAGGTCCAAATATCAACATTGGAAGAAGTTAATTCCAGCCCTCATGAATGACTTGGAGGGGTTCAAGACTTAAGTGGAGGAAATAATTACAGATGTGGTAGAAATGGCAAGAGAACTAGAATTAGAAATGGAGCCTGAAGATGTGGCTGAATTGCTGCAATCTCATCAGAAAACTTGAATGGATGAGGAGTCACTTCTCATGGATGAACAAAGAAAGTGCTTTCTTGAGATGAAATCCACTCCTGGTGAAGATGATGTGGAGACTTTTGAAATGACAACAAAGGATTTAGAATATCCTATAAACTTAGTTGGTAGAGCAGTGGCAGAGTTGAGAAGATGGACTCCAATTTTGAGAGAAGTTCTACTGTGGGTAAAATGTGACATGTGACAGAGAAATAGTTTGTGGAAGAGGCAATCCACATGGCAAATTTCACTGTTGTGTTGGTTTAAAATTGCCACAGCCACCCCAACCTTCAGCAACTACCAGCCTGGTCAGTCAGCAGCCATCAACATGGAGGCAAGACCCTCCACCAACAAAAAGATTATGACTTGCTGCAAATTCAGATGATGATTAGCTTTTTTTTTAATAATAAGCTGTTTTTTAATTAAGGTACATACATTGTTTTTTTAGACATAATGTTATTGCACACTTAATAAGCTACAGTGTAGTGTAAACATAACTTTTATATGCACTGGGAAATCAAAAACTTCATTTGACTTGCTTTATTGCAATATTCACTTTATTGCAGTGGTCTGGAACTAAATCCACAAGATCTCCAAGGTAGACAGAGCTCATAGATACAAAGAACAGAATGGTGGTTGCCAGAGGCGGGGGATGATGAGTGGGAAAAATGGATGAATTGTTTTTGTTTTTAATATTTTAGTTTAAATAAATGGAATAAATTTATATTTATGAAAGATTAAAAAAGTACTTAGGTCACATTAAAGTACACCTCAAAGTACCTCAGAGAAAGTAACAAGATAAACAAAAAGAAGAAGGAGAAGAAGGAGAAAGAGGAGGAGGAGGAGGAGGAGAAGAAGAAGAAGAAGAAGAAGAAGAAGAAAGCAAACAAAGCTCAGCTCCCTTCTCTTACTCAATGATAACATATTTTCAGTGACAGAAACTAATTTTTAGCTCTAATATTATATGGAGAAAAGCAATATTTTCCAGTGGTCATGAGGTGGTCTGGTATGTGACTTCATGAGAATTTTGTGCCTATTTATACCCTAGTATAATACAATAGATACAATAAAAATTCAGAGTTTAACAGTAAACACGAACTACTTCTGGGTTCATTTTATGTCCTTACCCTTTTCCCATGTAAGCTTCAGAAGAAAAAAAGGACATGGTTAAGAAAAAAAAAAGTTTTGGATGATTTTTTTTAAAGCAAATATACATTAATATTTGAAATAAAAACTGAATGCTGTACTTCAAAGGAATTTGAAAGGATTTCCAGAGTTAATTTTGAAGATACGTATTTTGGCCACTAGATAAACGTGACTTCACTGAAAAACAGAGATCCGGACAATGGTTCTGTGAAATGGCACATGATCATATTCTAAGTGAGCAAAGACACTAGAGAAAGGTTAAATTAAAGAATTGGCTCCACATTCATAAGCAACATCATGGGGCTCTTGCTCAGACATTCCCATGTTTAAAATTTTTATAGCATTCATCAGGCTGTTAATCAGTGTTCTTATAAAAAGAGTTCTACAGTCAAAAATGTTTCAAAATTACAAGGTGAGACAAAGTTGAGTAGTTTCTACAGATTTCTCAGATTTCTCAACATGCTCACATGCACTGAAAAGGTCAGGTGAGGTGGAAGCATATGACATATCCCATAGCAATTGACCAAATCTCACTAAAAAAAATGTTTGCTTCTTACTCTTTTTATATGTAGACTATTTTTAAATCCAACAAAACACATTTTGGGAAACAATTCCACATCCTATCCAAAAGAGTTAAGGAACATAAAGTTTTGATTTCAATAAATCATACTCACTATTATAAGACAGAATAAGCAATGATAAAATTACTTTTTAAAAAATGAGGTCTGAGTTTCTTAAATTTGTGGAAGTACAGTGTTACTGAGGAAACATTCTCCCAAGTTTCAGAAAAGGATGTAGCCTATCATAGTTTTTGACAATAGATATTTTCATGAGCAGAAATATGTTGTCCTGCCTCATTCCTAATGATACTTGTTGTCATCTATTCTTTCCACCACGGTTCCCGGGGGGTATATTTATTGCAAGAGACAGAGCAGGTCAGAGAGAAAGACAGAGAATGTCTCAGAACTACTGCATTCCTTAACAAAAAGAAAGGAATAATTGGCTAGCTAGTGATGGAGACTGGAAGGTATTTTAATCAAGTACAAAGACAAGGTTTCCTAACAAGCATTGTTGGCATTTACCGAAAAGTTTGTCTTCCTATTTCATTTAGAAATTTGCCCTGATATTTTGCACCAGATGTGTCAAATTAAAGTGGAAAGACAGGCAGAAGGGACAGTAACACTCACATACACAAAACAGCACGTGCGTGCAAACACACACGCGTGTGCGCACGTGCACACTGTGTTTTAAGACCCAAATAAATCAGGGGCGCCTGGGTGGCTCAGTCGGTTAGGCGTCTGCCTTCAGCTCAGGTCATGGTCCCAGGGTCCTGGGGTCGAGCCCCACATCGGGCTCCCTGCTCGGCGAGAAGCCTGCTTCTCCCTCTGCCACTCCCCCTGCTTGTATTCCCTCTCTCGCTGTGTCTCTCTCTGTCAAATAAATAAAATCTTAAAAAAAAAAAAAAAAAGACCCAAATAAATCAGGGGCACCTGGGTGGCTCAGTCGGTTAGGCGTCTGCCTTCGGCTCAGGTCATGGTCCCAGGGTCCTGGGATCGAGCCCCTCATCGGGCTCCCTGCTCAGCCAGAAGCCTGCTTCTCCCTCTCCCACTTCCCCTGCTTGTATTCCCTCTCTCGCTGTGTCTCTCTCTGTCAAATAAATAAAATCTTAAAAAAAAAAAAAAAGACCCAAATAAATCTGTACAAGACAACATTTCTCCCAGCTTTATCTATGATTTAGGATGTTTCTGTGATACTGGCAGACTCATCTAAATCTTTCAAAAGTCATTAAACTCCTTCAGTTTACCAACTATCCATAAATGTTGTCTATGCCAACCACAGTGTGAGGCAGAATCAATTCTAAATATTCCCTCCATAACTCTACCCTAACTAGGTAACAAGACACACATTTCTGTTGACCTCTTCCTCTGAGTAGACAGGTAGGGACTTGAGACCACTCTAAGCATCTGGCACTGGGTTTCTCTGAATCCCTCTTTTCAATTTTAAGAAAAGAAGCAACCATATTTTCACATCCTGCAGTTTCCTGCTTCCTGTTTTCTGCTTTCTGGGGCTTCCTTCCAACCACAAGTCCTGGTGTAGACTAGTCTAGAGAACTTGGATCTACAGCTACTTATGTATTACCTAACATCAATATTTACCAGGATCAGCAGGAAGAGCAGGAGTTGTTCAAGCAAACCCTTGCACACATAAGCCTTCTTCTTCTTGACAACATTCTTTGTCCACAGTCAGAGCCCCTCCCCATTTCCTCTCTAGCGCTTCTCCCAAGGTTCAGCTAAGAGAGCATATTCAGACTGCTCCCACTTTATCCCGTGAAACATCAATTCTTCCGTCTTTAATGCCTTTCCCCTCCTCCTCCCTAATGGGTCTCCTCTTTGAACCATACTTCTGACTCCACAATCTCTCTTTTTCATCAAGTGTAAAGAAATCAGGAATTTCCTTGTGGTTCATAAGGTGACCATATGCCCTGTTTTTGTTTTTGTTTTTTAAGTACAATTCTAACTGCAAAGATGTTATCTTATCAGACCACATAATACACTTTCTGGGAGGAAAATAATAAAAGAAAAAAAATCTTCCTGAGCATAAGCTATCACCCCATGGGAAACTAGATTTGACTGTTGTTTCCACAGGTTTTCTGCTAGTTTTTCAAGAGAAAAAAAAAATAGAGGTGAGGTGTAAAAAATAATAATTATATTCCTCCCCCTCACCCTCAAAATATCTTTTCTGTCATGTCATGTCATCTTTGCTAATTTTCCCTTTATTTTGAAAACGCTTTCAGATGAATAAAGAAATTGTGTGTCCTAAGAGCTTTGTACATAGATCCTAACTAGGTGGATTTGAAGAATAATGGCAATCGGAAAAATATAATGCCCAAATGTCATCGCCTCACATAATTCTTTCAGTGACTCTTTTAGATGGACTATGAGTTAGGTAACAGTAGCTGCTATAACACAAATGTCAAACTGACACAGGAGAAATGTGTTTTCTCACGTCCAAAAAGTCCACAGTGGGAGGCGGAGTTCCACACTGTCATTCAGGGACTCAAGCTGATGGAGGCTTGTGAATTCCAGCCTGCGGCCCACAAAGTTCTCCCGAGTCTTGACATCTAGTCAGCAACTAAGGAGGAGAGAAAAAGGGTTTTACAGTGGGTTTTTTATGGCCGGGCCTAAGAGTGGCACCCAGCACTTCTGCCCACTTTCTGCTAGCCAGAACTCAGTTACCTGTCCCTGCCCGGCTGCCGGACAGATGTTCCTGCGTCCTGCAGGCTTTTCCTTCCCGTGTGACTAAGACGAGGGAAACTGATTTGTTGAACAGGTACCCGGTATCTCTAGAGATGAGTGGTATTATTAGTAGTAGTAGTCATGATCATCATTATTATTTTTATTTTATTTCCCTGATTTTACAAGTGAGGCAACCAAGACTCAAGATGAATAACTAGCCCAGAGCTACACAAGTATTGAGGACAAAAGAATAAACTTCAGCTTGAGACTTTTTGAAAACAAAACAAAACAAAAAGTAAAAGTCTTTCATTTCTGTGGGGTTTTTTTCTCCTTATGTCATAAGTCAGCTCCGTATTAAGAAAATCACACACACTATGAAGGCTTTATGGGATATCAGCTCATCCCACAGGCAAAAAGTGAGTGGTAAATACTTGGGTTTTTTTTTTTTTTCCACATTCCTGTTTTCAAGGACAATAGTATGTATTAGATTGTCTGCTATATTTTATATTTTTTAAGATTTTTTTATTTATTTTAAAGAGAGAGCGCACATGAGTGAACAAGTGGGGGAAGATGGAGGGAGAAGGAGAGAGAGAATCCTCAAGCAGACTCTCTGCTGAGCATGGAGCCCCACATGGGGCTCAGTCCCAGGATCCTGAGATCACAACCCAAGCCGAAATCAAGAGTCAGATGCTCAACTGATTGAGCCACCCAGGCTCTGCTATATTCTAAAGACAGTAATGCCTAGGTCTAAATGATAATATGTTTGGATTTTTGCCTGCTATTTTACAGCCGACTCACTCTATAATTTTTATTCATTCTTTATATCCTTCCTTATTCCAGAATCATACTTAAAGCGGTTCCCTCAAAACTGACACCTGTCCTGAACAACAGGATCTTTACGTATGCTAATAAATGAGCAGGTATTGCAATAGAGGCTCAAACAGAACTCTGATTCATGAGTTTGCTTATTGGTTTTCCTATTGGCAGTTATTATATTTGGTCTTGGAATTCACATAGTTGTGTTATACAGACAGCTAGTTTTAATGAGTCTAAGGTCAAGTGTATATATTTTAACCCTCTATGAGTCAGCTAACCTATATAGGTAAAAAATTAATGGTCATATTAATATATTGTACTTGAATATCATCTCATTACATAAGTCAAGTAAAAGGTGACTGCTCCTAAGGCCTACTGCCATTATCAGACAAACCAAAATAAACAGATTACAGCCCACTCTGTCTTGAATTCCTGTAATACCTTCGTGTTTCCCTCAAAGTAAAATGCAAACACCTAACTGTAACCTGCAGGGTGCACCATTATAAACTCTCCTTGTTGCTCCATTCTTATCTCACAGAACCTTCTCTCCCCTCACTGTGCTTCATGCTCACCGTGGCCTTCCCTGGTCACCTTTTTAGGTGGAACCCTCCTCCACTAAACCTTTTTCCCATCCCCCCCCTTATCACTTCATAACATCTACTGCTACCTGTAACTATGTAAACCTCTTTTTCTTTTGCATACTTGTCCTTTGTCCATCTCCCTCCACTGTAACTTAAATTTCATGGGGGAAAGGACAGTGTATGTGTTGTTGATCATTTTATCCCTGATTAGTACACAGTCTGGCCTAGAGAAAGTACCAAGTACCAATTAAAAGGTATGGGTGTTGGGGTACTTGGGTGGCTCAGTCGGTTGGGCATCTGACTCTTGATTTCCACTCAGGTCATGGTCACAGGGTCATGGCATTGAGCCCTGTGTGGGCCTCTGCACTCAGCATGGAGTCTGCTTGTCCCTCTCCCTCTCCCTCTGCTCCTCCCCCTACCCCCTCTCAAATGAATGGATAAAATCTTAAAAAAAAAAAAAAAAAGGTTTAAAATGTATGGGTGTTTTTATGGCCATGAACAGATATTTATTGGGTTTTAATTTTGTAAGACTCTGCAATATAAAGAAGAAAATATGGTTCTTGCCCTTTAAGTTACAGTCTGGATAGAAAAAGGAGATATGTAGGTGTTAGTTACATAGCCAATATCAGCAAGAACAATAGTAGTAGCAGCTAATATTTATCTAACCCTTTTTATACACTAGATGCTATTCTAAGAACTTTACATGTTTTCACTCATTCCACTCTCATCCATGATATAAATGCAATTATCATCACACTGTACAGACAAGGAAAGAGAAGCATGGTGCCAGGAGGTAAGTGGTCTGAGGCCACATAGGTAGCATGTAAGACAGCTAACCAACCAGATAAAGCATGACAAGCACCAAGGAAGGATTACACTGAAACATATTAGAGGAGCTGGGAGTCAAGGAGCATCTCTAACCTGGGATTATCTATGAAATGAGGGTAGAGAATATGACATCTGAGCTGGGATCTGAAAGATGCACAAAGGTAATAAAGTAGAGAGAAGCTATTCTCATTAAGAAGAGCATCCATGAAAGGGTGGAAGTAGGACATCAGACAACCTATTTTCAGTATGATGAATAGATCAACTTGGCTTCATGATGGATCCATCTATCCACTCATTAATTAGTTGCTAAATTAGAGCCCTGAAGGCCAGACTAAGAAGTTTGGGTCAAATCAATATAAAGCAAAAATTTTCAACTATTAAATATTGTTGGGGTGTAAATAGTTTTTTAGTGTGGTGGTGGTTACAAATTTATCATTCTCTTTCTTCCTCTAATTCCTTCTCAGAACATCCTCTCTGATTATACCTAATTAGACTCTTCTTCTCATCTACCCCTATTAGCATTTGCAGGTGCTTCTCTATAAGCCCAATTAGATTCTCTAGTTTCTGATGGACCATCCTTTGGCAAGATGCGATTTCCCATCTTCATAACTCTAGCCTTCAAATAAACATGTCTTTAATTATTTGTGTAACTAAAGCTAATACTAAGTTCTCTAGAACAGCACTGTCCCATAGAGATAAATATGAGCCACAAATGAGAGCCACATATGTAATTTTAAATTTTCTAATAGCCACATTAAGGAATGAAAAAGGAAGAGGTGAAAATTGTTTTAATAATATATTTTATTGGGGTGCCTGGGAGGCTCAGTTGGTTAAGCATCTGCCTTCAGCTCAGGTCATGATCTCAGGGTGCTGGGATTGAGCCCCACTATGGGCTCTCTGCTCAGCATGGAGTCTGCTTGTCCCTCTCCCTCTGATCCTCCCCTCCCCTGCTTGTGTGCCCTTTCTCTCTCTCTCAAATAAATAAATAATATCTTTTAAAAAATTACTAAAAAATAATATATTTATTTAACAACTATATTCAAAATATAATAATTTCATCATGAAGTCTATATAAAAATTATTGATGATATATTTACATTCTTTTTTTTTTTTGCCCTGAGTCTGTAAAACTCAGTTGCAAATTTTCCACTTACAGAACATGTTGTTCAGACTTGCCACATTGCAAGGACTCACTGGCCACACGTGGCCGGTGGCTAATGTATTGGACAGTATCTAGAATTAGCGTGAGAGGAAATATGTTGTAGTGATGGTTTATCACTTTTAGTCTGAAGCTTGATTCTTTAGGAGCTCTTGCCTGCAGGATTTGATACAAGCAGCAGTGATATGACCTGAGCCTTTCTTGACACTTGGGCAGGTTTTTTTTTGTTTTTTTTTTTTCCTTTCTGGGTATATGTGAAGCTGCAAGGAGGTTCAGATTTTTAGCAGTAAGATCCGGTATATCCACTGTTAACAAGGAGATGCTCTGAAGTGGCTCTCACATCTTCACATGTTGATATGAATCTCACAGATTCAGCCCCTCTTGGAGCTGTGTCCTTCCTTACCACATATGAGGTGCTTGCTCTCCCTGCAATGGAAAATCTGTGGGCAGCCCATATGAGGATACTTATTTTAAAAATCCCACTCTAAATGCAAGTTGACTTAGATACAGAAGAGAAGTGCACACAGATGGGGCTTTGGTTAACAAATTCAATATATTTTAGTGGTGGTTCTGAAAGAGCGGTCCCTGGAGCAGCAGGATCAGCATCACCTGGGATGTTCTTAGAAATGCCATCTCTCAGGCCTCACCCAAGAGCTACTCCATCAGGTGCTCTGGGAGAGGGACCCAGCAGCCTGTGTGTTAAAAATCCCTCCGGGAGATCCCAGGGCATGCTAATACTTAAGAACCACTGTAGTAAGGAAATAATAAGTTGAAGGCAAAGTATGGGGGAAGCAGTGAATGTTTGATGTTTGAAAAGAGAAAAAAAAAACACATTATTTTTCACTCTACCAATAAGATTCACCGCAGGATCTATTGACTTGACCAGCTTTCATAGCCCAATTAAAATTCACTTTCCCAAGCAACCATATGAATGAATTTCACCAACGTAATACGGAGCAAAGGAAACCAGAGAAGAGCGTGTATTGTATACCATTCCATTTTATATAAAGTCTGAAAACAGGGACAACTAATACATGGTGTCAAAGTCAGAGTGGTAATTTTTGGAGGGGAGGGGAATGGCTGAAAGGGGAGATGAGCAGAGCTGCCAGGATACTGGATATGTTGTGTTTCTTGAGCTGGTGCTGGTTACACAAGGATGTTCAATTTGTGATAATGCATCAAGCCATATACTTCATGAATTTTGCACTTTTCTTTATGTATATTTATCTTCAATGAAAAGTTGAGAATTCCAGCGTTTTTTCCCTCAAAAATCATGAGCACATCTTTTCAGGAAGTGTTCAGTAATGGAAATGGCATACACTGTAATTCGGCAGCCCCGGACCGCCCCCCCGCCGCCCCGTTGCAACCTCCTCAACAACAAATAGAGATTTCCCCTTAAAGTGACCTGTTTAGTACTAGTCTGAGCCAGAGGACAAACATAAGCTGCCCAGAGGCTCTCCTGCATCCTCCATTTCATTAAGGTCCTTCCCCCACTCTTGGTTTCTGTTCAGTGTCATCCTTTTCTTATTCTCAGTTGGCATCAGACCCTTTCATTATTTTTTTAGAGATTTATTTATTTGAGAAAGATAGAGTAGGGGGAGGAGCAGAGGGAAAGAATCTCAAGCAGACTCCCTGCCGAGTGCAGAGCCCAACACAGGGCTCGATCTCATGACCCTGAGATCATGACCTGAGCCAAAAACAAGAGTCAGACGCTTAACCGACTGAGCACCACAGGTGCCCCCAGACCCATCTGATTATTAAGTCATTACAGCAAACTGGCCTCAAGGAGGATCTTTCCAAGAAGAACTGCATTTTTAAAAAGTTCCCAAAGAAAGAAGTTTCAAGTCCCCAAAAAATGACATGCTTCTGTGGGAATGATGAGTGACAGAGTAGTTATTTTGGAACAGGTGTCCCCTTACATCTCACAACACAGACAGCCATCAGGCCATCAGCTGCAGCTACTCACTTGGTCACCACACTCAGATGTGTTTTCCTTACCAGTGATGTAGGGAACAATAGAGTAGTGTGGGCATAGCAGAGGGACAGGGGATGCGATGCTGGCCTGGATAGGATGCAGTGTTCCAGACAGACGTACTACCAAAACCTAAAGTTGGCGCTGATTCTGTTTGCAGCGGGGCTTTATCAGGTAAGGCCACAAAACAGGATGTGAGCACAAATGTGTGCTGGAGGATTATTCAGTCCTTACATTGTAGATCTTTTTGGTCTATAACAAGGAAGCTACTTCTCATTTTTTCCCACCAATATGAGAACATCAGAGGTGGTTGGTTATTAAACTGTTCTCACTATCATTTTTAGAAAC
Source organism: Leptonychotes weddellii (assembly GCF_054177405.1). NCBI lineage: Eukaryota > Metazoa > Chordata > Mammalia > Carnivora > Phocidae > Leptonychotes > Leptonychotes weddellii. Next base: position 36,316,750 of record NC_138378.1, read on the forward strand.
TTATCACTCTAGTTCTGTACTATAAGCAGAAGTGATAATCTGCCAGTACACTCTGGGACTGCTGCAGAGACTTTTAAAATACCAGTGTATTTCCATAGCGTTTGGCAAACGGTGACTTAACTCTCCTCTTTGCAAGTAAATCTCACTGCCATCCTGTCATCTGGGACCCACCAGCAGGCTCCAGGACTGCGATATGTCCATCCTGATTAGCTGAGTCCAATGCCAGTTATTGTTCTAGATATCACCCCAGATTCCCTTATCACGACTTTCTCCATGCTGTCCAAACAGTGACTCCTTGATACAGTTGAAGGATCAATGAAAATGAACTCCAGAGAATTGAGATGGGGAAAGGGAACCTTACATGTAGGGAAGATTCCATTTCCACATCCCTTTTCAGATTTTGTTCTGAGATGCAGCAGGGATATCAACCTGAATAGGTCACATTCAAAAGTTAGGGGCCCCTGTTTGGCTCAGTCAGTGGAGTGTGCAACTCTTGATCTGCAGGTTGTAGGTTCGAGTTCCACATTGGGTACAGCGACTACTTAAAAATAAAATCTTAGGAAAAAAAAAGTTAAATAAGTCATCCAAATACACTTGTGCAGAAATGCACATGTCAGTGTTATGGAGGGAATGCTTGTGTCTTCACCAAACACAAATGTCCTGTGGGGAGCCCCAACCCCCAGTGTGATGGTACTTGGAGATGGGGTCTTTGGGAGGTAATTAGGTTTAGAGTAGGTCCCCAGGGTGGAGCCCTCATGATGGAATTAGTGGACTTATTAAGAGGGAGAAAGAGAGATCTCAATCTCTGAGTTTCCATTTGCACACACACTGATCCCTGCGGGGACACAGCAAGAAGGCAGCCTGCTGCAAAGCAGAAGGAGCACCCCCATCTGAGACGAAATCAGCAGTAGCTTGGTTTTGGTCTTCTAGCCTCCAGAGCTAGGAACAAACAAATTTCTGTTGTTTAGGCCACTTAGTCTATGGTGTTTTGTTATGGCAGCCCAAGCAGATTAATATAGTCGGTCATTACATTAGAAAAATCTATTAAAATGATTTCTAGAACTCAGTGAAATCTAGTGTAAAATAGTAGTGGATTAAAGTAAATTATTTTATTATTATTTCTTCCTGGAAATTAAAAAAAAAAAACCACTTTTGAGTTAATCCTTAGTACACTTCCCAAGATCCTCATAAAATCACATTTTGAGATATTTTGTTTTAACACATTTTTCTCAGTTTATGAGGCAAAACATTGCCTTCATCATACAAATGCCTCTATACACCCCATTTCCTGTAATACCAGATGTCACCTGATTTTTCCCCCACCAGGGTCATATCAGAAAATGAAATTTACTGAACTTGTTTTATTCTGCATGACCAGGCTGTTCCCCTCTTTAACTTTCTCTAAGTTTTTTGGTTCAGTATTTTTCAATCTGTGTACAAGGTTCATGAGGGTGCTGTACATTTGAAATGCCTAAAAAGGTGAGTGTTTTAAAAAAATGGATCTAAAAGAATGTCATACTTCTAACCGTAGTGTTTGTAAAAAGCACTTTAGAAACATTTGAAGTATCCACACATATTAAAATTAGACAATGAACTTGCAAGAACTACAAAGGAAGTGAAGCCCAGCTTTCACAAGCTCTGCAGAAGCGACACTGAGATTACTGCTGTTGGGAGGAAAGTCAGCGATGAAGGAAACCACTTCAGCAGCCCCAAGAACTGGGTCCTCTGGGGGCAACAGCAGCTCAAGCAGTTCCTCCAGAGACTCAGCAACTCCTCAAACAGCTGTCCACTCAAGGAGCATCCAAAACTTACTACCTTCTTTCCCTCTTTCTACTCTTCTAAAGCCACCAGGTGACTCATTATGCTCCTTTGTTCTACCCCATCGGGAGCTTGTGTTTCCTCCCTTTTCTTCCATTGAATCTCTGCCTTTAAACCACTCTAGGCTTTGAAACTTTGTCTATTTGACCATCAAATGCTCTAAGACTAAAGGATTCCTAAGGAACTAATGGATTCCTCTCGGCATAATCTAATACTAATTCTCTCCTCATAGGTGGAGTTGTCCTATCAGGCCACCCTAAGGTCTGTTGGCCAACCCACAGATGACTGCCCAGAGCCAATCCCTCATCAGTCATCTGTGGCCCAGCTTTTAGGATTATATGGTGCCAAACATAGCAACCTCTTTTCCCAACTTTACCTAATCAGGTGGCAGGCACTTTCCCTGACATTCCTTAATTAAAGGCAGCACGGCACAAGAGGGCTGTAAATCAAAATGAGGTAAACATTCACATTTTTGCTGCTGAGTAGTAGAAGACAGGTTAGTGACTAGCTTGGCTGTCTCTGGAGTCTCCAAAAGCAAAATTCTCAGACAAGGGGAACTGGGGCTCTATTTCTCTAAGAAGTGTAGAGCACATTCAGAATTGTCTCCCAAAGAGGTGAGGAAACAGATTGTATCTCCTAAATCCTTTGGGGAGTTTCTAGTTGGGCATTAGCTGCTGGGTACTTCTGGTTCATCCAAGGAAAAATGCCCTCAGTCAGAGTCTCAGAAAGGAACCCATCTCCTGGAACCATCTGCTGTGATCTCAGGAGTAGCCCAGTGGGATATTGGTGGGGCATTGTCTACTACAAGTCCCTCTATAGAAAGATCCAAATTCTCTATACCTCAGAGGTGGGAGCGGGCTGGGAAGAGGTAAGAGAAAGAAGAGTGGAGTGAATCCAGCATTGGGACACCCAGTATCACAACAACATAGGATTATTTAGAATGGTAGGAAATTTGATTAATTTGAACGTCCAATAATAGATGCAATGGTAAAATAGCTTGTGGCAGATCCACAAAGTGAACCACTCTGCAGCCATTCATATTATAGAACTGTACTCAATAGCACAGCAGAACATTGAATAAAAAAAAAAAAAACTGAAAAAAGTAAGCACATCCATTTTCATTTGGATGGGTTTGTGGATCCTTCTAGATATGAGAAGCAAATAGGTGCTAAGGAGAAATCATCCAGGTCTTTGAAGTTCACATAAAATGGGTAACTCCCACAAAAGGTCCAAATACTTATCTTAGTCTCTAAACATGTCCCTTTACATCACTTGGGAAACAAGACTGGAAAAAAGACTGTTCCAACAGGGTGAGTTTTGACTCAGTCCATAGGAATATAGGAAATCCCTCTGGCTCTCAGCAGTGTTGGGTCCCTGGCATCGCAGGCACTCTCCAAGCATCTGGCTAAAACGAACGTGTGCCCAGAAGTTGAAGCATTTATGAATCTGGAGATAGACTGTGTCTACTGCCTCAACTTCTCCACAAAATAAAGTAACTGAGAAGTAGTGGCCAGGCTGTGATTCTGCCCAGAGTTAGGGTCCAGAAAGCCCTCATCATTTCTCCTACAGGGAATGTCCCCTCAAAGACTTTTCATTATCAGATTGAATTACAAAGCGTAAATAAAACACTCCCTGATTTATAGACAAACATTTTAATAGAATTCTAAGTCAGTCCACCTAGAACCATAGCTACTTTTCATGCCTGTGGTTTGGTCAGATTTAAAAAAAAAAAAAAGGATGTCAAGAAATCCTGCTGTGCAAGGTTTAGCAAGAGAGAGGGAGGCAAGATCAGAAAGGAATCAGAAGGATGGAGGTCAAGGATAGCAGGTCACAGACAACTGGAAACGAGCAGATTTGCCTTTGTTTACATTGCCAAGGGGGAAAAATTAACTTGATGGAAAAGGGTAATTAAGCATTTCTTTTTCCATCATGGTCCAGCCTGGGCTCATATCCAGCTGTTCTATTAGACATTGTGATGATTCCTCATCGGGTCACAGAGTTAACGATGGCCAGTGTGGCACCGACGTCACTTCCCCCACAGTTAACCTTTATTTTATGAATAGACAGTAAAAATCTCAGAGTGAGAAGAGTCCAGCTCAGGTAGGCAGATAATGAGGGAAGCCTGAACGTTTATAGAGAGGTGTTGTCAGAACAAAGAGTAATTTGAACAAATCAGCAGATTAGCCTTGAAAGGTACTTAGATTATCTGGCTCAACACCTTCAATTCCTAGGTGTAGAAACTGAGATCATGTAAGGTGAATGGGTTTTCCTAGAATTATGAAGCTTGTCGTTGTAAATCTAGAATCACAACCCCAAGCCAGTGTCCATCCATCATGACTGATCCTCTTATTTGCTTGTATTTTCAACAACAACCCGCAGAAAAATAATACCTGCACTATAGGAATTAGCTGGTTTATACAAGTTACTGTTTGGAATCTGGCATATGTTTTCTAATAGAAACAAAGTTAGTGGTACATGATGGTAGTTTTCCCAGCCCTGCCTCAGAGACTGTTAATACTCACATTCCATAACTCTGGGAATGATTGGCCCCCTTTTAATGGGGGTTAATGATTGCATAATGAAGACAAATGACCATAGCTCAGTCTGGCCTCCCAATACTCAGGGCGATGTCCTGTCCTACAGACCTGGTTACTTTTCAGGTAAATATAGACCAGCCTTGTATGTCCAGCTGCACTGGGACGGAGCATAGCTGAGATCACTGCCATCTGAATGCTCTGGGAATGTATTGCAGTATACATTTTCTCCTATATAAAGGAATAGTCATTGCAAAGCTTCAATGAGACCATAATCGGCTGTGGAGACGCTAGTTTATTGTGGATAAACACACTGTTCAGATGGAGGAAAAACTACTTTATTCTAATTGCTTCACATAATAAACCAGCGATTCAAATGAGCAGGCCAGGATAAATGTTTTGCTTGGTATAATCAAATCAGTTTACACGCTACAGAGCAAGTATTTCAGGCATAACATTTATTTTGTTCAGACTCCTTGAAACTTTTACACCAAAATGACCTCCTACCGCAACTCTAAACAGTAGTCAGGGATTACCTTTCTTACTAGGTGGATTCTGTACATCTCCTGACTTGAAAATGTTTTCAAAGACAGTTAATCATCCATTCAGTTTTATACTTCATAGTCATTTCAAATTTTGGTGCAAAATGTTGTTTACCAGCTGGATTGTCCTCTTCATTTATTAAACACATCTGTATATGTTTTTGGCTCTTCCTTCAAGTCAAATCTACCTTAAGAATTCAAGAAGTGCTGTCATTGATAAGTTCATGGAGTGGGCATCAAATTCTGTAGCTGATTCTCAATTACAATCCTAAAAACCTTTTGTAAAATGGCAGTGTCACTGGCATTAAGATAAAAATTTCTCTAGTTATCTTTAATCTTGTCAGGGTCATGGGTCCCTGTGAAAATATGACGGAAGCTACCTCCTAGAAAAGTGAACATGACAATATATGTACACCTTTTACATATTGATTTATACCTTGAGAGTATATTTAGGGGTTAAGAACTTTTGTTGTAAGGAGGCATTTTCGAAAGAGATAGCACCTATTTCGATTTACAGTTTAGATGTTTATTAAAAATGCAATAGTTTCATCACTTACCATCACATCTTCAATCTATATTAAAAATGCCCTGCTTTTTAGAATTTGTTTTATGTTTTTTAAAATTTTAATCTATTTTAACTATTCTTTTAAACCTTTTTCAACTTTCTAAATGAGGAAGTTTTTTTAATATAGGAAAGTATTTCTTTTTTATTCTTGTTAATCTTAAAAGATAATCTGTCTTTAGAACTTTGGCTCAAACATTCTACTTAATATTTGCATTTGAAAAAATTTTCTAATAGAACATTGACCTTAAAGATTTTGAAAGTCACAATCTACATATAAATTTAATTCCAATTCTCTGCTATTAAAATAACATTGACCGAATCTCAGAATTAGGTGATAACTCCTTTACGTTTTTTGAACATTACCAAATGATAATTTTTAGAATTAAATAAAATACAAATCCAAGGGTGCTGCAAGAATTTAGTATATACAACTCCATTTTTCACAGTAGTTTATAGAACTTACATAGAAATAATAAGCTCTCTTAGTGACCATATATACTCGATATGTTTTCTTTCTTACTGTGAATAATGATTTTATATACATATACAGTGCAACTTTCATCACCTCCTAGTCAGAAAAGCTCCACTGTCATTTCAAACCCGCAACTAGGTCTAACACAATAGGATCTATGGTTTAAAACATTCAGGACCATATCCAGTCTTGCCAAAATTCATGCGACTAGGGATTCAAAGAGCCCTTTGAAAAGAGAAACTTCAGTGGAAACAATCTCATAGCCGCATGGTCATGCGTGGATGCTGTCATGAGCTCATAGCTTTTATCCTGCTTTGTTGCTGTATGTGGAGGTGGGACCATTTCAAATACAAAACAAAAGTAACTTGTGGGTTACTTGTGGGTGATGGGTCAGGTTGATAGGAAATCCTTGCCATCACATAAAGACAAGTACTTGTGCCCACATGCATATACTCAAACATTATATTTCTAGGATATATAGTCTTTTGTAGATTTTCTTTCTAAAATTAGGACACATTCTTAAATTAATAATGTGTTACGGTTCCTTTGGTAGCATGTTTTCTTCCTACCTACACAAAATAATAGTGAAAATAACAACTGACGGTGTCTTAGATTCAGTGAAACATATTATGTATAGATTAGAGCACAGGGGCGCCTGGGTGGCTCAGTTGGTTAAGCGACTGCCTTCGGCTCAGGTCATGATCCCGGAGTCCCTGGATCGAGTCCCGCATCGGGCTCCCGGCTCGGCGGGGAGTCTGCTTCTCCCTCTGACCCTCCTCCCTCTCATGCTCTCTGTCTCTCATTCTCTCTCTCTCAAATAAATAAATAAAATCTTTAAAAAAAAAAAAAAAAAAAAAAAGATTAGAGCACATAAGATCAGAAGTCACCTTAGCAATGTTAAAACAACTCTCCAAGGAAATTGAAATTGAAGGGTCAATTAATTTTCTAGAGAGACAGATTTTGGTGACAGTCCAGAGATTAATTTTTCAAATACTTTCACCCATCTTATGTGACTCATTAGACCATAAACCCATAAACTCAATGTAAATCGCTTCTTGAAAGACATTTCTTATGTAATATTTGATGCATGAAACATAATGTTTATGTAAATTATAAAGCATAATGTATTGTTGTTGAGTGTAAGTGAACACATTTTAACTACATGCAAAATCTTGGATAATCTTAAAACATTAATGTTAGGAGAAATGAGTATTGCCCAAGCCTACATTTCAAATGATGCCATTTTCTATAAATAAGTAAAATTTTCAAAATTAAAATTGAGCCTGATTCATATAGTACCTTTTTAAAATCATTGTTCACTTTCAGTGTTAATGTGGAAAAAAGTATTCAAGGATTTTTTTTTAAATCCACATGTTAGAGCCAAAATTAAAAAGGCATGTTTTAATGGGAATCGGTTTAAAACAATTTGACTAGAGTGAGAGAACAGTTTGGAAAATCTGTCTATGCTCAGTTTTGCTTCCAAATTTGGACTTTGAAACTTATTGTCAGTCTCAGAAAGAAATAAGAAGCTGTGCAGATAATTAAACATTTGCCTTGGGGGAATTATTTGCAGTTAATTAAAATCATACACTTTGGGTGTATACTTGCTTCACTGGTTATTAAATTTGAATCATATGTTAACTACCCAGGTTTCTCACTTGTCCATCAAATGTTGCTTGTGGCATGTTCAAGAAACAAACTTTCTCATAATATTCCAAACTGCGTTGTTTAAAATGATCTCCTAATGTGGGGAGGGAGAGAGGGAAAAGGAATAAGGAAACAAAGAAAGAAAGAATGATTTGAGACTCTGTCTGATTCAGTTCTGTTCGGAGTTACAACTCAATGGAGGCACGTGAACTCAGTAGAGAACCCATTCGTAAGTAATAGGAGTCTCAGTCTGCCATCTCCAGTTTGCTCCATGGCCATATGCATACAAGATTACCTCATGGCTTTTAGATATCTTCAGATTACCACTCTCTTAGCTGCATGAAAAATATCCCCTAGGGGCGCCTGGTGGCTCAGTGGTTAAGCTTCTGCCTTCGTCTGCCTTCAGCTCAGGTCACGATCCCAGAGTCCTGGGATCGAGTCCCACATCGGGCTCCCTGCTCGGCTGGAAGCCTGCTTCTCCCTCTCCCACTCCCCCTGCTTGTGTTCCTGCTCTTGCTATCTCTCTCTCTCTGTGTCAAATACATAAATAAAATCTTAAAAAAAAGAAAAGAAAAATATCCCCTAGATTGTAACCTCTGTGAGGGCAGAGTCAATTACTATTGACTCCCCAGCCTCAATAAGTGTCTGGCATAGAGTTGGCCCTTAATAAATGCTTTTGGAATGAATGAAAGGTCCATTTTCTGTCTTCACACTGACCCACCCACATGCTTTTTCCGATGGCTTTCTAAAGAGCCTACAGAGAGGCCTCAAACATCCAACAAGGAATCCTGTGTAGTCTTATAAGAGTCCATAGTCACTGAAACCTATTTGGCTATGTTATTTCCTGCAAGTATATCGTATAACAAAAAAACATGAACTTATGCTGATTTCACATTTAAATATGCTATACGAGGGAGAAGATGAAATTGCACAGAACAGAATATTTGCATTCCCCTTTGCTATTGTTCTATTTGTGGTGTTCCTCAGGATGATGAACTTAATTACAACTGGATTTCAAAGCTCTACATCTGGCTTTTTCCAGGACTCAAGGCTCCCATATATGAACAATTGCAGTAATGGAAGCATTAAGAACATTAAAATTGATATTCCTTTAATCTCCTCTATTTTGCCTTCCTTTCATATCCTTTTGCACAATTCTCCAAAGACTTTCACTAATGCATAAAGTCTGCTTATATTTTCTTCTTTGTTGCAAAAAGATGACCCAAACAAATTTCTATCCTCTAAGGAGGATAAACTTTGTACAAGACCTCTTCTGCAGTACTTTAGGAATAATTTATTTATTGATGAAAATATTTAAGTATTCTAAGGGTATTTTTTAAAAATAATAAATTCCATGCTCCAAAGATAGATATATCATAACAGTGCTGGAAGCTGCTCTGTTTCCCAGTTAAAAATGCTGACTAGACGTTTTTCTTATTTGTTGTGGCAGATTCTGCAAAGGACGACCATATTACAAAAGACAATGAAGTGACAGATCATTCTGTGTGTGACCAAGATCATCCTAATGGTAAGTTGTGAGGTCTTTTTTCATTTATTTTTTCTGCTGAGACACATTACATTTAAAAAAACAGATTTTAGTTTTTCTGGGAAAAAATGGAATCTGGTAATATTTTATTAGCTATGAATATCAAGTGATTGGTAGCTGCCAAGTTTAAAAGGGAAATTTGCTCTCCACAATCCTCATCACTTGCTCTTCTTGTACCAGGCTGACTTTATTTATTTTTGTTACCTGCCTAAACCCTACAAGCATTGGGTTTGCAACTACAGAAATGAAGATATGATAACCATGAAAGAAATGTGACACATATAGACAATAGATCTAGGTGATTAAATCTACATATCCTGGGAATACCAAGAAGAGAGACTAGAACAAACAGAAATGAAACAATCTTTAGAAAAATAACAGAAAAATAGTTTTCCTAATGTAAACCAATTCCTCCACCCAAAACACAAGAGTACACGTATTTATAGACAAAGGCATTGAAAACTCAAATAGGGACAGAAATCTACAAAGCCTCATAGAATTTCTGAAGATCACTGATAAAGAAAGGCTTATAAAGCATATAGGAAAATCAAAATCAGGTTACAATCAAAATCAGGTTACAAACAAAATCACCAAAATCAGATTAGCCTTAGCTTGCTTTCTTCTTCCACAATTCTAAATACTAGATGAAATGGAGTAACATTTCCATTGCTCTAAAGGACACATTTTCTATATTTAGTGAAGTTATTACTCATGCATGAAGTCAGGAGTAGTATTTTCTCAGGGATATATAGATTAAGAAAATATGCCACTCAAGTATCCCTCCTGAATAAACTAACAGAAATCCTGTGCAAAAACAATAAATATAGAAAGGAAGGAAAAAGCCAAGACTGAGAAAGAAACACTTGGAAAGTAGTATGTGATAAGAGACTCATTAAATGTATGAAAATGTTGAAATAATTGCTTCAAAATTTGTATCAGAATATCTTAATTAAATGTTTCCTTTTATCTCTCAAAATTATAGTATATGTTGTTTTAAAATGAGAAAGAAAAAGGAGACACTTCTTTCAGGAATGAAAGTCTAAATAACTTAGACCATTACTCTCCTTGAAGATAACTAGAAAAACTACACCAAAAACAAAAACAAAAAGTTATAGAGTCTGTTTAAAGGCATCAGAGAGCTAACAAGATAGTGAAGAATTGTCAGGCTAGGTTCTGGGAGAAAATAGATATCCAGAGATGTAAATTCAGAATTTGAAGTTGTTTTTATCTTAAGTCATTTGCTAATTCTACAAAAGGTATTCAGAGTCCCATTGCTGAAAAGGGCAAGTGACCATGGTAAACCCCCTGCTTTTTGTGTCGAAACCTTAAAGATATGCATCCTACCAAAAAGAATGAACCAGTTTTCTGAAAGACTGCTGCCCAGCTCTGAATCATCTCAATCCTCAAATTAAATTAAGATCAACCCAGACTCCTAGTCCCTACTGGCACCTGAGAAAAACAAATGTAAAACATTTACTAGATTAAAAAAGAGTGTTGTAGGTTTCAAACCATTTACAAAAACGAGTTTTTAAACTTAATTTCCAGCATGTCCAACACACATACAGAAAAAGAGCCAGAAAAAATGAAACAAGGTAACATAAAAAATAGTCAAGAGAAACAGGCCATTTGGGCTGAAAATATTAGAGTTATAAAGTATAAAATAATTTTGCTGACTGTTATAGGGGGATAAAGACAAGATTGAAAAATTTAGCTGAGAACTAGAAATTCAAAACAAAATAACACAAAAGAAAAAAGAAAAGAAAGGGGCTCCTGGGTGGCTCAGTCATTAAGCGTCTGCCTTCGGCTCAGGTCATGATCCCAGGGTCCTGGGATCGAGCCCCGCATCGGGCTCCCTGCTCAGCAGAGAGTCTGCTTCTCCCTCTCCCACTCCCCCTGCTTGTGTTCCCTCTCTCGCTGTCTCTTCTCTGTCAAATAAATAAATAAAATCTTTAAAAAAAAAAGAAACAGATGAAAGAGAATTTGTGCACTAGAAGTTAGGTCGTAAGAACATATCCAAAATAAAAATAGTAGAGAAAAAAAAAAAAAAAAAAGGATGGCAAACACTAAAGAAAGGGAACAAATATAGAGGATAAAATTTATAAAGTCTATCACAAATGTAATTGGAGTCCCAGACAGAAAGGAGAGAGGGAATTGGGCAAAAACAGTATTTCAGGAAATTATGCTGAGAAATGTCCTACATTGATGAAGGATATCAGCCCAAGTGTTCCAAAAGCCCTTTGAACTCCAACAAAATAAATGCACAAGTAGGCCCATCATTGTACAACTGCTGAAAATCAAAGATAAACAGAACATCTAAAAAGCAATTTTTAAACAAACAGACTGATAGCTGACTTTTAACATATACAATGGAAATAATAAGACAATACAGCAGAATAGCTGCCAACCAAGAATTCTAAACTCAAGGAAAATGTGTGTTTCAAGAATAAGTTAATCAAGGATATTTCTGGCCAAGAAAAAGAAAAGAAAAGTTCACCAACAGAGAATTTTGGTGTTCTTCAGGTAGGAGGGTATTGATCCCAGATAGAAGGACAAAGATGAAGGAAAAGAATTAAAAGCAAGATAAATGGTAATTATTCAGTAAGTCTAAATGAATACTGATGATACCAATTCTTGACAAGAAGCAGGAAACTATGACCTATAAGAGAATAGAAATCAGTTAATATAAATCAATTCAGAAATGGTATAGATAGTGTAATTAATATGAAAGGCCATATTAAAAGTTATAATTTTATTCCATATTTTCTGAAAGCTAAAAGAGAGATTGCCCATGTTAATTAGAGACATTAAAGATATAAAATGACCCAAATTGAATTTCTAGAGGTGAAAAACGGAATTCTGAGATGAAAATTACACTTGATGGGCATAATGGCAGAATGGGCATAATGGCAGATTAGTCACTGCAGAAGAAAAGATTGGTGAATTTGAAGATGTAGCAATAGAAACTATCCAAATTGAAACACAGAGAGAATAAATGATTGAAAACAATGAAAAGATCATCAGTGAGCTATGGAAGAACTTTAAAGGTAATTCAAAGTCCAGTATACATTAATTGAAATCTCTGAAAGCAACGCATGGGAAGGCAAGACAGAAAAAATATTTGAAGTAAAAATAACTTTGATGAAAACTGTGAACCCATATATACAAGAAGTTATATGACCCAAAGCACAAGAAACATAAATGAAATTATAACTAAGCACATCATTATCAACTTGCTCAACACCAGTGATAAACAGAAAAATTTCAAAAACAATCAGAGGGAAAAGACAAGGTACATACAGAGGAATAGATATGGAGAGGAAGCAGAAGTCTCATTGGAAACTACAAACTAAAATTACAGGCTCAAACATGGATGACTCTCACAAGCATAACATTAAAGAAAGTACAGAAGCGTATATATTGTACAGTCTCATTTATATCAAGTTCAAAAAGCAGAAAAAGATAATGATACTATTTAGAAAGAAATGACTGAGTTGGGATAATGATAAAGAAAATCTAGGTAGTGATTACTCTGAGTTACGGTGCTGATTAAATTTTGGTGATTAGGGATGATGTTCTGATTGGCCCATGAGCTGGGCTTCTGGACTGGATGGATATCTAGTTTCTGAACTATAAGGATATGTAGTTTTTCTAATTGCTTTTGGTTATTTAACTGAACTCTCTGTATTGTTTGTGTACTTTCCTATATTTTGTTGCATTTTTAGAGAATAGTTAAAAGAGGAAGGAAGAAAGGGAGAAAAGGAGTGAGAGAAAAGGAAGGAAGTATCAATGTCAGAGTTTATAAAGCAAAGATTATGGTGGGGAGAAGGGAGAGTTGCACAAAATGCTGATTTCAGTAAAGGTAGTCAAAAACTGAAAATCCTGCTCTGCTATAGATTCTGACAATATGAGTTAGGGTTAAGAATACCTTTGAAAAAAATTGGTGATAATCACAAATAGAATTAAATCACAATAGAATTAAAGGAAGAGATCTTACTCTCTCAATTTCCTGGTATGTTTCATACCACACATGAGTATATTCAATAATGCAAATAAAAAAAATAAATAGCAGTGTAAAAAAAGCACAATATATCAAATAAGATAACAGAAACACAGGCAAGTGGTTATGACAGGAAATGTAATTAGGTTAATTTATTAAGTGTAAAAGTCAGTTGGGTTGAATTAATTTAAAAAAAAAATAGGGGCGCCTGGGTGGCTCAGTCGGTTAAGCATCTGCCTTTAGCTCAGGTCATGATCTCGGGGTCCTGGGATCAAAACCTGCATTGGGCTCCCTGCTCAGCAGGGAGTCTGCTTCTCTCTCTCCCTCTGCCTCTCCCTCCTGGCTTATGTTCGCTCTCTCTTGATTAGTCACTCTCTCTCTCAAATAAATAAATAAAATCTTTTTTAAAATTTTTGAAAAATATAAAGTCAGGGGGTGCCTGGGTGGCTCAGTCAGTTAGGCGTCTGCCTTTGGCTCAGATCATGATCCCAGGGTCCTGGCATCGAGTCCTGCATCGGGCTACCTGCTCAGCAGGAAGCCTGCTTCTCCCTCTCCCACTGCTGCTCCCCCTGCTTGTGCGCTCTGTCAAATAAATAAATAAAATCTTTAAAATAAGCAAACAAACAAATAAATAAATAAAAATAAAAAAATATAAAGTCAGGAAAGGTATATTTGGGAAATGAGCATCAAAAGAAAATATGAGAAACTACTTAAGGATCTATCCAGTTAGAATTCTAGCAAAAAGTCTCAAGCAAGAAAGAATTGCTCATTTTATATCAATAAAAATTTAAATCCCTGATTTAATATAATAATGATGGTTTTTTATGTGCCAGATGATACAGTATGAATAAATTCCAATTGGAAATGCAATGGGGAATTCACAGGTATATTTTCAATTGATGATAGAATAAATAGACTAAAAATAATATGGAATCTTTGAAAAATGTGATTAACAGTGTAGTCCTACTATAGGAATAGGCAAGTCAATCAATGAAACAGAATAAAGAGTTTAGAAATGGAACAGAGTAGATCTGGGTTTTTAGCACATCTTCAGGCTGACATTTCAAAGACAGATGACTCCACAAATGGCATTAAGACAATTGGTTGACCATTTGGAAAAATAATCTGAATCCCAACCTCATTCCTTTTACCAGCTTAAATTACAGGAGGAGCAAAGATGGAATGTAAAAATGAAACTAAAAATACCAGACTAAAAGAACAAAAACGTGATTTTTTTTTTAATTTTGAAATAAGAACTGCTTTGAGAATTGTAAATAAAAACGCATAAACACATGATTGTATACATATGTTATAAAAAGGCATACATATATATATATCTGCAAAATGTGTGTGCATGTGTCAAAATATAATAAAAGAGAAATGGCTAAATCTGAATATATACATTTTGACATGATAAAGATTATAATCAAATTCTAAAGAAAAACTCCCAGGAAAAGTACCCTCAAACTAAATGATAAAGAATCAGAAAAAAAAGACCTCATAAATCAATAAGAAAAAAAAGGGGGTGTCTGGGTGGCCCAGTCATAAGTGTCTGCCTTCGGCTGAGGCCATCATCCCAGGGTCCTGGGATCGAGCCCCGCATCGGGCTCCCTGCTCCGCGGGAAGCCTGCTTCTCCCTCTCCCACTCCCCCTGCTTGTGTTCCTGCTCTCGCTGTCTCTCTCTCTGTCAAATAAATTAATAAAATCTTTTAAAAAATAAAAAATAAAAAAACAATTGAAAAATGGACAAAGGACTCAATTATAATTTACAAAAGATGAATTGGGACGCCTGGGTGGCTCAGTCGATTAATTGCCTGCCTTCAGCTCAGGTCATGATCCCAGGGTCCTGGGATCAAATTCCGCATTGAGTTCCTTGCTCAGCGGGGAGCCTGCTTCTCCCTCTAACTGCCACTCCCCCTGCTTGTGTTCCCTCTCTCTCCAATAAATAAAATCTTTTAAGAAATGCAAAAAAAACATGATTTCAGTGTCTTCTCCTTTTGAATATCAGATAAGTTTAAGTAGGATTGATAATGCCCAGAATTGCTGGGAATAGGGTATCCAATCATGCTCACACACCATTGGCGGTAGACTGAAAGACATAACCTCCTCATCAGCAATTTTGACAAAATCTAATAAAAAGTAGAGTTCATACTTTTGTCCTAGAATTATGCTCTAGGTATTTGTCTTAAAGTAACACCCACCAAGAGTAGGGAGACATGTATTGACAAAAATCTTCATTGCAATACTATGTTTAATAGGGGAAAAGAGGGCGCCTGGGTGGCTCAGTTGGTTAAGCAACTGCCTTCGGCTCAGGTCATGATCCTGGAGTCCCGGGATCGAGTCCCATATCGGGCTCCTTGCTCAGCAGGGGGTCTGCTTCTCCCTCTGATCCTCCCCCCTCTCATGCTCTCTCTCTGTCTCATTCTCTCTCTCAAATAAATAAATAAAATATTTAAAAAAAAAAATAGGGGAAAAGAAAGGAGACATCCAAAATTTTGTCCATAACATGGAATATATTGCATCTTTTAAAAATAAAACTTCTGAAGAAATTTTAATGACAGTGTAAGATGCTTATAAAAATATGAACTAAAAAAGTAAGAATCAAAGTGTAAATTCATTTTGATCCTAGGATATATTTATATATTTCTGTGTGTGTGTATGTGTATTGAGCCACATACACAAAGACTCACAAACATATATATACAGATACATATATATGTATGCATATACAAAGATATATCTACATGCATGTGTACACACATGTATGCATATACAGATGTATATCTACATACATATATACACACACAAAAGAAAGATAGCACTTTACAATATTAACGTGACAGTTATAAAATTATTATAGCTATGAATTATAGTTATAAAATTACTCATAATTCTGAATACTTATATGTATTTTTCAGTGTTTCTAGAAGGAAACTACAATTCTTTTGTAACTTCAAGAAAAAATAATTTTAGAAATAATTTACATTAGGTAGTAAGTTTTTTGGCCCCAGGAAAAAAAATGAAGGATATCTAGAAGATAATCAAATTCACACTAATCTAGGTTTAATTTTTGCTCTTAAACTGAGGTTATTTTTAGACATGGTAAACATGTAAAATTTTGAATATTAGCAGCAATCAAGTTTCAGGTTTAACAAAAGGACACAATTTTCCATTGTCTTTAAGACAAGCATTGAAGAAACAAAGTCTTTGTTCTTATGAAGATTTGAGCATATAATAATCTGCAAACAATAAAACTATACTTTTGTTACTATTGTTCAAAACCAGTACATTTACAGAGTGCATTTAGGTTTATCCTCTAGAAATGTTTAGTTCCAGACTGATGGCCCCAGACCAATTTTTATGCAAATTATTTAAAGCATTAGCTTGAGCCAAACTTAATTACCAGGGCTCTAAGAAATAATCACGTGATCTATTTCTAAAGAAAAGTGAATGGATTTTTGGATTATCTGTTCTAATAGTCCCCTCCCATTAGCATGGATGATTGAGTTCACTGTATAAAAATATATATATAAACTGTGGGACCCTTTATGTTCCTTTGTTTCCTCTGCCAGGAGGGATTAAGGCAGAGGACAGTGGGTGGAATTCAACTAGACTGAATGTGGAGAGGCAAACATAAAGCTTGCCCCCATGGGGTCAAGAAAGCAAATGGAATGTCAGAGTGCACTGTAGAGGAAGGCAGAAGGGCTGGAGACCCCTGGAGTCATCATTAACACACAGCAGGCCTGGGTGCAGGGCAAGGAGCTCACACAAGTACTTCCTCTTTGTGTAATATGCCTAGTCCTGGCTTGGCTCAGGAATGAGCAAATATGATTACTGTTGGATTTCAAAGCTGTGCACCTCATTTCTTTCCCCATTTTTTACTGACTTTATTTCAGAAAAATTAGAAAGAAGAAAATATATGTATTTCTATTTCAAGAAAAGACTGTCAAAATATGTAAAGCACACAGGTTGAAACAGATCAAGAGGGGGAAGAAATGAAAAGGCAAGGGGGGCGAAATACTCCACAAGAACTTTGCAATGCCTCTCATCCTCAAAGTGAAGTGCCAGGGCCTTCTTAGTCAAAGAGAAAATCCCTAGTATTCATCAAGAGCCTTAGGCTGCCACCTCAGGCAGTCCCCCCCTTATCAGCAGGGGCCCCAGGCCCTGTTGAATTGTGGTCTTCCTATCCCTGATTAAATTCCTCTGAAGATTTATCAAATGGGGCACTGGGACTGGGGACACACAGGAATACAGAGTGGCTGCTTCTGTTCTCTGAATGCTCTACTCTTGCCTTCATTGTGGCAGACAAAGCCCGATTGCAAATGACAAGTCAAGGGTCCAAGCAGGGATCCAGGAATAGGTGTGGTGGTTGGTTCCCTATCTCAACAGCGATAGAGAATGGGGCTCACTCAGACAGTGAATGTCCTCTCTCAATATCATCCACCCAATAAACAAACATCAGCGGTGACTAGAGGCTTTACCAGGAGACAGATCCTCATATAATGCCCAAGACAGAGGGAATCTAAGATATTTTCTAGTTCTACAGCCTTAAAAATAGATAGATAATGAACCTGAAGCCCAAAGAGGTTGTGATTTGCCTAAAACTTCAAGTTCTTTCAGGGTTCTTTCCAATAAATATAGTATACGGAGTGCTTAGCAGCCTGAGGCACTTATTGTGATGCTAAAGGATGCAATAGAAAGTAAGTTACAGGTCCCTAATTACTATTTGCAGACATAGATGAGTACTATAATGGACAGCGAATTAAATAGATATTTATTGATCAATCCTTATTAGTAGGTACTGGGAGGGGAAATATGAATAAAGCACAGTTTTTATGTTCACAATGCTCATAGCCTGGTAAGGGAAACAAACAGATACAACTATAATACAGTGTAATAAGATGAATAATAAATAGATAAATGAGCAAAGGAACTCAATAAGCAAAAACATGAAAATGATTGATCCTGCCTAGTGATTCAGAGGATGTTACAAAGAAAGGTAAATTGATGACTTAGTTTTGAAAGATGAGGAGAATTTTACCAGATAGAAAGGGGGGGAAATGGGGTATTTCAACCAGTGAGAACATGTGTTAAATGGACACAAAGACAAGAAATAATGTGTTTAGAAAATGGTGAGTAGGTTGGGACATAGAACAGAAAGGTAGGTGATTTGACCAAAAAACAAAAAAGAGGAACATTCAAGAAGAAAGAGGTACTCAACAGCTGAATTTCTCAAGTGTTTTTTTAGAGTTCAAATAGAGTAGACATTGAGCAAAAGTAATGATTTGGCTAGACTCAAACACCTTTTAGTTACAAATTTTTCTTCTATGATATCACTGAAAGCATTTTTCTCTATTTTCTAAATTGTTTCATTATAATTATTAAATTATATAATATGCATTTGTTGTAAAATATAGAATGCAGATGAGTACATAGTTACAAAAAATGAAATCATATTCTATGTTCTACAATCTTTGAAAATCTCATAATGTTTTTAATGGTTGCTATCACAAAAAAATACAGCTGCTTAGACTTCCTCTAATCCTTAAATTAGAAATTCTATTGCATTTTCTGTCCTCTGTATCTATTATCTTTTTGTGTTTCATTTTGCTCCCTAACTTTTGCCTTCTTAGTGAATTTTAATTCAAAAGTTTGATTTCTAAAACATTAATTTATGAATAATGTTCATTCTCTTTTATGACATCCTTTGCTGATGTTCATGTTGTCATTGTGTTTTTAGGCTTGTAGATTTTTCTGATTGTCTCAGACAATTTCTTCTTCATTTAATCCATCTTTTCATTTCCTTATTTATCCGTTCTTAGAGTTCATTGCAAACCCAAAAATGCTATCTGTGTTTTATGTTTTTCTGAATATATTTTTTTACGAAAATATTTTTCCCTTACTATAATTCCCCTCTTTTATTATGTTTCATTTTTAAGTCTCCTGTTTGTTTGGATAGCTAGAAAGAGCTATCCAGGCAAGATGTTTGCCAGGAAATAAATGGAGAAATCCCCTTCATTTTCTTTCTCTTTTTTTTTAAGATTTTATTTATTTATTTTTCAGAGAGAGAGAGAGAGAAAGCACAAGCAGGGGCAGCAGCAGACAGAGGGAGAAGCAGGCTCCCCGCTAAGCAAGGAGCCCAATGCAGGACTCGATCCCAGGACCTGGGATCATGACCTGAGCTGAAGGCAGATGCTTAACTGGCTGAGCCATCCAGGCATCCCTCCCCTTCACTTTCCATGTGCTATAATCCTTCTGTCCATCCAACTATTCTGATATCCATCCAGTATTTATCTAGGGTTAACATGGAATACAAAACCTGTAGCTCTAGTTTTACCAGAAATGGGATTGATTTCCTCCCATCTCATTCCTTGAAGTTGAAACTTGATTTTAGAATTTAACATTTATCCTTATCAAATTTCTTCTTGTTTCATTTAGTCTGTTTAAGAGTGCTTCAGTGTTGATTTTGTTGTCCAGTATACTTGTTATCCCTCGCAGTTTCATGTGGTCTAAAAATCTGCTAAAAGTGAGTTTTTTCATAAATTTGGAACTCTGTTTCACATCTTACTAGAAAGAACTTTATGCACATTTAGTGCCTTTTTCCTTTCAACTCTGCATTTTGAGGACAAGTATTGTATCTATTTTATTTAAGATCTATTCCCAGCACCTGATGTATCTGTCATTTAGTAGTACATAATACAGTGTCAAGTAAGTGACCAATAGTGTGTGGCATTATCGCTTTATAAGGTACCCAAAGGTGAAAAAAAAATGGGTTTTGGGGAAAAGATTTTGCACAGCTTTCTTCTCCATATTAAAGAATTTTGTGACTAGTAGTATCATGACATTGTCTGAAGGATAAAGGGCACACATGGAATTCTCATACATTTCTGGTGGGAGTATAAAGTGGAACACTCTTCCAAATGCTGTTTTTCAGGATTTAGTAAAGCCAAAGTTATGTGTTGCCTATTACTTGGCAATATCACTCCTGAGTTTATACCCAAGTGATATGAATACATATATCCACCAAAAGACACGCACAAGAATGTTTTTAGCAGTGTTCTTTATAATAGCCCCAAACTGAAAACAATTCAACATCCATAGGACATAATATATTTGGATAGTGGAATAGTATACATCCACAAAAAAGAATAAACACTTGACATATACAACAACTGGGATTAATCTCACAGAGGACATGTGAGAAAGCAAGCTACAAGAGAGCATATAGTGTATGTTCTGTTTTTATGAATTTCAAGAACAGACAAAACTATTACCTTTCACCTGTTGTAGGGTGTCCATTGGTACCAAAAGGGAGAGCCACTGGTGCTAGAAATGTTCTTGTTCTGGGTGGTGATCGCACAGGGAGACACATGTATGTGCATGTCAAAAGTCTTCAAGCTATATACTTACGACTTGTGTGTTTTACTATAGCAAGATATACTTCAATTTAAAAACTAAAAGGCAAAATAAAGATATTTCCAAGCAAAACAAAAAGGAAGAAAGGATTTGTAGTTGAACATTTTGAAAGCAGAGTGGGTATCACAATACTTAATTTCAGAGCTAATGTGGTAATTAGAGATAATGTATGTGAAGTGTCTGGGCCGAGTCTGGCATTTTTTATAGGATAAATAATTTGCAGATACACATATATCCTAGGCCAGTGCTTCTCAAGCTTTAATGCACATACAGATCACCTAGAAATCTTGTTAAAATGCAGAATCTGACTCTAGGTCTGAGATGAGGCCTGAACTCCTATATTTTTGAAATTCAGTGTTGCTTACCCACAGACCATAGTTTAAGTAGCATCAGAGTGGAATGGAGGTGAATGGGGTTTATCGGCAGGGGAAACATCTTGATCAAATCCATGTTTTAAAAGGTATTTCAGCTAGCAATTCACAGGATACACTACAGGAGAAAAAAATGACAGATCCAAGAGAAAGACAATATATCCTTAAATGAGGAAAGGGGAAGGGGAAATGAAGTGTGGGAAAAGAGAAACATTTTGCAGAATCATCAAGACATGGCACTTCATTGAATTTTAGAAGTGATGACAGAGAGTCATCAAAGACAGCTTGAGAAGTTTCACTTCAATGATCAGACAGATAAATATGCCTCCATTGTAATTATTTTATCGGATCCTTTTGATTAAAATTGAGCTCAAGAGGAATGATGTCAAAGAACTTTGGTGGGGGGGTCATGCTAGCAGAGAATGAACCAAGGGGAAGCCATAGAGTGGGCAGCTTAAGGATAGTTGCATGAAAGAGGAAACTGTAAAGATAAAGGGTTGTACGAGTTAGCTTTGCTGAAGTAACAAATAATCCTAAAAGTTCCATTGGCTTACAACAAAGGTGTGTTTTGTCTCTGCTTGGTTCTGCTCCACATGCTTTCATTCCAGGATGCAGACTGAAGGAGCACACTCACTTAGGAGCAAGAAAGATGGAGGACACATGCAATGGATCTTAAAGCTTCTGCCCAAATGTACCATTTTGTAAACCAAGTCACACTAATAGGCCTGGTGTCAGTGGGGTGGGAACAAACACTTGTCCCACAGGGGCCACTGCAGGTCACATGGTCACAGACATGGAGTTGAATCCTCTTACAGGAAGAAGTAGGGACCAGTTGAAACAATAATGCAGTCTACCACAGCAGAGTCCAAGCCCCTCTGTATCCCCTTCATGCCAATAACCAACTCTAGCTCTGGATTTTTTTTTTTTTTTAGTTTAACAGTTAAATATTCTCAGCATTAAAAAAAGCATATTCTCAGCATAAAACCTTTCATTAAAATGAGGCAAATGGACAGATTTCAATTTCCTCTCTTAATGAGCACTTAAATATTCAAAACTCTACAGGGGAGGGGAGGGGGAGAAGCCAGGGGGTGTGGAAGAGAAACCATTACTAGATAATCAGCCTTGGAGTAATCAAGAATTGGCTGAATTCTCTCCTGATCTTTGCTATATTTAGTAGGTGTCTTAACAGAATGGTTGAGCTGTTAGGTGACCCAATCCCTGAGTGCTCACATTACTTAAGTTGTTCATGCTCTTTTAATGGGAGAATGAGAATACTAGGGTTTTAATTTTCTAGGAATCCTCAGTACAGGAAATTTATACATCTTAAAGGAAAATTAAGTGTAGATAACCCATACAGCCCAGGAATTACTTAAAATTTCGAAACTTCCAGGTTGTGTCCATCAACGTTCAGTGCATTGATAAGCTAAACACCAATTACACCAGTCAGTCCAAAGAAGAGGTTTTTGCCTAATTACCTGGCTATTTCTCATAAAATAATTGACATAAATTTGATGACTTGCAAAGTTGCACACTTTGGTTCGAAACCGTTCTCTGCCTCTACATGCAGGATCGAAACACGGTTTCTGAATGTTTTGCTTTTCCAAACCAGGGATAAACCTATGATCATGCATGGCTCATTTCTTTTATTTTTCAACCACTGTTCTTAACAGGACAAGAGCATGATTCAACGAAGAATGAAATAAAAATTGAGACAGACTCCCAGAGCTCATATATGGAAACAGAAGGTATTGAAACCAGAATGCCTTGTTATCCGAGAATGAGATGAAACTGTGAACCATGATTTTTGTTTATCCTGGTGTTTGTGAGTAGTGTGCGTGTGTGTTTTAGGCACTAATTACCAGAGCATGGCAATAGTGTTCTGCTCTGTGTGCCTCTTAAAACTCTCGGAGGGGAAAAAGAAAGGAACTTTAACTTTCTCTGCTTTAGTCACTTTGTTTTCTCAGTGATTCCGATGAAAACATACCTGAGTCTCCTTCTGTCTCATTCTATTTAGAGCTCTCACCAAACCAGGAAGATGACACGACTGTGGAGCAACCAGAAGTGATCCCGCTAACAGATGACCAAGAAGACAAAGAAGGTGAAAAAGGTAGGACTTCTCTTAAATTAACCCATCAAGAATAAAGAGTTTCCTGGGATTCCTACCTAGAATGCAACCATCAGTTACCCTCCTGCAATAGCAGTCTGTAAAGAGGGAAAATGAGCATTTCTTTCATCCTGAACCTACTTGTGAGAGTAGAACAAAATCTAGAAGTAGCAAAAGAAGATACTTGTAATTTTTGCCCTTTCAAGGAGTTTGAAGATGTTTTTTATTATTTGTTTCAATTTAACTTAATTTAATTTAAAAATCATGAAATACAAAAATTCTAGTATTGAGAAAGCCTATAAGGAATTGAAATTATGGACTAGATGGATCTAGGCGGATAAGAGTCTTAGAAAGTCTGAGATGGCTTTAAAACACAAAGATAAGACTTTCTGTATTGATTTCCTTCTGTCGTCCTTCATATGGTATTGATTAAGGAACCAATTTATGTAAAATATACACATTACATGAACCTTCTAAATTGCATGCTTTGTCCACTAATATTAGGATTCAGTAATATTGAATACTGTTTAAAAAAATAAGTGAGCATTATAATGATTTCTGAAGACATAGGAGGAACGAACACTTCGTAAATTTTAAAGAAATATTTGGGGCATCAAGCCAATATATTGGAGTAAAGACAGGCATCCTTTTAAAATATCTATATTAAAAACCTATTATCAAAGAAATTTAATATTTATTGAAGAACTTGATGAGTTCCATTTTAAAATATAAAACAATCTCTTAAAAGAAGCTCAATATGAAATAAAAAATGAAATCTTTGTCTGGTATACTATATCATAAATCATGCTGCTCTTAAATAAGTATGTGTTTGCAAAGCAGTTGCAAAGTAATAACTTGACGGGCCTTGTTTATTGAACACAGTGATCAATTTTGTTTCCAAATTAAAACGCAGACATGATCTCAATAGTAAAATCAGGTCAATAGTAACTACAGCTTCCAAATTACGAATTCTTCTTGGCCGGGGCATTGACACAGTTTAATTACTAAGCCATGTTAGTGATTTCAACATCTTTTTTAAGATTTCCATTGCATTTAGAACACAATATTCTTCCATTTCTCTGTTTCTAATAGTCTTTTCTCCATTTCCCTGCAAATCCTAGTTCAGGCTCATGATACCATGTTCCCAGCAAGTCAAGTAAATGGCATACCTGGAGTATTTTATGTCTGATGATGTAACAGAGAATTGATAGGACGCTGACTTCAGACACAGATACATGGCATTGCTCTCTTCAGTTGTACTTCTAACACGGAAAACACACAATGTCTTGCCTGCCTGTTTACTTTCTCTATAGCAGAAATTATTTACTTTGTATATTGTGCCTCAAGACATGCAAATGAGGAACATCAAACAACGGGTACATTTTCTTCTTTTTGACTTGACCTACAAGGGAAAAGCTGGCATTCCGCACTCACTGACTTGGTGTCCCTTCTTCCAGTAGTTCTCCAGCATCTAGCCCTCCTCTAATTACTGAGGAATTAAATACCCACATCCCTCTCCCTTGCAGGGATGCCAATCCTCTATAGCACATGGCAGAATGGCTCGTGAGAAAGCAGTGAAGTCAAAGTCGGCTACTTGCTTGTAGCAACTTTGAAGTTGGATTTCTTTTTTCAAATGTGACTTTTCACTGCAGGAGAGTAATAATGCGTGTGGCTTTGAATTAAAATTTTCCCTCCCCTTCTTTCTGGCAGATACTTAACTTGTCCCTGCCTTGCATATTTCTGTTTAAATTTGAAATAACTTAAGCATCCCCTTATCATCTTATTCTTTGCTTCAAAGGAAGAGTGAATAGCTAGCCTGTGACACATAAGGGAAGTCGCAGGAGGAGAGTGGGGTGATGTAGAGTCAGGACACTGTGGAGTAGCTCTTCCCCACATTGACATGCTGAGTGGCTGTGGGCAAGTTCTTTCAACTTTCAATGCCTCAGTGTCCTCCTCTGTAAGATGGTGATGACAAAATGACCTGTCACGTACAGTTGTGGAGAAACTTTAATGAGTTGACACATGTACAGAAATCACAGTACCTGCCACATAGAAAGCACTCAGTGTTTAGTATTCCTCACACTTCAATAAATTGACAACCAAGTCGAGAGAATCCACATGTGGAGTTGCTCAAGTCCATTTGTGGTCCTTCCTAACTATTTTGAATCCATCAAAACTTCATATTTTCCACTTTTTCCTTCAACAACAAAAAAAATTGTTCTGCACATTTCCTCTTCAACACCGAATCCTGCAGGTGGTTTTGATATGTATGTTCTTTTCTATAAAGACAGAACAATTAATGAAAGGTGAAGTGGGAGGCAATTCTCTCTCTTCAGAAATTCCTTTTTCTTTGTCAAGATGTCAATCTTCTATTTGGGACGTGCTGATCCAACCATAATTTCTATTTTTAAAAGAAGATACCATTGATTTATTGGCAGATCCATGGAATAAAAGTACTAAATAAATCAAATAAGGACTTTTTTTTTTTTTTTTTTTTTTTTTGCTTTCTTTAGGCTCATGGAGCTATTAGAATCTTGTTTGAAAGCATTTTGAGAATATAGCTCTGGGTTTTGTGTATATTCAATGTCTTTTAATGGAAAGTTGCACAAACATCTGAAAAACTATTCTTATCTGCAAACAAAAACAAATGAATATTCTATTACATTTGTAGGGATATTCTTTATAGCTTTAAAAATATTGGTTCTCTTTTATTTTGAGAATCCAAGGAGACAGAAAGTGGTTGCTTTCAAAAAATTTCAGACCAGGAAAAAATTGCATAACCTTTTTCTCTCATTTTGTAGCATTCTATAAGATTAGAAAATGTAGATAATCTTCAGGATACATCTTCTATGGCTCCCAGGTGTATGGGCACAGATGTTGCAACATTAAGTTTTGAAGTTAGCTCTACCAAAATACAGGTTTTGAAAAGAAGAGAAAATATTCAGCAGAAGTTCATGCTGATAAAATTATACAATAGCACAATGGACATATCCCTGGGAGATCTGAAATACAAAAATTTCAACAGGCATAAAGTGAGGTTTCACATATGGCAGCTTTTCTCATAGAGCCACATTGCCTCTTCCTAAATGAGTCCAGTTTTATGCTTTCCCAGCAGGATCTGTGGTACATATGAAATCCAGTAAAATAGCGCCATTTAGGCTGATAACCTAATAGGAAAGTAATGTTATAGGAGATCTCCTCGAAATATGATCTCCTGTTTTAGCATAAAAGAGAAAGCCAGTATTAAACCATTTTTCTGAAGATTTTTATTTCTAGTTGAATTTAGAAATAGTTGAAATAAAATCTGAACTATATTAAAATCATGTCATTATTATATCACATATGACTTATTAGGAATATATTGGATTTTTTCTTCAAGTGTTACATAGAAGGCATGTATCCCAATTATTTTTCTTGTATTTCTTCAAGTGTTACATAGAAGGCATACATCCCAATTATTTTTCTTGTATCAATGGATAAGTATAATATGAAATAGTAATTCTTTATTTATCTCAGGTTGACCAAAATGTTACTGGAAACCTAAGGTCTATATTATGGTCTAAGAGTTTCTTGGGAAAAGATGGATGTAGACAGGCATACAAGTAGAAAGTGAACTAAAAGGCCACAACAAGTATAAATTATCATGTTGCAAGGCTAGTGTTTTGGCCTCTGACAAGCAGGGCCATGGAACAAAGTGTCCATGGCTTCTGACTCTGGCTGTGTGGTTCCTGGCAATTCTTTACCTTCTAGGAATCCCAGTTTCTGGGGTTGTACAATGAGAGGCATGAACTCACATTGCACAAATAATGCAATTTCACAAATTTTCTTAGAAGGCCAAAGAACCGCATTCTTGATAAAACATGGGGAGGAGATGCGGGAGCCAGTGATCATGAATATGTGGAGAAAGCCGAAATTACAGGCTTTACTCAGTGTCACTTACTACATTCTATTGATAAAAATGCAGAGGTGCCCTAGACCAGACAAAAAGATCAGCCAAATCAACCATATTTTGTTTCAGAATTCAACCAGTAATTGGATGGCTGATTATTCCCTCAAGAGTCTTTCAATGGGGAGACAATGTTTTTCAGCTCCAAGTAGGTTTACACCCAAATTCTACTCAGAACCAGCCTGGCTTTCCATCACCATCTTTCTTATCCACGTGGGAAGCATCCTTTCTCGAGGCTCCTCTGGCCACTGTTGGATCTTTCGGTGAACACATAGTTCGTGAACCACTTTCTCTTCTGCTCCTACCCGTCAAATCCAATAGGGATTCATTTTGTCTACAAAGCACCACTACCCAGCCCTTGGTGTTGTCCACTATTGATGGGATTCTTACATCACTGACAGAGCCCTCTCCTCTCTACTTGAAAAGCAGCCTCAACACCAGCCATGCAGCAACACACAACCTCCGGGGCAGGCAGGCTTTCCTCCTCCAGACTGTGCTCTTTGTTCCAGAGACTCCTAGTTCGGACATATTTTTTTGATTCATACAAAATATTATATGAACTTACCCCTAGCGCAATTAACTTCCTGGAACTTTCTGTTTTCAGAAAGTCTTTTTATCTCATCTTTTCAAATGAAATCGACATTCATAATGTTGTGTTTTTCACGTTAACAGCACCACAGTTTAGTTGAGGGGGGTGCAGTTTCATGTTCAGATAGTTTCTTCTGTTATTGGTCTTCTGTCCTAATCGTGTGGTGTAGCTGGAATTTGTCGACCCAAATTTGGTTTTAGAATATAAGATAAATTCATAATGCTGGTCCCTTCTAAGGTTTTATGAATATTTTTAAGTGTTTAATGAAATTCTTTGTATTGGTTAAATAGATTGAACATAAAAATTACAACCTTTTAAGCTGAATTACTTAGGTTTTCTGCATATCCGTATGTAGGCAATATATACATATAGAACCAGTTCACTCAAATTACACTGTATAACAAGTAAAATTACAATTTTTATATTTACATTGACATGACTTTTTAAATTCATTTTTGGAATGCTAATCTTCTTCATGTTTCTTCTTCAAATAAAAATGTACCTGACCTATCATTTTAAAGTTAAAAAACAAAGAAGAATGAATAGTATATTCATGGCTGCAATAATATTGGCTTCTGTCCTGTATTTCTGTATGCATGTGTGTAAATTTAGATTCAGCGTCAACTCACTAACAAAGTATATATCATGCCTCTTGAATAATAGTATTATTATAATACTATTGGCCCAACTTTGGCCTTTTGGCCAAATCCTCTTGTTTGCTGGGATCAGCTTATCTTTTAACATTTTGAAAAATTTACTCTGAACCTCCATTTTACATATAAGGGTGGGGGGAAGTCCTAGAAACTTAAGGATATGGGTAGGCTTCAGTGAACATTAGGATCAAAACTTGTCGTTATTAGCCCATCCCTATCTGGGGAATTTTCAGAGACTGTCTCTTCTAATAAAGCCCCAGCATCCAGCTTTGTTTCTGAATCCACTTTGTCTTTTTTTATTTCCTCCCCTCCCTAACTCCCCAGTTTCATTTACAGTTTGACTTTGTACCTGCCTAGGTTGTCTGGTCTTGCCCTGAGGCATATGGCAATGTGGCTTATCAAAGTAATTTGCAAAGATGACACAGACCTCTCCCTTAAGTAGAATTCTGTCTCCAGGTGTGGAACTTTTTATTCCTCTCTGCTCCATTAGAGTCCTACAACTCTCTGTGCATGGTATACCTTAATTCTTATCACATCTAATGAAAAGATTTTTACCTGCATCTAAGCATATATTATTTTGCATATATCCTTAAACATTCCAGACAATTAATCTCCTCTAAAGACAGTGAGTAAATTGTTAACGTTGGGTGACATGCTCATTATATTTGCCTTTTTCTCCAAGATAGTAAATAATGTTAAATTGTAATTTTCAGAACGATGATATCATGACTCTCATACAAATAGAAAATGAATCAATGTAAAAGATTTTCTTTAAATCATTAATGAGGGAACCAGTAAGATATAAAACTGATTCAAAAAGAGATTTTAGGGGCTCCTGGGTGGCTCAGTTGGTTAAGCGACTGCCTTCGGCTCAGGTCATGATCCTGGAGTCCCGGGATGGAGTCCCGCATCGGGCTCCCTGCTCGGCAGGGAGTCTGCTTCGTCCTCTGACCCTATCCCCTCTCATGTGTTCTCTCTCTCTCATTCTCTCTCTCTCAAATAAATAAATAAAATCTTTAAAAAAAAAAAGATTTTAGATGTATACATCTCCATAATGCACATACAATCAGGAATACCGAATATAGCCTCACATAGACACATGCATACATGACGTTCGGGGGTCCTGAAATTTGAAAGATGAGTTAATGTCATAGAGGGCAATAAAATATATTCCTTCTTCTCCACCAAACCGAATGTATTTGCATGGCTGCCAACGAGTCACATTTTCATTACTACAAGTTTTCTACAAGTTCTATCTCTACAGATGTATAAAATAGTCTAGTTGATAGAAAGTTCGTCAATGGAGTAACACCCTATAGAATCGGATAGTTCCCGAGAGTGTGCTGGACAACACCTGGCCTTCCACAGAAGGGACACCCACGGATCTCTTTTGCCCACTGTCAAGTCTTAGACAATTTTTCTTGGCACCACACTGAAGGTAAAACTGTCATTTTTACCCTTTTTCCCATTTCACTGAATTCATCAATGTTGGTTATCTGATAGGTTTCACAGACAGTGATAAAAAACCAAGGCAGTATTGGGGTGGGCCAGCAACCTCTAATTACATCTCTGAGATTGTCACTTACTTGCTATCATTTTGTGCCAAAGGCTGCTATTCTACATATACTATAAATGGACATATACTATGGATGTGTGTTTACCTCTAAGATGTCGCACCTGTAAGATGCACTGTTATTTTACAAATCATTAAAGATTTTTAAAAAAATCTTGCCAATTAAAGAAAGACGCATTTTCTTATCATTTAGATGTTTTATTTTATAACTATTGAAATAATTTCTATTATTTTATAACTATTAAAATAACTAGACATAGGATTTTATCATAAATAACTGGAGAATACATAAACATAGAAAGGTATTAAATAAATTAGTTAAGATATTACTAAAACTTCGTCATATTCAGGGTCTACTTCTGAATCGCTTTCATTTAGAGTTATACACAACAATAGCTGTGTTGTGTTATACACAACAATAGCTGTGTTGTTTCACACATACTGTCCTTCCTCTGTGACTTTAAGAGAATCCATAAAGAAATTAAAAGGCACTGTGCTATTATTATTAAGGTAGAGCTACCTCACTTTTTGCTTCTACTTAGAGAGTTGCTAAACGCTTCCGGTTTACTATCTCCTCAACTCCTTCCCTATTTCACTACTATTTCCAAGGATTTTCGTCTAAGCCATTGAAACCCATTCTGCAAATTTTGGTACTTTTGTTTTTGATGTTAGTGCCTGCATACGATCAGTCAATTTCATCACAATGTCCTGGCCAAAAAAATTTTACAATTCTCTATTTCAGAGATGTTAAGATATGGAAACAATGCTCCTTAGTATTATGAAATACATTTATTTCCCCGTGCAAACAACACTGAGCCTAGGTAAGGAAAACTTAATTACTGGTGATATAATTAAGTAAAGTTAGTTTTTCCTACTAACTCATAAATCTGCCTAGCAGTAGGATCCTTACCAGCACATTAGTACACCGTTTCCTACTGCATATCATGTAACTGAGAGTGATAAATTGTTCCATCATTCAACAAATACTTATTAAACACCTAATATTGACATACATATATATATATATGTTATATAACATATAACACTGACTAGCTTGAAACACAAGTAAGCTGCTTAAGCCTCCTAGAGCCTTAGTTTCCTCTTTAGTGAGAGATGTAGTTGTCCTCATGCCTCTTGGAATGGTGAAATGAAACCATCTTTGAGGAGTGATCTGGGGCCTCTAGCAAGCTACAACCCATCAACCAAATCTGGCCTGCTGACTCTTTTTGTATGGCTTGTGAGCTAAAAAATGGTTTTCACACTTTTAAATTGTTGGGGGAAAAAAAAATAATTTGTGAGACATGGAAATTCTATTAAATTCAAATTTCAGTGTCCACAAATAAAATTGTATTAAAACATGCAAAGCCCATGCATTTACTATCTGGCCCTTTACAGAAAAAAAAATTTGCAGACCCCCAGTCTATAGCATCTATGTGAATATAGCCCAAATTATCTTGAATGTGAAACCACTTGTGATCATGCAGAAACTCCTAAGTTAATGCAGTGTTTATCAATACACACGGACATATGTGCATGTATGTTTCATTAGCCTTGCCAACACAGGTGTATTCCCACAATGCCTTGCCCAGATGTAGGCACAGCGTTTGCTTTGTCCACACCCCTCCCCAGACTGGGGGATTGGGAGAAAATGGTTCCCTCTGATGTTGATGTTAGCCTCCATTAGAGGCGACCCAAAAAAGTGTGACTTGGACCCAAAACATTTCACACTTTGGATGAGAAGGAATACTCTGAAGCCTTGGCTCTTTTTCCCTTAGAATAAAAATTTAAGTTTCCTATAAACACATTTTTTTGCCACTATTTAAAAGGAGATTTCAGGGTGCCTGGGTGGCTCAGTCAGTTGAAGCTCTGACTCTTGATTTCAGCTCAGGTCTTGATCTTAGGGCCAGGGGATCGAGCACCCCATAGGACTCTGTACTCAGTGTGGCATCTGCTTGTCCCTCTCCCTCTGCTCCTCCCCGCCTCAAAATAAATACAGTCTTTAAGAAATAATACATTTTCAAACATAAAAAAATAAAAGGAGATTCCACCTACCAGTGAACTGATCTTTGCTTTCTCTGAGAATACTGCAAGTGAGACCTGCGTTAAGACCGTGGACTAAACATCCTGATCATAACCATTTTTACATAAAGACCATTAGGTGACAAAACTAACAAAAATGCAGGTCTAATGTGTAAAGTGAGTGGGGTGCATAGTTAGGGCTCGTAATAATATGAATGTGTAAATATGTTCATTTACACATTTTGTTGTAAAGACCAAAATATTGCCAACCCAGATTTTAACATATAAGCTTAAACTCAGATAATGGTTGGAGTATCTGCTTTCAAAGACACAGAAGCTCAACATCTATTGGCATACAATATTTTTTAAAAAAAATAACAGATAGCCACAAAAGAATATGTGATGTATGTTAGATAAAGTATTTACTGTACTTGAATTTAGACTTGACAACTTCACTTGACTCAGATGAAGGAAATTCCAGACCCTGTTGATTATACGAAAGGTATATCCATTCTGATTTGATTTCAAATTTAAGTGCTACTTTTCTGTTTTAGAAGGAAACTCAGTTTCTTTTTATTATTCGTTATACATCAGGTGCCTTCATTTCAGCACAGTATGTAAAGAGCAGGTGGTATAAGGAGTACTTTGAATGTTAATTATTTTTTTCATTTATTTCACTGTGAGGATTTACCTTTCAATGTGTTTTTATAATCAGGATGGAAACAATTAGGGAGCTTGCTGCTTGAATGTTTCACTACATTTATTTTATGACATCTGCTGCAATGATTAAAAAAAAAGAAAAGGAAAAGGGGGTAAGCATTTTAACAATAGTGGGGTTTGGGTTGATTGTATGCGATTGTTTTATTTCATAGTGAGTCTTCAAAGGAAATGTCGTGATGAATCAGTCATTTTTCTAACCAGTAAATATCATCTCATTGTTAGAGCTTACATTTTCAACATGGAAGCATGTCTGTTCATGTTTCAGAGATGTCATAGTTTATTAGTCTCGGATTTAATTGAAACCAATAGAAAAAAGCTACAGAGAAATAGGAATGAAAGGGAAAAAAAGTAGATATTTATTTTTAAAGGCATATTCCAAAGGAGAATGTTCTTTTTCCATTCATCATGTTCAGTTTATTCTTCAAATATACCCAAGATATTTACTTCACCTGTCCTTCATTTTCATATGCTTTGGAGCATAGTTGATAAGATAATAATATTCGGTATCAAGAGAGGTGTGGCTCATAATATGTTAAGATTTGGGCATATAATTTCAATGTAAGGGAATACTTTTCAAAATTAATATAGTCATTTCATAGTGTGCTACATTACTCTTGTTTTTCCCATTAGCAAAATATTATAGACAGTCCTACGCCATCAGAAAATAAAACTTACATAAAAATCTAATAATTATATATAATTAAATATGATAAGTAATAAAGAAGGTAAATATAGATACAGTGTGTGTGTGGGTGTTTGAGAGAGACAGAGAGAGACAGAGACAGAGCCAGAGCCAGAGGGAGAGAGACAGAGACAGAAACAAATAGAGGGGAGAGAGCACATGCCTCGGAACTCTGTTGGTAGTTTTGAAGATGGATGAAGGAGGCCATGGGTCAAGGAATGCAAGCAGCCTCTAAAATCTAAACTATATAAGGAGATGGATTCTTCCCCAGAGCCTCCAGAAGAAAGGTAACTCTGCCGACACCTTAGTTTTAGCCCCGTAAGACCTATTTCAGACTTCTGGCCTTTGGAACTCCAAGAAAATAAATTTGTGTTATGTTAAGAAACTAAGCCTATGGTAATTTGTTACAACAGCAATAGGAAAGGAATACATTACCTCTCAACATGGGCTCTTCAAACCATGTTGAAAAGTCAGGCTTGTCTTAATAGGTCCCCAGAGAAAGGAGAGGCTCCAATATCTTTCCATGTTCCAGTTGGGAATTACCATGAAGTTTTTCCTGCTTCTATAATCTCTGCTAAATTAGGCAGCATTTTTATTATCATGACCCATCCCTTTTTAATGTCAGTCTCTGTTGGTTGCACAACTGAGATTTAATTCAGGTAAATCTAATTACCATGGCCACAGTAAGTGGAAATGGAATAGTTATGCATCTCTAGGAGATTAGAAGAAAAGGATTCTAAGGCATTAGGGAAATGACGAATGGGAGAAGGGAAAGAAAGAGAAAGAAAGGCAGGAGAGAAGGAAGAAGGATGGAAGGATGAGAAAGAGCTGGTTTCTATTTTCCAGTCTGGGGAAAATAACAAAGTAAATATCCAACCACTACTTTTGGAAATGGAGGAAATATAAAATTCGTGCCCAACAAACTTTCCCATCTGGCTGTCTCTGATTAATAGCACAAAATGGGAAAAGAGAACTTTTTGACCCTAACAGTTTTCTAATAGTTGAAGGCCAAACAGACCGCAAACATGGTTGGTCTATTATTCTAGCACAGAGGTTCTCAAATTTAGGTGCATTTAGACATTAGAGGGTTTGTGATTTCTGGACCCTGTCCCCAGAGATTCTGATAAGGTAGAACTTGGTGGGCTTGGGATTCTGCACTATCAAGCTCCTAAGAGATGGTGATGCTGCCAGTCTGTGGACCATACTTTGAATGGCAACACTAATCTAATAGTTGGCATACATATTTAGACCACTCTTTTTGAAAATCCCTTAGACCTTTCCTTCTGCCTTAATTTCATTGGAGGCTGGAGTGGCTAAACATGGCAAAAATGATAGATACATAGATAGACAGGTGATAGAGAGCATACTCCTTCTCAGTAGATCCAAATCACCTGGATGCCTTAGTTAAAAGATGGCATGCTGGGCTCTATATCTCGAGTCCCTGATTCAGTAGGTTTGGGGCCAGTGGGCAGGTGAGAGTGTGCATGTTTAAGTGCCCAGGTGATGCTGATGCTGCTGGGCCAGGCAATACACTTGGAGAACCACTGGCAAAGCCCTTGTTTATTATCCATACCAGCTGACCCCCATCAGGCACCATGGGAGGGGATGGTCTGTTAGCCTTGTCGTGGACAACCAGGGACACCGGGCATTAGGGTACCTCTTCCCAAATTGAACCCCAGGGTGTCTGAGATCAGCAGCTGCTCCTCCCTATAAGCCTCTCTCCCCACGTGTGCCTTCCTATGGGCAGGGTGCAGTGTGTCCCTCCCATAGGGGCCAGTCTAGGAGGCAATGTGGAGGAGGGAACACAGAGGCTGGGTGCCGAGGTTAAGAAGATGCAGAAGAAGACTGCGTCTGTCCATTGGAAAACAGACCTGGGCTACTCCAGGAGAATCCTCAGTAGGCCTTTGAGTTGTGTACCTGAGAAACATGTTTCCTGGTTTTGATGAGAAGAAAAGAACTCAGGGAAACAAACGTTTTCCTGTCGTCTTAGTGGTCTTACCCATCTTTCGACACAGAGGCAAGACAGAGTAACATGAGAAAAAGTGGCATTCCCTCTGCAAATGTTGAAAAAAGGAACAAAAACAGGATTTGGGGCCTAACTGCTGCCCACCTTACAGGAGTTACCTTACACAAAGTAAAAATGAACTCTGACTGAGCCATCCCCTATCCGATTTAAGTACATTTGTCTTCCCAAAGCTAACATTTTCTCAGCTGAAATTGAGGGGATTCGTTATTTAAAAAAAAGAAGAAGAAGAAAAGACAAGGAGAAACTGAACAGGGCTTCTAGAGTGATGCACATAAGCTGTTTGCCATATTGAATCAACACCTGGGGCATTGATTTGAAAGCCAAACGCAGGCTGTTTATCTGGATTGCCAAGTGTAACAGAAGCAACTGTCTAGCCCAGGCCATCAGAAAGAATGCGCCTCGTCAGGGCGCCATCTGAAGCTGCCTTCGAGGACCACAGATAACCCGAAAAGATGTACAGAGGTTGCTCTGAAACCTAATTCCAACTTAGGAGCCTAGCTTTCTCTCTGTCCCATAAACTACCTATGATTTCTAATTAGAAAGGCTTCTTGAAAGCAAGCTGACCTGATTCCTTTTGCTCACTTAAAAACGTGTCCCAGGGCGCCTGGGTGGCTCAGTTGGTTAAGCGACTGCCTTTGGCTCGGGTCATGATCCTGGAGTCCCTGGATCGAGCCCCGCATCGGGCTCCCTGCTTGGCGGGGAGTCTGCTTCTCCCTCTGACCCTCCCCACTCTCATGTGCTCTCTCTCATTCTCTCAAATAAATAAATAAAATCTAAAAAAAAATAAAAATAAAAACGTGTCCCAGGTTTGGTGTCGATGTTTGGCTTTGCTTACTCACTAAGCACTGTTGTTGCTTAGTCCTCTAAGCTTGCTGGGCCTGCCTTTCCCGACATTCCAAGCAGTAATAGTCTCTTTGACCCAGTAATTAAAGAAATCCTGTACCTTTCCACTCTGGCTAGCTGCCCTCTTTCTTCTCCCCCATTGTTCTTTTAGTAACACCACCAGCAGATGGTTAGAGATTTTTCACCCTTTCAAAAGCTTTATATTTTTCCCATCTCATCAAGCATATCTCAGCCAAATGTAATTAGCTTAAGGCTTTTGAGCCCTCAGGGGAGATCAGTAAAAAAAAAAAAAAAACCCTGAGCAATTTCAATAAAGAGCTTGAAAAGAGGATCCTGGAAGGCCGCACCAAACCACAGGAGAGCTGCTATTATTTAGAAGCATAGATCTCTCTCTTCCTCCCCTTCCCCCCTTTTGGCATTTTAAAGTCTCAGAATATTCATGAGGCCTCCAGGGCTTTGGAGCTTTCTTTTGGACCATTATTGGGTAGGTGGGATATTTAAGCTCTCTTCAGCAAGGTCAGTGTTTGGTTCTCTTTAATTGATTTCAATCAAGGAGTGTTTTTTGGGTAGCCCTGAGTTACTCCCAAATGGCAAACAGTTTATTTGCTAAATCTCTTAGCCTTTTCATTCATTTTTTTTTTTTTTATCCTCTGGTTGTTGGAAAGGAGCTGGTAAGCCTTCTTTGTCGTTCCAAGCATTTGATATGAAGGCTAAATTAATTAACCGCAATACAGATTTGCGCCCTGCCTCTGAGTGGTGGAGAATCCCCTTTCTTTCTGAATAGCCACATGTATGTACTACAGAGCTGATCCCGCAGCCCCACACTTAGGAGAAAGCAAGTTTTTCAGACCAAATTAAACTCTTTATTGAAATGGAGTGAAGTAGCGCTTAAGTATGTGAAGCATAGATTTTTCGTGGGATGTTAGGAGAGGGGCATGGGCTCACCCTTGAATTGTGTGATGTATATTTTCCCCAAGCACGCAAGTGGGAGGCTCCAAGCCTCAGGTGTTGGGTAGTAGGATGATTAAGTGTGTTCTCATGTCAGTTTCTCATTACTAAGATTTGGGTAAAAGGGGAATGATTCTTTGTAAATCCACTACCAGCTTTTTCAGATAAAGGGAATCAATGCCAACACTTGATTAAAATGACTTTTTTTTTTTCTTTTTGGTCTCAAGTGAGCTAATCAGTTTCTTTCTGAATAGTGATGCACAGGTATGGATAGGTGCCTATGATGAAAATGGTTATATATATGTGACACTTTAGAGGACATTAGAAGCACAATTTAGGGGAAAATTCCTTTTAAAGAAGTGTGCTCTGAGCAGTGTTCCAGCCAAGGCATAGGCTTGCAAAGCAGTCCCCAAACACTTAAAAATTAACCTTGTTATGTCCCAAATACAAAGTAATGTTGGAGGTACAAATTGACTTACAAAAAGATATAAGCAGGGTGGAAGTTTTCTGTAGGTAGGACAAATGAAATCTTGGTCTTTTGTAGATGCTTTTCATAAATGTTAGTTTTGCACAGAAAAATGAAAAATTAATTTCAGTAAAACTGCACTATCATTGCTTAGAATACAGCAGGCCCAAAGAAACTAGACTATCTCTGGCAGGGGGACAATTCTGGATCACGAAACTAGTTGTATCGGTGCAGAATGAGTAAGACAAAAAGAAAAGGCAAAGAAATTGCACAAGACCTTCACTTAATAACAAGAGAGAGGCACAAGGACTCGTAGCAAACTTGATGTCCAGAAAATGTGCAGAAATGATCTACAGAGCTCCTTCTACAGCCGTTTTGCCATTAGCCAACGTGCCGTGGGCAGGATATCTCTGGTTCATTCCATTTTCCAAATAACTGATGCTTAACCAGAAAACTTTTGGGGCCAGTTATCACTATTTCCGAAATTCCCAAAATGATGACATCCATTTGCCTCCGTTTTGAAGTTATAGAAACAGGGTCATACATGTAGCTGGTGGAAGCAGACCTGACATCTGTTGTCCAAATTGTGGCCCAGTATTTTTGTCTACCCTACCCTTCCTCTTATGAGCTGTTCTAAGGGCTTGTTCTTCACAGACTAGGATACTCTAGGAGGTGTCTACAGCATTTCAACTTAGCTCCTTTCTGAAATGGTAAAATCACCCTACTGTAAGTCTTGAGTTTGGAATGAATCCTAAAGGTCACCCAGTCTAGCTTCCCACTGTGATGCACAAAAGCATTATTCCTTCCAAGCAGATGCTGTGGCCTCTGCTACAGAACATACATGATGGGTAACTCACTACCTTGCATAGCAGTTCCTTCATTCACAGGTGATTCTGAGTGTTGAAAAATGAACTTGACTTCACTACAGCTCATGCTTATTCATGCCAGTTCTTCCTTGCATAGGGAACTGAAATGAGCCTGGCACATATAGCAAGAGCCCATCGAGTATCTGAAGGTCGTTTGCAGAGCCACCTTTGGTGTCTTCTCGTTAGTCCCTTAATTAATTCCTTACTTAGTCCTAACACCCCTCATATCACAAGTTTTTCTCTTTTTTTTTTTTAAGATTTTATTTATTTGTCAGAGAGAGAGAGAGAGCACAAGCAGGGGGAGCGGCAGGCAGAGGGAGAAGCAGGCTCCCTGCTGAGCAAGGAGCCCAATGCGGGGCTCGATCCCAGGACCCTGGGATCATGACCTGATCCAAAGGCAGATGCTTAACTGACTGAGCCACCCAGGCTTCCCCATATCACAAGGTTTTCAAACCCTTCCTCATGTTGGCTGCATACCTCTAAGCAAGTTAAATTTGCCAACTTTTCTCTCAGAACATGGATACAGAATTGCATACAATGATCCAGACCTTCATTTGTCAAATTAAAGGCTAAAAGGAATTGCTTCAAGTCCTGGCAAATCTGTGTCTGCACATCTCCCTGTGTAAGATGATAAAGGATCTGAGCGGATACCAGCAGCCAGTGTGGTGGAGAAGCTTGCAGACTAGCCAAGCTTGCAGGCAGGCTCTTCTCTAATGATCCCCGAACCAGCGATTTACCCTGGCCTTGGTTTCCCTGTCTGTAAACGGGGATAATGGTAGAGGATTTTTATAAGGATCATATGACTTAATATGTGTAAAGTTCTAGCAATAGTGCCAGGCACGTAGTAAGCTCTTCATCGATACTAATTGTTGTTACTGTTCTAAACAGAAGCCCCTACTCCAAACTAAAGAAAATCCTCACATTCCTATGATGAACAGAGAGAAACCTAAGAACTATAGGAACACTGGATCAAATATTACCTCTGCCCTATAATTACTGGGCCAGTCTACTGCCTCTGTTTCTACAAGCATGATGTGGGACCACAAGGGCGCCCTGAGAGACATCTAGCCACTTTCATCCTCTGAATGTGCCAGGGCTAGTAGTCCAGTAATTTCCCCTTAGCTGCCAATGTCTGAGAGTAAGAGACCATAGTAAGAGACCTCATTAAAGGGATGCAGCTGGTCAGGAAAAACACCCTGAAGCCCTTGGCTTCTGGCAGATGAGCTGTGTCATGAGAGTACATCTGTCACAGCTGGTTCTGTCCCCGTGCAGAAATGACAGGGCCAATGCAAACAGTTCCCGACCCTGGCCAGAATGGGCCTGCAGACTTAAGGAATAAAACATTTATGGAGGTGGATCTGTGCATTCCCACCAACATTATTTTTAGGCACTTCAGCACAAAGCGTAAATGCCACAGCATACATAACCTGACTGTCACCATCACGGTTGACATTTGTATAAAAATGGCCAACCATTTAAAGTTGTAGGATATATCATTAATGCCATTCCCTCACTCATGTTTCTTATGATGGGGTTTTATATTGACTGGAACTTCTTTCAACTATTGCTACTGGATCAAAGCGTATTACAAAGCAGGAGACAGAAACAACACTCCCCACCTTGCTCTGTTTCATTTCCTCCAGGCCCATCCTATCAAGAAACTCAAAATCCCCAAAGGAGCCACATTCTCAAGGAGAAGTAGATTGAGGACAAATAGAAATTTGAATTCTGGCAAATCAGTAACTGTAAGGAATTACTGTGGGAGACAGTGGTAGCTCTCTTTAATCCTTCTAGGTCATTCCTGGTGGGTTCGATCTCAGACTATGATGGCCAGAGGTCCAATTTTTCTCTCTACTGTACTTGATTTTAAATGCCAGGGTTGAGGTTCTTGCTTTATATAAGCTACATCATCATTGGTGTCTTAATTATTCTTAGGATTATTAATTATTATGAAAACCTCACCTTAGAAAATGCAGAGAGAGAGAGAGAACCAGATGGACTTGTGATGTGAATCCTGGTGCATTTGGGTCACCCAGGAAGCACCACACAGCCTAACTGCTGAGAGATGACCTTCAAAGGCCCTTCTCTGCAGGGCTCCCACAGGACCAGCATCTTGTGACATTGTGTGCTGGTTACAGAATCCCACAGGCACCCACCTCTTATCTCAGCACACGCCAGTGATCACAACCACAAAGACCAGGGGACAGAATATAAAAGAATACCGCTTTGTCTTCTTGCCATTTTATCTTATTTTCCCTCTAGAATTCATATTTTGTACCAACCATATTGTAACAATAAAAGCAGTTCTAGAGAATGGGAAAAAAATAGCACCATGATTTTCAGCCTTATTATATCAAACTGCTTTGGGCTTTACTCTCTAAATTTAAAGTGTGTTCATGTATTCAGCTACAAGGAGGTTTCTGAAAGTCCTCATGGGCAGTTCATTTCCTTATCTCCCATGTGTGCTGCTCCTGGGTCATGGTCCTTGGGGTTTTTAAGAACTTAGGGTATGAGAACGATGTTGGGAGACTTAGCATCTCCTCCATCCCCTGTGGGGGATAGACTGGAAGCCCCTGGCAATCACTTTCCCCCAGTTGCATTTTGGGCCCTATGAATCCAGATTCCTCATGAATTGGATTCTGGCAAATCAGTAACTGGAATAAAAGCAGCCTGATGAGGGAACACAGACTTGGGAAACCCAGAGACAGGGACTGTACCATCTCCACACACAATTTTATATTGGTCTCATCAAAACCAAAACCTTTCTCCTCAAATGTCATTCTCTTTTCAAAATGAAGCCAGTCCTTTTCAGATGGCATAAGTGCAACTCAGACATTCCACAGGCATGAGGAAAAGCTTCCCCAAACAAACTAGACCCATTAAGCTTGAGATTTTGAGTATCTTACCCTAAGTGGGAAACAGGATGGTTTGGGTCACTGGTGTCAGGACTTTGTTGGTGGGGCAGAAGTGCTTGGTGTCATTGGAAGCACTGTGAACTAGGAATCTGATGAAATGTGTCCTCATCCAGATTCTGGCAGTCTGGTCCCTACTGAACAATGGGGTATGAGACCAAATACCACGGATGGAACTCTTGCTTGCGGAAGGTCTGTCAGTGTTGACCAACAGGTTGAGATAGCACCAGCTGTGTGTGGTCAGAATTCGTGAGGCCAAAACAATAACCTGCCCTAGAATGAGCCAGTTAACCTTTGCCTGAAACTGGCTTCTGTCTGATGTCTCTGAAGTAGACACAAAGTCTGAATCATCCAAACTTTGAACCTTAGGTTGAAATACCAGCAGATTCTAGTGGTTCCAAGTGGTGCAAATTCTTCTAAGGTACGGAGTGTGAGTCTAGGTCTTCCTAGGAGCCGATGCTAAGATGGGATTTATTTGGGAAATACAAGGTATTTCTTTTCTTTTCTTTTTTTTTAAGATTTTATTTATTTGAGAGAGAGAGAGCACAAGCGGGGTGAGGGGCAGAGGGAAAAGCAGACTCCCTGCTGAGCAAGGAGCCCAACAGGGGGCTCAATCCCGGGACTCCAGGATCATGAGCTGAGCTGAAGGCAGCTACTTAACTGACTGAGCCACCCAAGAACCCCTGCTATTTCTTAAGGGAAATGCTTATGTGAGAGAAAAGGAGGAGGGGGCTGGTGAAGGCTGGGACAGCCATCAGGCCACACTGGAAGGAAACGTGCAAGGGACAGGGAAAGCAAGACCAGGGCTTTGCAGAGAATTCCTCCACTGAGGCCAAGCTCACCCTGCAGGATGTGAAGGACCAAAGGTCAGAAGATTTCTGTAGCAGCACCTCAATACGTGTACCCCCTTTTTTCCTCCCCTTCCTCATGCACCATGTAGAATGTGGAGAACTTGTGTTCCTTGTTCTCTGACCCACATTTCCCAAAGCAGTTCTTGGTTTTGATGAGGTAAGTTCTCCTCTGCATGTTCTCTTGTCTTCTCTAAAATGGTGCTGTTGTGTATGAAGCACAGAATGGTTTTGAGAACACCAGCCTGGTTCACTGCCTCTAAGGTATGTATCTATCTATATTCTGATGAGCAGCAAGTATTTTGATGCCAATGATCCCTCTCCTTTTTGGGACCAGAACAACAGAATGACTGGCTTTCTATATCATCATTGTTATGGTACCTCATTCTGGAACATGCTCTTAGCAGCCAGGTAACCTTTGATCATGAAAGGTCTGGAGAACATATTCCTATTTTTAGGTCACCAGGAATCATGCTTAGAGTGTGAGAGACAAATAGCATGGCACCTTATGGAAATACTCTTGGGAGTGAAATATGCCAGATAATTTGTGTCACCTACATGCTTTATTGGCTTTGCACTTTTGGAATATGTCACAGATGCCTCATTGTGTCAAAAGTGTGATAATAGCCAGAGAATATGAAATGATAAGGGAGTGTAAAAACTTCACTGCCATATCATAGCTAACACATTTTCATTTGAATTCGGTTATATGTATATGGACTTTTTTTTTTAATGCTCAACCACATTTCTAATGTAATTTAAATTTTGGCATTATGGGTTTCCCCCTGCATTATCAAGTTGAATTAAATGGAGAACAATAATGTCATTAATG
This sequence comes from Leptonychotes weddellii, assembly GCF_054177405.1. Classification (NCBI taxonomy): domain Eukaryota; kingdom Metazoa; phylum Chordata; class Mammalia; order Carnivora; family Phocidae; genus Leptonychotes; species Leptonychotes weddellii. The sequence continues at coordinate 36,359,685 of NC_138378.1, forward strand.
GTTCTCACGTGGATAATAATGTATTAAAACTCGTCTCTGATCATTCCTTTGCTCAGAAGTCTATGTTCTTGGCTATTATTTGCTTAAACTCATGTTGTCCTAAGAAAGACAAATTTTACAATGAACATTAAACTGAGCTTGCTGGCTTCCATGTTCTACCCACCTCTGGTGATAATAGATGTCAGTAATCTTAGACCACTGGTAGATTGTATGCTTACTGGGTGATATGTTTGAAAAAATAATGTCCTAAATATTGTAATATTAAACTGATGCCGGGGGCTTCAATCTCACAGTTTCAGTCTGTTCTGTTTTTTTTTTTTTAAAGATTTTATTTATTTATTTGAGAGAGAGAGAGAGCATGAGAGAGAGAGAGATCATGAGCAGGGGGGAGGGGTAGAGGGAGAAGCAGACTCCCCGCTGAGCAGGGAGCCCAACACAGAACTCAGCCCTAGAGCCCTAGGATCATGACCTGAGCCCAAGGCAAAGGCTTAACCGACTGAGCCACCCAGGCACCTCTCAATCTGGTTTAAAACCAAACAGGTTCAAGACTGCAGGATGAACATACATGTTCATTCCCATCCCTCCAAAACACCCTGTTGGGATAACCGTATAAACACCAACAGTGAAGAAATCAGGAGATGGACAATGGATTCCAACAAATTTACAAACATTGGAAAGCAAAAGGAAATACGCTGGAGATGACATAGAGTCTAGAATAGACTGTAAGAAGAAGTGCCACGGTGTAGGAAGAAGTAGACCTTCCATTATAGAAGCTCAAAGTGATTCGGGATCGGTAGTCAGCAGTAGAGTGACCAGACAACTTATTTTCTAAACTAGGACACTTCTGAAGTAAAAGGTGACATTAGGACATATGGTCAGTAGGTGAGATGGAATTCAAGGCAAAGAAGAAGGGCCGGGGGCAAGTGGGTGGCTCAGTCGTTAAGCGTCTGCCTTCGGCTCAGGTCGTGATCCCAGGGTCCTGGGATCGAGTCCTGCATTGAGCTCCCTGCTCGGCGGGAACCCTGCTTCTCCCTCTCCCCCTACTTGTGTTCCCTCTCTCACTGTGTCTCTCTCTGTCAAATAAATAAATAAAATCTTTAAAAAAAGAAGAAGAAGAAGAAGAAGGGCTGGATATAGGTGGTTAACTAAAGTTCTCTTTGGAACAACTAAAGCAGTTGGCCTCCTCACCATGGTACCCAAGAGAGCAGGGAGCTCAATTCTAAAGAAATCAAGCACATGAAATGAGGAGAATTAGGGTTGTTTGTATGGATGCTACCATCCCAGATTAATATCCCCTCATTCTAGCATTTGGGGGCCTGACATCTGTCTCCTTGTCATTCTACCCTAAGGTAAAACCTGTCCATCAACACATACCACTCAGTTACATAAGTCTCCCACCCCATCAGAATTCTTCCTTATGGGAGTGGTGGGCAGAGAGAGAGAGACAGTGCCCGTATCAGAGGCACCATTTACATACCTCGTATGAATATTCTCAGTGTTTCATGTTTTGTCCCACTTCCCTGTCCTCTGGATTCTCTGGCAATGTGCCTTTTCTACCTAATGACTGAGCACCCTGCTCTTAGCTAACATCAAAATCTGTAGTCTGTTCTCGCTAGTCCAATCCAGGCTTGGTGATTCTCTGATGACACCACCCCTTGACCTCAACCGGGCCTTCGGTGTGACTGTGACTCCTAGTCTTTTCCCATTCCTGGGGTTCACTTTGCCCTTTTCCACTGCAGGCTCAAGGCTCCACATTTCACAACTCTGGGGGACACAACAGACATCAATACCCCTTGCAAATATGCCATAAATAGCCTGCTCAGCTTCACGTGGTGATCTTGCTCAGGGTCAGGTCACGCTAAGGTGACTGCCCAGGTAAACTCACCAGTCAGCATCACCAGCTACATTCTGGATACCCTAGCCATAGGACATGTGGGGACTTCTGGTTATGACAAGGCATTAAGAGATTCTGGGGAGCTAAACATAATCTCACAAAGATACCATCTTTTCTCAGCCTAAGCAGAAAAGTGAAGGGGGAGATCCTCCTAGGACATAGTTCTAAATCCCAAATACGAAGTAGAGTAAAAGGGGCACCTGTGTGGTGCAGTTGGTTAAGCAGCCGACTCTTGGATTGGGCTCAGGTCATGATATCAGGGTCCTGAGATTAAGCCCCGCGTCAGGCTCTGCACTCAGCACGGAGCCTGCTTCACATTCTCTCTACTTCTCTCTCTGCCCCTCCCAATCATGCTCTCTCTCTCTCTTTCAAATAAATAAATAAAATTTTAAGAGTGGAGCAAAAGCCCCGCCTCAAAATTTGGCTTTCCTTTAAACCTACCTATATGCATCCTCTCTCTAGGTCTTTGGCCTTTATCCCATATTTTTTTCTTTTTAAGATTTTACTTATTTATTTGAGAGAGAGAGAGAGAGTGTGCATGAGTGGGGGGACGGGCAGAAAAAGAAGCAGACTTCCCCACTAAGCAGGGAGCCTCATATGGGGCTCAATCCCGGGACTCCAGGATCATGACCTGAGCAAAGGCAGTCACTTAACCGACTGAGCCACCCAGGTACCCCATTTATCCCATATTTAAAAGAAAGTGCCATAAGGGCTAGACTTTACTTATCCTTTCTGACCAGTACTTCCTCTCAACTTTAACTGTAAATGAGAATTACCTGGAGAGCTTTCAAAAAGCCCAACTCCCAGATCATACTGACGACCATATTCAATGCTGTTAAGACAGCAGCCAGGCATCAGTATTTCTTTAAAGCTCCATAGGTGATTCCAAAGTGTACCCAAAGTTGAGAAACACTGCTCTATATTCTCCCTACTTCCTGAGGTGACACCGGCCTTCCCACTAAAATGGCCATTGGCTGCTAGAAAATGTGATATGTAGGGGAGAGGAATAAAGTATAATTAAAATATTTTCAATATTATTATTTATTATAGCCTTTATCATAAAAATGTTATTTTTAAGTTCTAACATTTAGAATAGTCATCTTGGTTTATTATGGTTGTAGACAGAATATAAATGTTATTCTTGGCCATGTAAGAGCAAATTTGTGGAAAACTAGAAGGAAAGGTTAGAGAACTTGTACACTTTGGGTGCTTTAATTAAAGATGCAAAAATAACCCATAGAAAAGCAAGAAAATTATTTTAGCTATCAAAATCTAGGAAGAGAGAGCGTGGCATAAGTAATATATCACCACTGGTCATTGCAAGAGTCAGTAGCTATTGTCTAAGAAAAATAAATAAAAATGGAAGCATAATTCCATGTTATTTAAAGGTAAGAAGGTAACCACCCAGAGAACTAAAACAAATAGAACTGTCTCTTAGAAGTGGGTCTGGAATAGAGAAGAGTTCCATATTTCTGAAGTTTTACTTTGTACATACATATAACAAAAATTACGGATTAAAAAATAATCAAATTAGGATTCTGTACTGTGGTGCATATCAAGGGATGATTTGGGAGACTGTCCCCAGTCGAGGCCATTGTGTTGACGGTAACTGCAGGCCCCCACTGACATCCAGAATGCTAGAGCCCGAGCTTTTGCTCACAACAGTGTTACATGCCTAGGTGGTGATGCTGATTCTCCATGGCCAAGTCCTTCAGTTTTAGTTAGCAAATTGCCCCCCTCAGTGTTGCTACATAATAGTTCTTTAAATTTTGTGTACTCCCAGGAGAGTATAGAGAAAGTAACATCCGCAGAGTAGCCTTCCAGTTTACCACCTTGCAGGTTCTTCTGAGCATAACTTTAAGTAATGGCATTCTAATTAGTGTGAGGTTTTAGTAGATACTTTTGGTCTATGTGTCACATGCCTTCAATGTTTTGAGAACTATCTGTTGAGATAGACCATAGGTAAATGGAGCACTGAATTGAATAATGGTATAATAATAATATCTCATCCTGGTTGTACCTGCCAACAGCTGGTTCTGCATCCTCAACTACGTCACTTAACTTCTGGAGGATCTGCAAAATGAGGGGATCCCCTAACTCAAGTTCTAAAGCCCCTTCCAGCCTTAACACTTTGCACATCAAGGCTTTCTTCTAGAATGAGAAGTGTCAATGTTTGTCTCTGGGTTTTCTTAAAATTTTCTCTACCACCTCTGTTGAGCTCTTAAATATGGGCCTGCCTGTTACACAGGTCAGCAACAAGCCTGGTCTTCAGATAAATGGGATTTAAAATTCCAGCTCTATTACTTTTTGACTGGATGACTATAAGCAGATTTTCTAACTTTTTCAAGTCCCAGTTCCTCATCTATAAAATGGAGGTCAGATGTTTACTACTATTAGAAGCATTTGATGTATATACTTTCTAGTCTGAAAAGATTCTCAATAAATGACACCTTGTTATGCTGAGGAAGAAGATGGCATTAGCAGGCTAATGCATACTCCCTGGATGGGAAGACAGGTTGTCATAAAGCCATAAGGAGAAGTCCTGTGTGAGTTTGCAGATAACTAGGTCAGATTTTCCCATTTCCCTCATTTGCAAAGTAACAAGCCTTCTGTTTGCACACAGGAGTCTGTGTGCTAGGGGGAAACCCTGATCACCATCTGGGTTCAGCAGAAGCCAACAATAATAACAGAATAGCAGATTAAATATCCCTGGGCTATGTCCCTTTTCCATCCCTGGCCATTTTCCCTAGCCTAAACATCTGCCGTAGTGTTCAATACACTTGACCCTTTGGCCAAGCAAGCGCCCTGCCCTCTCCTCCCAGCATAACATGGTCACCATTTGGAGTTTCTTGACTGGTGCACCTGTGTGTGTTAGGGTTAAAGAACTCTGTAATCCATTAAAGCTAGTCCTGTATCTTTCAGCCTCAGCCTATAGAAAGGTGAGGGAGAGGGCGCCTGGGTGGCTTAGTCGTTAAACGTCTGCCTTCGGCTCAGGTCATGATCCCAGGGTCCTGGGATCTAGTCCCACATCGGGCTCCCTGCTCGGCAGGAAGCCTGCTTCTCCCTCTCCCACTCCCCCTGCTTGTGTTCCTGCTCTCGCTATCTCTCTCTCTGTCAAATAAATAAATAAAAATCTTTAAAAAAAAAAAAAAAAGGTGAGGGAGAAGCAGAAGAGGCAGAAAAGAAGGACTGTATCCCAATGGCAGTGATGTCTTTGCTGCTAGGCATCACACTTGACCGTTTCCTGCTTTTTAGTATGGCAGCATTATTTCTTCAGTCTTACAAAGGGGACTGGCTTTTTGGTCATTGTCTTGTTGTTTCTTACTTTATATCTCTATGTTGTCGGGTCTTGAAGACTAAGAAGGAAGAACTGGTCTGTATGTTTAGAAATCTGGCCCTTTGTTTCTATTCAACCATTTTGTCACAGAGTTCCTTACTGATGATTTAACCATTAAAATTAAGCAGCCAATTTAGATGCAATGGAAATACCACATGTTAAGTATACATCAAGTGGAAACACTACAACATTCTTCCTTGAAATAAAATTCTGAGTTTAATATCAATGGTGGATTTTCCTATTTTTGACATCCCTGTAAAAAGTAAAACAGTGGTGACCTGGGTTGTTGGAGGGGACTCCACATCCAGTTGCTTATTACTGAACTGACTCAGTCTTAACCTATGTTATAGCTCTGTTCATCCACTTTCACGAAAAAAAAAAAGCTGTATGTTGAATGAGTTCATTTGGAGAATTTTTCTGGATGGAAAATAAACTTTGAGTGTTTGTTTTTCCATACAAATTTTATAATTAGTTTGTCTTTTTCTTTTTTTTTTTAAAGATTTTATTTATTCATTTATTTGAGAGAGTGAGAGAGAGAGAGAGCACATGAGAGAGGGGAGGGTCAGAGGGAGAAGCAGACTCCCTGCTGAGCAGGGAGCCTGATGCGGGACTCGATCCCGGGACTCCAGGATCATGACCTGAGCCGAAGGCAGTCACTTAACCAACTGAGCCACCCAGGCGCCCAGTTTGTCTTTTTCTCCAGTGGGTACTTTTATTAGAAGTAAGCTAAATTTTTGCCACCGTACAATGCATCTTTGTCACCAAAGTTGCCTGTCTTATGAATCCTCCATAACATTTAAAATTTTTATTTATATGCACTTTTAGTTTTCTTTTTATTTCTTTTTAATTATATTTTACTGTTATTATTCCTGTTATATAGTTAGTCTTTCTTTTAATTTAGTCACACTATTACATTTGAGGGCAAATTGCATTTGGTTATTTGGTTATACTGTTGCATTTTTGGTTACACAGTGCTATTTTTTTTTTCTTGAAAGAATTGTATCTTTTGTCGATATTTCTAACAGACTATTCTTTTTTTCTTACTAATTTATATGAGTCCTTTATATATTATGACTCTTGTTTTTTCATCTTAAGTTTAGCAGTGGCAGAAAACTTAGAGATTATTCTATTTTACCATTTGTTATACAAATTAAGAAAGTGAGGTCAGATGACTTCCATTGTCATATAGAGAGTTTGTGAACAATCAGGACTGAAAAATAGGTCTCTTGGATCCTTATTTAGAAGTTTTCTTCTCAACCAATAGCATCCTTGACTCCATCTTCCTCCTTTTCCTCTTAAGTTGAGCACTATTAGCTTAGTTGATTTAACTCAAAGTAACAATAATAAGTTGGTTCCCCACCTCAATAAATTAATCACCAATAGCTGCTGACTCCTAAATCGTACCTTAATTCCCTGTATCTCCCCTGAACTCAGGATTCCTCTAATAAACCTTTCTACTTGGATTTGTCATTGACAACTCCAACTTAACCTTTCCAAAACTGAGCTTTTAATATCTGCTCCCCATCTGCAATTCTTATAGTCTTTCTCATCTGACCAAGTGGCACTTATTCCTGGTGGTCAAATCCAAAATTTTGGTTATCTTTGACTCTTATCTTTATCCCAAAACCCTGGCCCAATTGATCACCAAATCCTATGTTTTCAAAATATAGCCAGATATGGTCACATCGCTCATCTCCTCCACCTCCTCCCCTGTCAAATCTACCTCTGCATCAATTACCCATAACCTACTTGGTTACCTGTCTTCATCTTTAGCTCCTTACAGTTTATTGTCTTACCACAGGTGAAGTGATACTTTTATGAAATAAGAGCATAATTTCCCACTTCTCCTCAAAATCCCCCAATGACTTCCAATATGACCTAGCATCCATATAGTGACTCACATAATCTTGACCCACTGTACCCCCAGCCTTCCCTGTGTTTTTTTCTCTGCTGCCAGTTTCTCTTTATTCATTTATGTCTCTGTTTTTCTTCAAAGGTTTTAAGTATACTCTTGCCTCAGGGCCTTTGCACTTACTGCTCCTTTATCTGAAATGTTCACTCCCCACGCACATTCAAATATAACACCATGACTACAAGGACGTTTTCTGCTTTGTAACTGCTAAATCTTCAGCACCTAGAAAAGTGTCTGACATACTAGACTGGTGCACAATTCATATTATTGAATGATTGAATGAACTATACTCACTAGCAATCATTTTTGGGTAGTGTTATAAAGAATATACTGTGGCATCCTGTGGTCTTTGCAGAGCAAAGAATAAACTGCTTAGGAATTGAATCCTTGCATTAGAATAAAATTCACTCTTTGCTCCTTTCAATCTCTCCAACAGCATCTCTTTCCTTTACCTCCCTCCCTCACTACTCTCCAGCCACACTGGCTTCCTTTCTGCTCCTTGAACAGGCCAAGTGTATCTGAGTCTTTGAGCCATTTTTCTGGATGTGCCTTCTTCAGGGAAACACCTGTTCCTGCATCTTTGCATGGCTGATTTTTCACTTAGGTCTCATTTTGAAACTCCTCTCTTGGTGAGACCTTCCCCCATCACTCAAACTAAATGACTCCCTTTCACTGTGTATCACACCACACTCTTTTATTTTCCTCAAACACATATCCAGAGAGCAAAGAGCTTACCTGTTATTTCCACCACTCTGTTGCCAGAGGTTCACATTATATTAATGACACAAAGAGGACACTCACAAAATATTTGGAGGATGAATAAATGTCCTTAGTCTAGCTGCTCAAGATCATATGACCTGTGCCTCCAAGACAGAACTAGCCACATGGTGCTGAAATTATATATCCATGAATCTGTCTCCCACAAAGACTGTGAGGCAGTACTCTGGGGGGCAGGTACAATGTCTAATTCATAGTCACTTCCCTGCCATTTCCCACAGTTCCTGGTACCTAGTGGTACCCTGTAGATGTTTGCCAAACTAACAAAAAGTATCATAAAGGCCATTCAGCCTCTTCACCAAGTTCATTTCACTGGAGAATATGAATATTCACTTGAGAAGAGAGGATATGAATTACAAACAGTAAAATACTAAAAAGTGAACATTACTAGGTGGCCAAGGGAAGCCATATAAGGAAGGGTACACAAAAGAGTTAAGACATCAAAAATTAAGTGACTGGAATTAGCTCTTAGAGGGAGAAGAAATACAACAGTGAGATCATCAATTCAGGTACTCATTTCAGAGCAAAGCCAAGTTTCTGGTGCTATAAATTTGCATGGTCTTTTTTTTTTTTCTAGGCTAAAAAATAATGTTATTGATGTGCTACATTTAATGGTTCCTGTGGATAAACCATCTTTTTTGATTACCCAAGCACACTTCTTACAGTAGCTGTTCTAAAGTTTCTCTATCCTACCCCTCCCCTTCCTCCCCTTCCTCCTCTCGCTCTTCCTCCTCCTCTCTTTCTTCTTCTTCTTGTCCTTCTTCTCCTTCTCCTTCTTTGTCTCCAAACCCTTTCTCCTCATAGATGGTCCTATCTCCCACTTTGCTGAGAAAAATAAAGGAGAAATCCCTTAACCTTCTATCTTCTCCATCAAAACTATCTTTGATCCAGACACACACACTCCATTCTCTTTTATCTTGACATGATAGCTACTTTTCTCCTTTCCAAAAATTAACCTTAATATTGTGTCTGAACCCCTTTTTCTTTTTTATCAAACAACTCTTTGTCTTTGTCTCCTCAATTATTTCCAATTTCCCAGCATCGTGCATATATTTCTTTCTACTTGTTCCTCCCCTTTGGCCTTCAACCATATGCAGGTCTTCCCTGTCTTGGAAAACCAATGGTTGCTACTGTTGCCCCTCCCTCACGAGGTTGCTATATTTTCCTCCATGGCTAAGTCTTATATGCATGACATCTCCATGACTATCTCTCTTCTTTCACAGGATAGTCCCTCTGTTATCACAGAGTTCTACTCATGCTTCAGGTCTCAGCTCTGGTAACATTGGACTACAAATGTGGATACCAAACATGGCTTTCTACATTTCACATTCAGTGACCTCCTCCCAGTGTTGACTCTGCCCGGCTGATATGCAACATTCATCCCATGACTTGCCCTTGACTTGCCCTTGACTTTCAAGCATGATGCATACACACCTACTTTTCCTCTAATTTAATCTCCAAATTATTCTATTTCTTCACTGTGGACAGCATCCTAAGAGCTCTATTCCTTTTTACTTAAAAAGTTTTTCTTGGAGACTTTGTCCACTTTTATGGCTTCAGTAAAACAATAAATCAGTTTCTAAGATTGCTGAGCACATTCCAAGGGCAAGGTAATGTTTGAGCTTCATTCATCAAATATTTGAATGATTCATAGAAATAGGACACTGGACTAGTTGGATAATCATTGAGTTAAACATAAATACGGTTTTTATAGAAATGTAAATAGAACAAAAAATTTTTATAGTGCTGCAAAGAGAACCAAGATTGAAAAAAAATTTAAAAAGAATAACCTTGCTTAGAATAATAGGTTACAAAATAGTATGATACATATTTTATAAATTGTAGAGGGAAGAAAATGGGCATAGGGGTGGTAACTAGTCACAGTTTCATCTGAGTAGCCATGCTGGTGGAAGTGATGTCTAGGCTGAGTAAAATTAGCTACCCTGAGTCGGGGTGGGCCAGTGTTGCAGGGGAAGGGAGCAGCATGTGCAAAGGACTGCGGGAGAAGACAAAATGGTGCACACCTCCATCTACTTACAGTCAGTGGGCATTTGTGTGTCTACTGACACACCATCAAGATGACTAACAATTATTTTTTGAATACCTTATTTCATGTGAAGCTTCAGATAGGATTTTAAGGAGATTTTAAGTAGAATTCCTGGCTGTCTACTGCCCATGGTCTAGTGCAGGAAAGGTCAAATGAGTGATCATAGAAAGTCCACTGTAAAAGGGAAGAGCAAGTCCTGGGCTGAGGTGGACAAGATGAGGAAGGTAAGCTGAGCCTTGAAACAACACTTGCACTCCATAAAACTGATCACTGTGACAGATAGACACAGTGCTGGCCGTCACACACATTGTAACTTTTTCTTATATGTCCCTTCGATAAGTTCCTCCTGTATTAATTTGAGTAGGCTGATTGCAGAAACAACCTCATAATCTCAATGACTTACCATGAGAAATTTCTTACTCACCTCTCACACTCCAAAGCTGTTCTGAGGAGGCAGAAGATTGCTCCACACAATCATTCAGAAACCCCAGATAATGCCTTCCTATACATCTTGTAACTCTACATTTCTTAGTGCCTTGGTATCCAAAATGTGATTTCTGGCCCAGCAGCATTACCATCACCTGGTTACTTCCTAAAAAGGCAAATCCTTGGGCCCTACCGCAGACTGGCTTAATCGGAGGTTCCGACTCTAGGATCAAGAAATATGCTCTTCACAAGCTGTTCAGGTGGTTCTCAGGTTTGAGTACTACTGCCAAGTCCTGGTGGATGAGGGCAGGGGGTGTGGAGGATCACACAGGAGGGTATTCAGGTGCCAGTCCCAGAAGTAGCACATACAGCTTCAGCCCACAGTCCATTGGTTGCTACTGAGTCATGTGGCCCTGCCTACTATGTAAGAAGTTGGGACAGGATGTATGGTTCAGCTCTGTGCTCAGAAGACAGTACTCCCCTCCTTACTGTTCTTCTCACTTTTGGTTTCCCCTACCCCCACTGAAATTCATGCTGTCCCCCTAGTCAGACTAAACTTCCTAAAAGGAGAATCTGTTATGCCACCCCCTGACTAAAACCTCCACTGATCTCATAGCCTTCTGAATGACACTCCTTAGCTCTCCAAGGACTGGTTCCTGTTGTCTCTCTGGCCACCTCCCTTGAACTCTAAACATCAGCCATCTTGAACTGCAGCAATAACAGCTAGCTGGTCCTTTCACTGGCCACACATCCTCTTCTCTGAGCCTCTGTGCCTCCAACTCTTCCCATGCTCCTATCTTCTTGGCCATTCCCATTCAAACTTTGGGCTCAGTTGCGATGTGACTTAGTAGAGAAACATCTCCCTGAAACCACTTCCTATCTCTCCCTCAAGATTGGGTAAGATGCCCTCTACTAACCCAGAATAAATCTTATCACTTGGGATTTCAATCACTTGAGTCTCTGGAGGACAGAGACTGTATTTACATAGTTGCTTCCTGGTTTTCCATAAAGAGCCTGGCACATGGTAGATATTTAATGAATGTCTCCTAATTAATTCAAAGTGGCTTAATAGATGCTCAGTGGGTGCTTATAGACGAGAATGTTGATTGTACCATACTTTGGCCAGAATTTGTTATTAAGTCTAATATGCTCACTCTTTCTTAATTAAGTACTGCACCAAAACTATAGCCAAGAACTTTACCTCTGAATACAAGAGGGCTGCATACAAGTGGGACTGGAGTGAAGCAAACCTATCCGCATCACCAGAAAATGAAGTCAAAGCCCCACTCTGGTCACGGAGGCCCATCTTTTTTATATACATAAGTCTGCAAGTCTTCATTCCATGTGATTTTACATATGTAATTTACATAATAAATAGGAAAATAAAGAAGCCCAGTATTTGAGGTATAATCCAATTACATTGTTTAGAAAACAAAGAAAGTAAAGCTTTCTGGTGCTGGTAGGACACAGAGATCTCTCAGTAGCTTGATCGTTGGATGAATCAGTCCTCTCTATTCCTGTGAGTGCCTCTGCCATGACTCATTCTGATGGACTGATTTTTAAGTGAAAATGATAAACTCAGAGGATGTGCTCTTAAAAATATATAGCAACACCCTTCACAAGGGTATGACGATAAGTAATATTAGCCTCCAAAACTTAAGACAATTCCTCATGTGGGATGCCTGGGTGGCTCAGTCATTAAGCGTCTGCCTTCAGCTCAGGTCATGATCCCAGGGTCCTGGGATGGAGCCCCGCATCGGGCTCCCTGCTCCATGGGAAACCTGCTTCTCCCTCTCCCTCTCCCCCTGCTTGTGTTCCCTCTCTCGCTGTGTCTCTCTCTGTCAAATAAATAAAATCTTTTTTTAAAAATAGACAATTCCTCATGTAAAGAACATGAGCAGCAGCAACTGTTGCCGCCCCAGGTCTTCTCCTCACCTGTGCTCTTGATGATCTCATGATCCCTTTGTTTAGTGGACTTTGTCTTATCCACTACTTCCCTCTCTCTCTCCCCAGGGGCTGTCTCCTCAGTCTGTAATCAATCATGACCACTGCTCCCATTGCCAAAAACATGCCCAAATAACAGCTGTGCCGTTTGGGTTCTCTGTGAAATAGACAGGTAAACGGTTGGGGTGAAAAGATCTACTGTGGAAGAAGGTATTCGAAAGTCAAAGAGAGGAAGCAGAGCTGCCCAGGAGACACAGAGAGGTGACGTCACTGGGCTAAACCTGCAAAGCTGGTGAGTGGCAGAGCCAGGATTGAAATCCCGCAAATCTGGCCCCAGAATCCATGTGCATAACCACAGTCTGTACTGCCTAGGTCTTCTCCTTGCCCTGAAAGATCATGCATTTTATTATTACTCAAATCATAACTTTTCATAATTATTTATTATGGGCCAAACACTCCACTAAGTGCTCCATTATTATACACTACGTATTTGTGATGTAGGAGTCACTTTGTACCTTTTATGTATTAGAAACCTGCATCTCCATGAGGTTAAATAACATGCCCAGAATCATTCAGCAAGTGAGTAGCAGAATCAAAATTCACACTTCAAATCCATGCTCCCAACCCTGATGCCACAGTCCTTCATACCATCATTGCCTTTGCATTAGGAGAGAGCTCCATCCATCCTTGTACTCACATAACTGAACAAATTACAGACATTGGATAAGAATTTGCCAAATGAATGAATGAATTCCAGAATTTCTGTCTGAAATTATGGAATTATCACCTTTTAAGAAGGACATGTTATTGAGATAATACTATTTCTAATGTTTCAGTTATCTTTTAAAAAATATTTGCCATAGCTCTTATGCTATGAATAAAATTTCTACTAGTCAATACATTAAGCACACATTCTAGAAGAGGCCCAGGAACCTTAAAGATGCTGTTTTCATGAAAAACCATGGAAAAGCAGATAATTCTGAAACTTCCTTGCATGCAGGAATCCCTGGGGAAGATGTATTAAAATGCAGATGAGCAGGCCCTACCAGCCACAGATTCCTATTTGATGGATTTGATAAGAAGCCTAGAAATGCACATTTTATAATAATCTCCAAGTGAGTCTACTGCAGTTGGTCCATGGACCACATTTTGAAAAATTCAGGTGAATCACTGGTGCTACCATTAGCTCATCAACCTCTATGTCACCTATGAGAAATCCGAAAAAACAAATAGCTTTTCCAGAGGGTAATATTACCCCTGGAACACAACTGTTTGATGTCCATTATCTCCTAGAATGATTTTTAGAACTATATGATAAGACCTGAGACCCATAGCATGACACATGTATGTGCCAAATCAGTTTAGTTGGATCAGGGTGGACAGAACATTTCATAACTATTTAAAACTTTATACAGATGGGGGGTGGGGGAGATGAGCTAATGACTCATTTTGTATATTCAGTGTGTTTATGTCATCCCAGCAGAGTTTTATTTTTCTTTAATAATATATCATTGAAATTAAGATACCTTCAATTATAAGAATTACTCTTCCATTAACTATTCTATTAACTATCACTATCACGTCCATTAACTATCAGTAAGAAAAAAATCCCCTATTTTTCTTTAATAATATATCATTGAAATTAAGATACCTTCAATTATAAAAATTACTCTTCCATTAACTATTCTATTAACTATCACTATCACATCCATTAACTATCAGTAAGAAAAAAATCCCCAAATGGAGAATTCAGTGTAAGTCAACAAAGAGCTACACCCTTGGGTGAGGTTAAAGGAGAAATAGGGGACAGTGCCTTAATTCGTGTCCCTCCAAAAGCAGATCCTGATCCAGATCTTGGGTGCAAGTAGTTTATTTGGGGGATGGTCCCTAGAAGCACAAGCAAAGGAGTAGGGAAATGAGATAGGAGGGAAAGAACCAATGAAGTCTGGGTCATGAGCAGATTACTACTATGAGAAAATGGGCTCGGTCCCTCTGAGGCCCCTTTGAGGAACTGGGTAGAGCACACCACAGAATCTCTGCATGGAAGGACAGGGAAGCTGGGGCATTATCCAATGGCTCCCTTCCTTCATTCGTTGAGGGTCAGTCACCCCTGGGCTTGTTAGATCCCCAGCACTTTTTAGTGAAGAGCAGGTAATAAGCAAATGATTCTCAGACTTCCATATGCACAGGACCCCTGCACTGTCCTATGCCCGGGCTGAACAAGCTATCTGAGCACTGCTAGTAGAGAAGCAGAGAGATGCTTCAAGGGGGAGAAGCTGTCCAAGTACCCTGGGCTACTGTGTCCACTGTGGCGGCAGGGGAACTCAGAGGTGGCCTGGGGGGGATGGCCTTGGCTCCAACATTATCTGCTCCAAAAAGCCAGGAGACTTGGGTATCTTACCTTCGGCATTGATGGAAGTAGACTTAAAAAAAGAAGTCTCCCTTAAGAACTTGAATCACAAACCGGTGCTAATCCCGCAGGTTTGTGTCCCAAATTCATATCCCAGTGTGGTCCATAGAAACCACAGGCAAGGAATTTAATTTAACTGATCTCCGGCTGGTAATGTTGTCCAGTGACTAACAAGCAAATGTAAATCCTCTGTCTGAACTTGGCTTCAATCCAGGTTGATAGCAATTGTAGAGCCATTGATTTTTCAATTCATCTCAACTTCCCAGATGTTAAAACGTAAGGGAAAAAAAAACGTGTCCTCAAATCAATGAAATACAGTAGTAGCAATTTAGCCACAAAATAGATGCAACCTCTTTCCTGCATAATAAAACCTTAAGGAGCACCCCTCCACTTTCCCCCAACACACACACACACACACACACACACACACACACGACTACCACCACCACATTTCTAATAGAGGTTTCTTTGTAATGGAAGACACACACTTACTACTATATGAAAACCCATCTTCTTTCCTTCTCCATGGTTTACAACCACACAAATAATCGATGTTCTATTGAAGGCAGTCAAATAGCAACTGGATTAAATCCAACAAAACCAGAAATCTGAAATCGGAGGGCAGCTTTTAGTATAACTGTGCCCATTTACCAAAGGAGGCCACCGGGCAGGGGTAATGTTCCTGCTTCTTGATGCATTATTTTGGACTTTCTAAAAAAATTTACAAGCAAAAAAGTCTATATAATTCTGTAAATTGAACGAAATTAACTTCAAAAAGCCTGATCTTCAGGCTTTTATTTGACAATCACATATAGACTAGTCTGCACTTTTTTTTAAGAAAAGCATTGTGGCCTGAGATCAATAAATCAGAATTGGGTTGCCTCCTCCTCAAAGGTGAATTGTTATCTTGCTGAAGAAGTTATGTGACAGGATCTCTAGTCTGGTACAATACATGAACAAAAAAAAAGGATTAAGATTCCTTTGAGTGAAAGGGAAATTCGGGATGTTATTTTTTCTACTATGAAAGAGTTTCTTGAATTGTCTCCTAGAACAAGAGATTAAATGTCAAGTGATAAAGCAGGGCCAAGGTCCATTATTTGGTGTCCTCAAAGCCCATTCTCTCACTGGAGTTGCTGTTTCCACACAGGGAATGAAGTCAGCTTGACAACTACAGAAGGAGTACCTATGACAGTCTGAGAGAAGAGGCAAAAAGGCAGCCAGAGGGCTAGAGATCTCTTGGTTGTCAAAATTCTGGGACAAGCAAGGCGTTCCTGACTATAGGAGAGACCAGGATGCCTTAGTCAAGATCATCAACTAGACAAAAGCAAAATTCAGCAGTCAGGAGTCAATCAAGCTGTAAAGCAACAGGCCAGTTAAGATGCTCAGCATCCATGGGTTCAAGAAGAGGACTGGGCAGCCCAGTGATGTCAGCCCCAGGAAACTAGTGCTACAGCATGAATCCAGGGAGACTCTTGAAGCCTGGAGGATGACATCATCACAGACCCAACCACTGTTGATTGACCATCCCCTTTAGTCCTAGGGCCTTCAGATCCTCTGGTGCCCAAGGAGGCCATGAAACTTACATTGCTCACGTTTAGAATCTTCTCCCTGAATTCCATCATGCACTTCTAACCCCAAGCGTAGGAGTTCCAGAGTGACATTAACCTGGTCTTCCAGATTAAAGAGTATACAGAATGAGCCTATCTTTAAAAGGATAATCAAACCACCAAGCTTGAAGTCTGAAATATCTGGCAGAGAAACATGGCCCATGCTCCAGGGCCCTGCAGACCCTGTGGGAGGGGAGAGCCTTAGCACACCATCATTTCTACTGAGGCTGCTGCCACTGAGCACAGAGAAGTCCCTGGCATCTGACAGGGACTTATTTTCTTCATTGTGAGTAAGTTTGTGCTACCTTCCCCCACCCAAGCCATCTTAGGGATGTGAAAGACATTCAAGTCCATTGCCTTCAAATGGATTAGCATCCCAAATTCCAGTCTTATTTCAGCTTTCTCACCACTGTCACTAGCGTCGGGCGAAGTATTAGAAACATCCCGGGAGTGGAGTTAGGAGAAATTTTAGTTCTCACGTCATAGTTGGGTGGCCTGGGGCAACCGTGCCACTTCTCTGAGTCCCATATCCACATCTGTGAAAAGGTTTGGTTGAACTAGTATATGGTCAAAGGTCTTTTTTATTCCTTGAGGAATGCAGTCCTATTCAGACAACAAGAAGTAACATAGACCTACAACCTAAAAGGGGAATAAAGCCCCTCTTAAACAGAAGAAGTTAGCAAACATAACATTGACTTCTCACAGGTAACTTTGAATTCTCTTTAGTAAAAGCCTTCTGACTGAGTTTAATAGCAGTTACATATTTAGTGGTTATGGCCTAGACATTCTTTTAGGGTGCATGTGTGTGTGTGTGTGCGTGCGTGTTTGCTCTGGTAGTGACAAACACTCAGAAGGCATAAAAATGAGTGTATTCACTAAAAAAAAAAAAAAAAGGCATAAATATGGTTAAATCCAAAGAAACTCAAAGATTTAGATTCAGGTATCTGTAATAGGGCTTCGTGAAGAAAAGCTGAATGGAAAATGGGTTTGAGTTTAATACCAGGTATGTTTGAAAACTTTTCCTAGTAGGAAAAATAGTATCATTTTTTTTTTTTTTGAAGCTAAAAGAATTGGTGTTAGGGGCCAAGACCAGAAATGGAATTATTGTAGCAGAACTGAACGTACTTACTTACAGTTCAGAGCCCTCTGATAACCATCCTCTGGTGCTTCTGTAAATCTGCTAGTTATTTCTTGGATGTAGCTTTCTTCCTGGGTATAGATTTCTAGTACTTTGGTCATGGACAAATGTGATGCACTAAGTCTTATTAAATGTTCAGAATAAATTGTGCTATTTAGGAAAATGTAACATACAAAAAGGGCAAAATCTAGTGGAAATAATTAAGGAGTCTATAATTAAGGATACATAGGATTAAATTATTCTTTGACTCAAGAGCTACATACTTAATTGTGCAGGATTTCAACCAACAGTCAGAGGCACTTTCTTTCAGGAGCCTTAGGTGTATGATGAAGTTTCTGAGAAGCCAGCTTTGGTTATTGCCAGCAGTAAGTTCCTTCCTTATGAAAGATTCCAAATAAAGAACCATTGAAAAGCCCAAAGCTGCCCCACTGTGGCTCCTTGCGTAGTTAAAACCCTATTAGAGTGAAAGAATCAAGAGACTCCTCTGGAAAAAATATGTATCTCCGTGTTCACTAGGACCCTGCTGTGTGCAGATTTATCTGGTTGCTGTAGAGAAACAAAGTTGTGTGATGGTGTGTGGGGGAGTTTGAGAGACACCCAATTTGTATTATTCCTGCTGGAAGGACCCTAATCTGAGACCAGCGCCGGCAGCCCCTGGCTCAGAAGAGCCTCCTTGTAGTCTCCATTCCTGCCGGGCCCTGGAGGGGGTGGGGAATGCATAATGAGGCCGAATGAGAATTAGATGCTTAACTGGGGACTGGAAAAGGGAAAGAAAAAGCCAGACTTGTAGAATGTGATCAGCATCTAGCTCAGTTAAGCCAAACATGACAACCATGACATGGTTGTGATCATGTACAGAGGAACTTGAACTGCCTTTTAGAATTTGTGGGAGCAGCACAACCAGCAGGGGGCTGGGGGTGGGGTGGTGGAGGAAGAGTAAAAAGGGAGCGGCCTAAGGTAGTCTGGCTGAAGATGTGAAAAGCTGAGTCCTTCAGATGTTTTATAGACAAGAGATATTTCTACCTATCCAAATGCTTAGCATGGGTGCAAAGCATCTGAAACTGGTTCAGCCATCGGGCTCCAGCTTACATGCCATCTGCTTGTGCTCCAAGATTTTTCTTTACTCCCTTCAGAAAAGGTGAATCACTCTCTCCTTTGTGCCTCTGCAGTTCTTGGTAATAACATCACTTAGCTTGCAAGCAGTTAACTACCCCCTTCCCCACCCACCCCATCTCTTTGTAGCTCTCTCTCTCTCTCTCTCTCTCAGTCTCTCTCTCTCTCAGTCTCTCTCTCTCTCTTTCTCAACTAGCTTGTGAACTTCATGAAGGCAGCAATATACCTCATTCATTTTGTCCCCCAGCCCATGGTAGGCACTGAAATATCTGGTGGCTTTTTTTTTTTTTGCTTTTCTTACTAAATATTGGGTTTTTCTGTAGAGTAGTTATTTGGACAATAACCAATGATGAATTTCCAAACCATTCTCAAATGACTGTATGGAGACACATCCTCTGGTAGAACATAAAAGAATTTGTGTACATCATGATCTCATGCCCACCCCCAATTCCTGCCACTGCCTTTCATCTCCTACTAAAGACAGCTTCTGATTTTGATTAGAATAGAATATTCCCAATTAATACATGAAGAAGTGTGTTGCCATGGAAAGGGTATCTTGTAGAAACATGTGAATTCTCCACCTGCGTGACCCTGTCAGCTTAATCATTCATTATTTGACTGGGGGAGGGAGCCATGGGTGTATGTGTACAATGTTTGTCCAAGTGATCAAAAGAGGTAGTATGGTCAAGTAGCAGCTTTAGCACAGAGGTTTTTGAGAGAAAGTAGATTAGGTAGGGGACAGATGGTTTATAATTATACCTTTGTCCCAAAGAAGTATGAACTAAATAGAAATCAAGTATATCAGTCTGCTCAAGCTGCCATACCATAGTACCATAGATAAATAATGGAAATTAATTTTCTTAGCGTTCTAGAGGCTGGGAAGTCCCAAGTTCAAGGTGTTGGCCAATTTGATTTCTGGTGGGAGCTCTCTTTCTGGCTTGTAGATGGCCTCCTTCTCACTGTGTCCTCACATGACAGAGATCTCTCTCTCTCTTTGTCTTTCTCTTCTTATAAGGCCACAGCCCTATCAGATTAGGGCCTCAACATTATTTAACCACAGTTATCTCCAGAAACACCCTATCTCCAAATATAGTTACATCGGGGATTGGAGCTCCAACATATGAATTTGGAGGGACATAAACTTTCAGGCTATAACATCAAGTCTATAATCAGGACTGTCATTTGATAAATACTCCTAAAACCAGCTGCTGACAAAGGTTAAGTGTGTGTGACATGTGTAGGGAATACTCAGTCACACAAATCAAAGCAGTCTGTGCACCTAGTCTTGGGTTTAAGATGACGGTGTGAAGTCAGATTTCAAACCTCACTCTCCCCCAAGTAACAATACGAAAGAAGATAAATAAAATAAACAAAGGAAGAACACCAACAAAATCAGTAATCAGACAAAAGAATGAACTGGTATCTAACAAAAGAAAAGGTACATTTTCAGAAATGCTGAAAGCATGAGCCTGGTGTTGCTCCAGCCTACCCCCTAAATCTACTAGGCTCAGAAATAACCCTGAATAGGATCTTACTAGCTACCATTTACCTTCCCAACTGGGAGAGGAGCAGCCCAAAGGAAATTTCCACAAAAGTATATAGTCAGCCATAAACACCTTTTATTCCTCCCTTCCCTGAAGAGACAGGAAAACCCTCTGTAATTCTCCATTTCAATTATCTCCTGCTGGGAGTAAAATGGGAGAAGAAAAGCAGACCAGTAACAAAAGCCTACAACTAATTATCTCTAGCAGAAACCAGGAATTTCACCAAATAGAAAACAAAAGAGAAAATCGGTAAGGCAAGATCTTGGGGCGTCTGGGTGGCTCAGTTGGTTAAGCATCTGACTTAGGCTCAGGTAGTGATCTCAGGGTCCTGGGATCCAGCCCAGTGTAGACTGCACCCCCACCCACTCAGCGGGGAATCTACCTCCCCCTCTCCTTCTGTCCCTCCCCGACCCCTGTTCAGTGATCTCTCTCAAGTAAATAGATGAAATCTTTAAAAAAAGATAAAATCTTCTGAGTGTGCAAGAAGCAAGGAGGAGGAGCTTGAGAGCCCCTAGTGAAGCCTCCATGAAGAAGGACTTGCCCTCCCTATCCAAGGAGTCTGTGTAGTGTTCTTGTGGAGTTTATTCCCTGGTTTGGAAGGCTGAGACAAAAACAAAAACAAACACACAAACAGAAACAGCGAAAGAGAATAGAAAAGCTCCAAGATGGTCTGCCTGTCTATCTCTCTGTCTCTCTCTCTTTTGCTTGAGAAATCCAGAATAACTAATGTGGTAAATAGCTCTGGCTACTTTGCCCCTCCTAAAGAAAGTCCTCAAAAGAAAACACTCTTCTAGGTAGCTGCTGAAGGACCAACAGGCCATAGATATTTTGAGAAAGAAGAAGCATGTTAGTGAATACGTGTTACATATCTCACCCTGCAAGCACTCAGAAGCCATGACAGAGAGGAGGAAGGTAGGAAGCCAGTGAGCATGCAAGCCAGCAAAACACAGATGAAGAAGCTATTGTGGAACAAAGCATAACTCCAGACAAAGATTAAAATTCCCTATAACAGGTATAAAAGAACGTCAAAAGAACATTAAAGATCTTGAAGTTAAGGTGATAAAATGGCATAATGATCTGAAATGTAAGCACGAAGGAAACACGTTTTCAACCATTAGTAAAATAAATCAATTAAGAACAGCAAAGACCAAGTTACTGACAAAGAAAAAAGGCTTGAGATGATCACAGTGAAAAAGAACACAGAAACCCTAAAACAATTCGAGAAAAAATTGTATATAGAAGAGAGAGGGAATAAATTGTTCTATGTGGGAACAGGTGGTATCCCTGAAATATAGAAGTCAACATATAGAAGAGAAAACTCCCTAAAATGAAGGGAAAACTGATGATCTAATGGGCAGACCATGTTCCAAAAAATCAATACAGAAATCTCCCCACAGAACACATCTTTAACAAATTAATTAATTTAATTAACATTAATAAATAAATTAAAGAATCAATATGTGTTTAAAAAAACTAGGCACAAATCAAGCTCATGACTTTATAGCTATGATTGCTATGGGACAAAATTAAGAAGCAATGTCAGGATTGAGTCGATTAAAATGTATGATTAAGAGAGGTAGGGGCGCCTGGGTGGCTCAGTCGTTAAGCGTCTGCCTTCGGCCCAGGTCATGATCCCAGGGTCCTGGGATCAAGCCCCGCATCGGGCTCCCTGCTTGGCGGGAAGCCTGCTTCTCCCTCTCTCACTCCCCCTGCTTGTGTTCCTGCGGTTGCTATCTCTCTCTGTCAAATAAATAAATAAAATCTTTAAAAAAAAAAAAAGAGAGGTAACTATCACCATAATAATGTGGCATAGCAAGCCATCTTCAATCTCATGGGCTTAGAACAATAATCAGCTATCTTTTGTTCATGGATATGAGAATCAACTACATTTAGTGTGGGTTCGGAAGGAAGCCAGGCTGTGAGTTGAATCCAGGTCCTACTCTCCTTGGATCAACTGCTCCCTAAAGCATGTTCCTCTTAGGGTAAAAGTCAGGAGTATGAGAGGCCAAACCCCAACTATACAAATGTATTTCAAGTCTCTGTTTGACTCACGTCTCCTAATATCCCAATGGCCAAAGGAAATTCCCTGGCCAAGTCCAATGTCAAGGGACAGTGACATAGACTCCCGTGGTGGTAGAAGATAGGAAATGAACATTTCTGAATAATTATCTAATCCACCACATTAATGGTAAGGTTGGAAGATAGATAAGGCAAAAGTTGTCAAGATGGTTCAAGAATACCACCTTAATTTGGGTCAATATCAACCACTTTAAATCCAGACAGGCCCTGCTTTCTATGGCTGTCATGACACCTATGTAACTACATACTCTGAGAAATAATTATTTGTCATTCTATTTGTTGCGTGGATTTTATTGTCAATACAAATCTCAAAAGAAAAAGTTGAAGGATCCTCCAACATCTCTCCATGTTTATGTATTAAAAGTCTGGTTAAGGGTGCCTGGGTGGCTCAGTTGGTTAAGCGACTGCCTTCAGCTCAGGTCATGATCCCAAGGTCCTGGGATCGAGTCCCGCATCAGGCTCCCTGCTCTGCAGGGAGCCTGCTTCTCCCTCTCCCACTCCCCCTGCTTGTGTTCCCTCTCTCGCTGTGTCTCTCTCTGTCAAATAAATAAATAAAATCTTTAAAAAAAAAAAAAATCTGGTTAAGGGCGCCTGGGTGGCTCAGTTGGTTAAGCGACTGCCTTCGGCTTGGGTCATGATCCTGGAGTCCCGGGATCGAGTCCCACATCGGGCTCCCTGCTCAGCAGGGGGTCTGCTTCTCCCTCTGCCCTCTTCCCTCTCGTGCTCTCTGTCTCTCATTCTCTGTCTCTCAAATAAATAAATAAAATCTTTAAAAAAAAAAAATCTGGTTAACTGCATTCTATGAGCATCTCAGTATCTTTTCTTTATGATGAGACCTGCTTAATTTATTACTTTTTATGTAATACAACTGACCTACAAAAGGTTACTATAATCAGGGTTTGGAGGAGGACAGTTGCTGTTGGTAATTGAAAATGAAAAAGGTACTGAATGTCCCAGACACTTTCTATTTTAGCATCTTTCATCTCCTGCTAGGAGCCCTGAAATGTACCTCTTGTTTGTGTTCCAAGCAGTAGCAATCAAAGTGGGGGGAGGGACAGGCAGACTGGAATAAACAAGCTGTAGAGGCCATTTTTGTTTTGATCATATTCTGTTGTCTATATGAAATGGACTCATTTCTCTGGGGCACTCAGTTACATTGCCCAGGAGGGTAAAAGCTGATAGGATAATACCAGTTCCACACCACACACATCAGAGTAACAAAGGTCTGTCATTCCTCTCCCTCTTCCCAAATACATCACACACACACACACACACACACTTGCACAACTCACTG
Organism: Leptonychotes weddellii; assembly: GCF_054177405.1. Taxonomy (NCBI): domain Eukaryota; kingdom Metazoa; phylum Chordata; class Mammalia; order Carnivora; family Phocidae; genus Leptonychotes; species Leptonychotes weddellii. The sequence continues at coordinate 36,383,207 of NC_138378.1, forward strand.
CACACAGTCCTATATTCATACCATATGCACATATCCTGCATACTCATGATATTAAATTAATTAATAATGTCTATCAAGCATACTTTGTGTTTTGGAAGCAGATCTGACAGATGATGCTGCTGCTTGAATGAAGCAATATAGAGAGCTACAACTTTGATTTCTGTTTTTATCTCTCTGTGTCATGGATCTCAAACCTGCCATTGCATCTCATGCTAATTTGTGCTGATATGGTGACATAATCTGAGATTTCTCATATGAATGTTTTGTATTACAAAATAATAAGGTTGAAAAGACAAAATGTAAGGCAAGCACCTTAAATGTTCACTATTTTTTGATCTGCCTTTTGGGTTTTGCTTTCTTCAACTTCTTCCTTTGTCTCTCACTGAATTCTTAATCATTTTCATTGAGCATTGTTTAATTGACTAGCATCCTGCCTATTGATAAAAAGTTCTCCATGATGCCACAGGGGTTTCTCCAAAGTAATATCACCAAAGGGTTATTATCATTGATGGTAATGACCTTGAAAGAGATTTCACGAAAGAATCAGCCACAGGTACCTTTAGATCCCATTACAAAAAACAACCCTGAAGGGAAAGTAAGGGAAGTAATGTTTAGTGTCAGGTCAATTAATTTCCCTTTCAGAGTAATCATTTCTTATAAAAAATAACAATACTGTTATGTGTTAATTAGTTCTGATGGTGTCTCAGAGAGTTAAACAAGGAGTTAAGACATTTTATAAGTTAGACAAGGAGTTAGAACATTCTGTAGTCATTTTAATAATGAAAAAGCCAAGGTAAAAGTCATTCAAAAAATTAAGTGACTAACAAAATATCCTCTTATGACATATTTGTTTGTGTCTTGCCCATTTTCTATTGGGTTCCCTGTCTCTCCTCTGTTATTTTGTATATTTGTTTCTTTTTATTCAGTGCAGGAATCAGTAATATATATCACAAATATCTTCTTCCACTCTGGCTTATTTTTTACTTTCTTAATGTTAAGTGTGTTTCCATAAATCAATGATGCTAACTTTAGTGTTGTCCAGATTATCAGTCTCTTCCCTGATGGTTATTGTTTTGTTTTTCCTGTGTAAGAATTTTTGCCTAATGATGTGAAGGTTTTTTCCAAGTTACCTTTCACACTTAGTTCTAAAATTTACCTGTAATTGATTTTTGAGTATGGTGAAAACTATTCCTTCAGTGTAGGTCTACTGTTTTTGTCCCTGAACAAATTATGATTCTTCTTACCTGAAATTATTTTATTTCAAATTCAAATTTGAAAGGCACTTTTGTTTGGTATGAAATTTTACACTGGTGATCTTTCATTTAGCACTTTGAAGATGCCATTGCATTGTTTCTGCCTTCCATTATTTTTGCTGAGAAGGCATCTCTAAGTCCTGTCATTGCTATTTTGATGTACACTAGATAATTTTATATTTTTTCTTTGACATTGGTTTTCAGCAGTTTTACGACTGGCCTGACTGAAATTTGCTTTGCATTAATTCTGCTTGGAGATCAGAGCACTTTTAAAACAGTAGTTTGATATCCCATTAATTTGGGGAAATTAGCCATTATATCTTAAATATTGCTTTTGCCACATTACACACTGGATACTCATATGTCTACTAACTCTTTTCTATATTTTTCATCTGTACTTTATATTTTCTTCTAATCTAGTTTTCAGTTTACTAATCCCTTCTTTGGCTGTGTCTAATGGCTGCCAAATGCACCTACTGAGTTAATAACTTCAATTATAGTATATTTTCCAGTTCTGGAATTTACATCTGACATTTTATTTTTATTTTTTTTTTTTT
>NC_138378.1:36385516-36410855 GCF_054177405.1 Leptonychotes weddellii
CAAGATTTCTTGTAGGGCTGGTTTTGTGTTTGCAAATTCCTTTTTTTTTGTTTGTTTGTCCTGGAAGCTTTTTATCTCTCCTTCTATTTTCAATGACAGCCTAGCTGGATATAGTATTCTTGGCTGCATATTTTTCTCATTTAGTGCTCTGAACATATCCTGCCAGTCCTTTCTGGCCTGCCAGGTCTCTGTGGATAGGTCTGTTGCCAATCTAATGTTTCTACCATTGTAGGTTACAGATCTCTTGTCCTGAGCTGCTTTCAGGATTTTCTCTTTGTCTCTGAGACTCGCAAGTTTTACTATTAGATGTTGGGGTGTTGACCTATTTTTATTGATTTTGAGAGGGGTTCTCTATGCCTCCTGGATTTTGATGCCTGTTTCCTTCCCCAAATTAGGGAAGTTCTCTGCTATTATTTGCAGAGACCTGCTTTTAAAACCTTCCTCCTTGAGAAAGAGTTGGGTGGTTTGCCCTTCAATGTCATTCCCTCTTTCAAGCCTCTTTGGAGTGTGAAAACCAGCATCTGCCACTATTTTACTTTAATCGAATTTTCCTGTTTGAGAAAAAGAGCTTTGGACTGTTGATTTTGTGCAAATAAATGAAGAACACCCAAACAAGAACAAACAGAGGTTATTTATTCAGGTACAATAGCCAGGGTGTCAGCCATTATCACTTGTGTTGTGGGCTCAAAGGTAGGCAGGAAGTGGGAAACCTTTATAGTTAAGAAAAGACTTCAAGCATCCTCTGACTGGAGGTTGTTGGTTGGCATGGGGAAGCTGGATTTGGGCAAACTTGAAGTGGGTGACTGGTTTGGGAACATATTTGGCTTTCTCTGGTCCTGCATTGGAATCACAGGGCAAACTAGAGTGAAGCTGGCAGTCACTGCCCAAGTCCTGATCATCCTAAGCTGATTGCTACAGAGGCTGTGGTTGGGGTGCCCAGGCTAGTTGCTGCAGAGGTTTTTTGTCAGTTATATTGTTATATATGGTCTGACCATTGTTCCCTTTGTATATTGTCTCTCCGTTTATAATATGGGCTTTGATGCTTTAAAAATATCCATCTAATTGAACCTACTGACCCTTGAAAATTTCCAGAGTGACTGCCATGCCTGCTCTGGAATACTTCTGGACAATGGCATTAATTATGCATTCTATTTTTACGCAAATGCTCGCATAGAACAATACACACAGTTAAAGTAAAAGCACATGTTTTTATCATTGCTGTGTGATCTGGTGGGATGTTTTGCTTTTCTATTGCAGGGCATCCACTGCTGCTGCATGCACCCACTGGCAAGTTTACAGAGTCTATTTTGAAATTCAGACTTGAAAACCTAGCAAACCAAACAGGCCTACTGACATTGCCATTTCAGAGAGAGCTGTTTACCTCTCTACATGGCAATGATCTGTTTTGCTTTGTTTTCTTTTTCTTTTCTTAGACATCTACTAAGGCCTTTGGATTTTCCTCAGGATGGTAATAAATACACCCAAAATGTCAACCCAAAAATCTGGTATAAAATGACAACTCAGCTTCCACGGTTCTTTAAGAGGCAATTCTGCCCTCCCTGGCCCCTGCCAGTAAAAATCTACAAGAATTATTCCCCAAATCTTGAATGAATACAAATGAACTGAAAAGAGGTATAAGATAGGAGATCAGGAATGTAACAACTCACAGACCATTTTAATGTGTTCAAGAGATTTGGGTTTAATAAAGATTTAACCTTTTTTGTTTTCCTTTCTGGTTACAGTTGAAATGAATAGTCAGGTTGACAGTGTAAATGACCCAACAGAGAGTCAGCAAGAAGATTAACTAATAGGTAAGTTGCCCCTGTAGTGGGATTTTCAGTTGATTAAACCAGCCATGGGAAGTGTTTGTAAATGGCATTTTGGATTTCCCTCAGTTCTGCCAAGTCCCACAGTGTGGCTCGGGCTAAACTTTAAAAATCCTTATACCAAATGATACAGCGGAAGGAGCCATGATAACCCCAAGAAGCCTACCATCGTTTGAGGGGAAAAGATAAGCCACAGCATATTCAAATGTGCAGTTCCCTGGTTTTCTGAGTTTTGACAACAGGAAAAAAATGTTTCCATCCATCTAACCTCCCAACCTCCTGGAGGGATCAAATTATTTCAGCAACCCCAAGCTGATTGTGAAGCATTGCTTTTCCAGAAGCTACCTGCTGAGTTGTTTAGTATATCTGTTTTTAAGCATAACACTAAATCTCTGCCCTGGAGAATGCGGAAAGGCACTTGGGTGTGTTTAGGCAGAAAGAAGCCTGATTTGTGTCGTATGCTGTCACACCACGACCTGTGGACCTGTGTGCCTGCACAGGGTTTGTTGAGTTGAATGAGCCTCAGGGAACTCCCCAAGAAAATCATAGTCTGGGTCAGATCACGTTTAAGAGTTTTTCCAAATAGGGTGCCTGGGTGGCTCAGATGGTTAAGCGTCTGCCTTCAGCTCAGGTCATGATCCCAGGGTCCTGGGATCGAGTCCCACATCGGGTTCCCTGCTCCTTGGGAGCCTGCTTCTCCCTCTGCTTCCCTCTCTCTCTCTCTCTCTGTCTCTCATGAATAAATAAAATAAAATCTTTAAAAAAAAAAAGTTTTTCCAAACCAACATTCTAAATCTCTCAGCAGAGACTGAAATTTATCTAAAATGATGAGCAGTCTATAACCCCTTTCCGTATCTTGAGGGCTGGTGAGAGGGATTAGAGGAGAGAAGTCAAGCTCACTATTCTGATTCCTAGCTGAAAATACTAACTGGGAAAAATCCTATGGGATAGATGAATGGTGGGTCATCCAGTGTAAAACACAATTGTGCTAGCACCATTGCCTCTCAGCACCTTCTTGCACTCCCTGCATCTTCGTGGTAGGTCTCTGCACTCACCCAGAAGACCATGTTGCACCAGACTCTTGAGTTCCAGCATCACAGCAGAACGAAGTTTGAGAATATATGAAAGTAGGCACCTGTTCTTCCCATCATGGTCTTGAACATCATTTGAAACTAAATATAATAGCATTTGTGTAACACACGTATAGCATAGGACTGCTAAAAAAATAAAACTCATACAAATATGGTCTTACATATTTTCTACATTTCCTGTTTTTTTTAAACTTTGTTCATGTATTTAAAATTATCCTGCCTAGCTGCAGAAATGATACGGTAGAGAAGTTTCCATTAAAAAGTAATGAAGTGAGATTAAACCTGAACAATTTAAATGCAAGTTCCTCAGTGTTGCCTTACCTTTTGCCCTTTTGTTGCCAACAAACTATAGACTTCTTGTCTAGAATTTTTCTTACAGACACTATGATTTTCCTGTGTGATCAATATCTACATAAAGTACACAGATAAATGTTTTCCTTGGTTAATATCAAAATATTTTCCTTGACCATAAATATGAATCAGTACTTTTACCCAAATGAATAAGTTGTCAAAACTTAAAGTTCAAGATTAGTTTGAGGAAACTCAGTTCCAGGAAGGAGAAGTGACTTGCACAGGGTTACTTGGATGATCAATGGAAGTTCAGACACTCCCAGGACAAAATTATTTGATGACACCCTACTGCTCCCTAAACAATAGTGAGTTGCTAAACACAGTTGTCACAGAGAACAGTATGACCCAAGGAAATTCAGTGATCCCCACAGAAATATTTACACACGATGAATTTATAGAGGTTATGTGGTAGTTCAAAAGGAAGAAGGAGCCTTTAGTTCTGTGCATCACACCTTCAAGGAAATTAAAGAAATACAGTGAAATCAAGTTAGAATTACAGAGTTCCAAGATATAATGCAAGAATATTTAGTGTTGTATAATTTATAATTGTAAAAAATCAGGACTATCATAAATGACAATAGGGGAATGACAATGAATCAATAGAACACTCTGCAAATGTAAAAATAATCTTTCGACAGGTATCTGAGGTCATGTAAAAGTAGTTATAGAATCTGCACCTTTGGTTCTAGAGAAACATGGCAGTCCAAGTGTGGCGGTTACCAAGGTACACTTTAAGGGGATTTGTAACTTCCATTTTTACACTCTCAGAATGCTTGCCTTTGGAATCCAACAATCCTGTAAGAAGCTCAAGCTCTACTACAGAATGAGAAAGGCCTTAGGGAGAGAGATTCTGGAAACTGAGTGGCCATTTTGGATGTTCTGGCCCCAGTGGATACCTTGAGCAGATAAACTACCCAGCTGAGCCCAAGCCTATAAAATCATGAAAAATAATAAACCATTTTGCTTTTAGCCACTAAGTTTTGGGGTGGTTTGTGATGTAGCAACAGGTAACTGAAAAGGTGGGATAATGCAGAACATCTCCCAATACAAATGTTTAGAAATGAGAGATAAATTATAACAAAAAAAAATGTTTAAATACACAGTTCAACTGACATGAAAGCAAAGGTGCCAGAAATAAAGAGGAATTTGAAGGCCAAAGCAATAGTGCGGTGAGCTGAAGATGGAGTTGCCCTGAGGGCTACAGATTGGTCGTTGATGCTGAGACAGGCCCTATGGCTAGATCCTTGCATTCTAATGCCCACCTGGGACCTAGAGCCAATCAAGGGGAGATGTTAGAACTAATACCTTTACATAGATAAATCTGAGATTTCTAGCTCAAGAAGTTAACAAGGAGACTTTTGTCTGCCCAGAGTGCTGTGTGGGGAAGGAAAAAGTCTCCTATGACAAGTAGAAAACACAAATGCACCATGAAGTCGATTTGCAAACTTATGCCACCCAAAGTTAGACAGCAATACACAGACCATATAATTAATAGTTGATTATAGACCAGTATTACTCCTGCTATAGATAACAAATGGAAATGTGAACCTATCAGTTGGAATTCCCATAGAAGAAAAAAAATTCTCTGAAGATGAATTCACAATTTTAAGACTTACAAAACACACAAGGAAGTGATCCACCATGAGTGAGAATTGGTAGGTGAAATGACAGGATGATTAGCACTATGAAAACTTGAGAGAGTAGAAAATTCTGATGATTTTACAGAATATGTACATTTAAATGACAAAAAAGATAAAAAGCAGATATAAAACTGTAAGAAAAGGACAACACTATGAAAAATTAAGAACAATTTGGAAAAAGCCAATAAACATATAGTGATATGAATGACACATGAGGAGACATGAGGGCTGGAAGGAGAATGACCAACGTGTTTGTCTTCAGTACATGTTCTGAAAGGAGACAGTAGATAGTATTTGAAAAATAGTGGCTGAGGATTTATCAGAAATTGATAGAAGTCATGAGTTTTTAGTTAAAAGAAGAATAATAAGTCACAAGGACATGTTTAAAATAAACCCAACACAGGCATTGCAGAATACTAGAGACAATGAGAAAAAAAGTAAAACAATTAGAGGGAAAGGAGAGTTAACCTAAAAAGAAATAAGTATGGCATGGACAGCAGGCTTCCCAACATCGGGAATTTAGTTCAGAAGATAGTAGAATAATTCTGAGTCTTCAAAACATGAGTAAAAACAATTGTCAGTATAGAGTTCTATACTAGTTTCACTATCATTTAAGAAGATAATAACTGCGGGCGCCTGGGTGGCTCAGATGGTTAAGCGTCTGTCTTTGGCTCAGGTCATGATCCCAGGGTCCTGGGATCGAGTCCCGCATCGGGCTCCCTGCTAGGCGGGGAGCCTACTTCTCCCTCTGCCTCTGCCTCTCTCTCTCTCTCTCTCTGACTCTCATGAATAAATAAATAAAACATTTTTAAAAAAAAGAAAAGAAGATAATAACTGCCATTTTTCAGGAAAAAAAAGAAAGTTTGCTCTTCACATACCCTTTCTTTAAAAGCTACTAAAGGATGCACAACAATAAAAAGGAAATTGAACCCAGAGGAAAGCGTAAGGTGCAAGAAACAGTTGTAAGCCAAGGAAAATGGTAAACACAAAGGCAGCTCAAAATATATATTGATTATGAATTTATAATAATAATTAGTGGGTGGCTAAAAACAGGGTAAAACAAAATTACTACTTACTACTTTTTATAATACACGAAGTAATACTACATACTTTCTATTATGTGTGTATTTGTAAATATGTATTTGTGTAAAAATAAAAAAACATGCAAGTTGATTCACACTGATATCAGGGTTTGTTAATCTCTGGGAAGGAAGAGAAATAGTTTTAACTTATCTGTAAATTAAATTAATTTATCTTTAAATACTTTAAATAATTAAATCTGGAAAGGGAATATATTCTAGGTATATTATACTGTTTTGTAAGTTTCTTTATGTTAACAATTTTCATTTTTAAGATTAAAATTTATAGTTGTGTATCTATAAGAGATTTAGAAAAATACTATAAGGAAATACTCCATAATCTTAACTGCAGAAATTATCATCAATGGAGGGATTATGTAGGATTTTTTTCTTCTCACCTACTTTTGTTTATTTTAAATGCTGTCTGCAGCAAGCATGATACTGCTTTTATACACACACACACACACACACACACACACACCTCAAAGAGAGTACTTTTTTAAAGATTCATAGGAACACCAGATAGAAAATTAACTCAGAGATCATCTGCTCCAGTTCTTCTGTATAGACACATAGTAATTTATGATGATAGAAATCAGATCAAGTGCTGGTTCCAGCAAAAGCAAACTTTTGAGGTAATGGCAATGTTTTATATCTTGATATCGGTGTGGGTTATATGAATGCCTTTGTTCATACAGACCGAAGTATGCTTAAGATCTGTGCATTTCCTTCTATGTGGATTATACCTCATCTTCTAAAAGCTAAAAAAATAAAGACTATCTTAAGGCACAGTATCTTCTCAGAGTTCTCTCACAAGTGGGGAACACAGCAGAGACTTAATAAGACCTCAGAGTGGTGGGATAGCCACCAATGACTTTTGCAAATCAGCATTATGTAAATTGTTATCATTATTCCTGTGCTAAGCCCTGGAAACTATAGTGTATGAATGGACCCTAGAAGGGAGGACTCATCAATTCAAGATTAGGTTTTTCAAAGAATACTTTGAAGAGCTGAGTTAATCGCCACCATCAGCGGAAGCAAATCGTCAAAATGTGGCATACATTTATTAGCAGTGATTTATATGCTCTTTAAAGATACCCTGTGCTGGCAATTACAGCTCCAATATCTAAAGCTCTTTGATAGTCAAAGAAGATATTCCTAGGCTTGTTTGCGGGGTACAAAACATTTAAATGACTGTGTTAAAAAGATATTCCTTGCTAAATCTATGAAATCTATGATCTTTCATCTAACAAATGGTTTCTCCTTGTCTTTGGCAGGGGCACAAGATGAAGCAAAGGAACAAAGAAATGGAAGTCAATCACGGTCCTCGGCATTGCAGGCCTCTCCTGGCCCTGGGGGGGTGGGTGTAGGAAGACAGTAGTGAAAGCTGTAGAGCAGGGTGGGTGTGGGGGGGGGGGCAAGTCCCATGGAAGGACAGGGAATCCTTTGCTCTAATTTCTCCAGCTGCATTGTGTTCTGTTTACCTGCAGAAAAAGAAAGAAAGAAAAAAAAAAGAAAAAAGTTTCCTTGAACTTGGTGAGGGGCCCCACATTAATGCATCTTTCAGGCGCTATCCCTGTAATTTCTTTTTTTTTCTCTCACGACTTTTCCCAGGGTCACAGTGACACGGTGTAACATTCACATGTTTATCCTGGCCCCTGTCTGCTTTCTCAATTATTTCACAAAGCTGGTCGATACAGTGGTTTCTTCAAAGAAAGAGACAAGATGATCGTTTGATACATTGCAGGCTAAATTTCAGGAATCCTCAAGCTCAAGATCAGTATAATCCACAGACAAAGGAGGCAGGAGAGGAAAATGGGCAAAATGCTCAGAAATCACTTGGAAAAAGGTCAGGACAATGAATTGAAAATGGTATTTTATTCAGAGATTCCCAGGGTACAGTTCTGTTCCAGGTCGTTAAATGAGGAATGTGGAAGGAGGATTTCATCCAGAGCAGAATGTAGAGGTGTTACCATGAAGGCGCGTGCTAGCAGCCTTTGGGGGATTTCCCTTCTCAGCCAGGCTGCAGGTGCATTCTTCGGCCCTGACCTTCCGCACAGCTCACCTGGTTCATGAGATCTTTATTGTGTGCTTCGGCATAGAGCCCACCAAGTGAAATGTGACTCTTAATGACACAGTTGGAAGGGATGACACTCTTCGAGGTGTTTTAGTTAAGAGAGGGGGCTGCTACATTTAGAATCCAAACATATGCCTATGAATATTAAAAGTTCTACTTGAAATCTCTTGTTTTATATACACTTTTCATAAAAGAACCTTTTGTCTTTACCCAAGGTTTGAGGGCCCACAGAAAGATTCTCATTTGAAGTTAGCTTACAGTTAATAGTCTGCTTTGTTCATGCCAAATCCAAAACTACTTTGATAGCTCATCCCCTCTCCCAGAAATCCCTTGATTATGGCCTTGAAGGGGAGAAGCAGCATTACTAAGCCAAGGTTCCAGTGGTACAGAGGGCACAAGGGATGAGGAGCCAAGGAGGAAGTCAGAAGTCGTCACAAATGTCTGTCCCAGAGACAACATCAACAGCCACCCTCACGAGGCAAAATGCTGGCTTCCCACAGCTTCCCGAGGTTCTAAGAACAGTCTATTTTTTTCTGAGGAAACTGATATCGCTTCTTGCATATCAAATCCACCTTCCTTATAAGGTCTTTAGAATTGTAAGTTATTTATATATATATAAATATATAAATATATTTTTTAGTGGAGGGAGAAAAGTAACGGATCAAATTGGGTATTTCTAAAATCAAAGGGTGTTCTATTTTCTAAATATTCCATGGAGTTCTTCAGTTTTGCTCTTTCCTCTATGGAAAATTCACCTTCTTCTCTTTCTATGAATTTTGTTTTGGCCTTTCTGAATTTGTTGCCCCTCTGGATGGCTTATTTGGCATATTGAAATCATTAGCAAGTTTTATTTCTGCATATGTAATATGTTCTAACATCCTGTATTAAAAAAAAAAAAAACTGCTTGCCAACCTAACAGCAATGATTTTTAAGGGACCTCATGATTTTGGAACATTGCCATTTCTCTTTCTGCTGTTACTTTACAGCTTGATATGGAAATGGATATGTCCCCTACTGCCATTACACATCGCTTTCTAGAAAAACAAGGAAAAGTCCCATTTTAAGTGATCCGTGAAATGATGTCATACAAATACTGATAGTTTCTATATTTCATGCCATCTTTATAACTTAATTGAAAGTCGCCATCATTCTGTGAAGGACTGGACAAGAGTGATCTGCTAGGAGCCCATTTTCCTGTGACTCCTAAATGTTAGTGCTACTCATGCTCAGTAATGAGTTACAGTTGAAAACAACATGATGGAGACGAGGGATGGGGCCTTCTTAATGCACAAAGATGAAAGAGACCTAATGTCCCTGTTAGGACCCGTGGAGATTGGAATTATTTCAGTCGGGGTGTTCTCTTTATCATCCATGACAGCCATTTTTATTTCTTCATTTTAAATGTGGGTGGGGTAGTAATGGGGGAGGGAGTTCTCTGCCTGAAAACTGCAGGAAAAGGAAAGAAATCTTTGAGAACAAAACTAAGAGAATGAGGAGTAAATATCATAGCCCCACTCCTGAATTTGTCTAAACTTTTTTTTATGATTAGATTGTGTTTTCATTTTTGCCTCATTATGCCTTTTGGTTGCTGTTTGGTTATAAGATTTTATCCTTAAAACGAACAATGAAGTTACTTTCCATTTCAATAGTAAGATATTAAAAATCTAGCTGTTGGCCAGATCGAAGACACCTCAACACAGGTAACCCCTTTTTTTCGCTGGTGCTGTCATTGAACAGGCTATACAATGGAAAATTTGAAAGGCAGATTGATTCTGCTGCACATGAATCCTGGATGTCAATTTCCAACCTCACTTCTGCCAGGCTATGTGGCAAGATGGCTTACAGGAGGGAGAGGGGGAGAAAAATAGCCCCATATTAGTCATGTTTGCATACAGAGGATCAAAGTAGGCTCTCAACATAATACAGGTATCCCTGCTTTTTGAAATTGCATTATGCCACTTTGCTTTTATGAAAGACCTACATTAGTACCTGCTACTGTTAACCTAAAGAAATCCGAAGAGGGCTTTCACTTTTAGGAAAACTGCAAGCCTAGGAGAATGGCCCCTCCCAGCTCCTTCCCTGGGAACTACACTCAAGAGTCTCAGCATCAAGCCACCATAGCTTTGACCTGTGTCTGTGAGCATCTGTACTTATCTTATTTTATTTTGTGCATCCATTAGCAAGATGTGCCCTGTGGTATCAGAAAAGGGTCTGGGAAGGCTCAAAAATATTTCCATATAAATTAACGGTAATTGTTTCTTTGCATTACACCATTTCGGCTTAAGGATAGGTTTCATAGGAACACTACTTTCCCATAGCAGGAGAAACCTGTAGTCCTAATTAGAAAGGTAGTCGTTGTAAGAGAGACAAAGGGGCTTTTCCTCTAGCTAGTAACTATTCAGATGATGGACAAGTCTTCTTTCATAAAAGCTTACAAAGGAGGCATCCAAAATACTGTCTGTGATAGTGGGTCACATATTAGTCACCACAGCTAATTGTAAATCTTTCTATGAAATACTGAAAAGCCTCTTTGTGAATTAATACCGTTCTGCTTGATGCACTTGATTCGAAATGACTTTTCTCTGTATGTGGTGCATGTCAGCCTTGCTTTGAAAAATAACAAAGTTAGCAGAATATGTTCAATATATTTTCTTGGGGAATAGGGTTTTTATCATATGATTCATTAAGGATTTGCCTTACCCTGACATTTGTGATATAAAGGAAAATCAGAAAAAAAAAGTAATTTTCTTGATCAAGATATGTTTTTACTTAATGCAAATAAATGTAGTCTGTTGCTTGCAAGGAAAAAAAATGTCTTCTGATATCTGGTATAACCTGCTAAATAGAATAATACGTGCCTCTTTTGTTAAACCAGCATTTAAATGCTGGACTGCTTCGAAATCTGTTTGTTTCTTTTCATCTGTGCCATATGCTAAGAAACTTAAACAACTGTTGCCTTCATACTATATTTGTTAGAGCAGAATACGAATAAAATTGGTTTGAGAGGATAAGGTGGAATTATCTGTGTCTTGTGAAATTTGTTTCTTAGCATAAGCAATTAATAACTCAAAATGTTCTTTTAATGAGATGTATTTGGTTGCAAATCCTGTATTTAAAATTGCCCCTATAAGGTGGCTTTAATTTACGAATAGTCTTCCCTTACTGAGACTGGTCAATGTTTTGGCCATGTTTTTCAAAATTAGGGGTGCCTGGGTGGCTCAGTCAGTGAGTGACTCTTGGTTTCAACTCAGGTCATGATCTCAGGGGTCATGAGATCGAGCCCCACATGGGTCTCTGTGTTCAGCATGGAGTCTGCTTGAGATTCTCTCTCTCCCCCTCTGTCCCTCCCCCCCGCTCATGTGCTCTCTCTCTCTCTCTAAATACATAAATAAAATCTTTAAAAAAATTAAACTATAGAGTAGTTTGTACAGACACACGTCCCAATGCAATTTTTTCTCGGAATGCCACTAGATAGCTAATTACCCTAGCAACAGCCTCTGAAGTGCACGATAGAAGTGGTTGAGATGAAGATCATGATTCCGTGAACATTGGTTCATCCTTCAGAACCCACCATCCATTACTGGAATTCTTTTTGAGAATCTTTTATGAGCCAGCCACTGTGCCAGCTATGGGATCACTATAACCATGATCCTCCTCAGTCTATTGTTGATGGAATTATGATGGAATTACACAGTTGTTAAAGAGTTTGGCTATGGATCAACAAAAATCGCTATGGGAAAAACTCAATGTTCTTTTGAAAATGGAAATATGTATTCCATCAGATTTAATTCTCTCCATCTCCTCCAGAAGAGATGCTCTCAGGTTTACTGTTCTAGAAGGTAATAATGAAAGCCAATACCTTTACCCAACAAAGACAGAGACTTAATAGTTAAAGGAGAATACAGTTTTTAAAACTGCTTTACCAGACGAGCATTTTTTCAATAATAAATGAAGTTCGATTAGAAAAGAATTATAGTCAGGCTGCAATGGGCAACCTCAACACAAATGCCTCAGAGTGACAGCAAGGATAATTTGACATGATTCTAGCATTGCCAGATGCATTTTTTTTTTAATCTACATCCAATTTTCCATCTCTTGGCCTGTCACTCTTATGTTTCTCCCCCACCACTCCTGCCCCTGTGCCTTACTTCATTTAAGGTGTCATTAAACGTTGCTTAACTTTACTAGTGGTTCTCAGGACAAAAAGGTACAATACCCATTTACGTTGTTCTGGCCAGGACTCTGGCCCAGCTGTGGGGCTTTGAGAAACAAAGTACCTCCATCTCTTGGTTTGGCAGATGGAAATACCGATACATTCCTGAACTCTCTTATAAATTTAAATATAAAGTGCCAAGATATTATACTTTGCCACTTGGTAAATTATTAACCTTAGATTCTGCTATTTAATACTGTAGGCAAACAGCCTTTTCTTGAGCTCAAGACTCTACCGAAAGAATAAGTGATGCCTACAATTGGGTAGTAAGTATGAAATCCTTTCTATTGAAGTTGATTTAAATTTTGCCCTTAAATTAAGGGTCCATGAGAATAAGAAAGAACTGTTTTATAAAATTTAGAGAAGTAGGAGATTTGAGTTATTAAAACATGTACACACAAAGTACTGACCCAGTGTTAATCTCTTTATGGAATCATTTTTCTGATAATAGCTAAAGTGGATCTATGAATAAAGAAGAAAGGAGGTACAACTATATCTTTTGGTTAACATGCATGGAAGGATATAGATTTACAAGGAGGTAATTATACTAACATACACTTTCCTTCCATGGAGGGAGGAGTATACTTCCCCTGACATTGGACTTGATGATATAATTTGCTTTGGCCAATGATATGTGGGCAGAAATGGCATATGTCACTTCAGGCAGAAGCTTGAAGACTTGTGCTCTTTTTTCCCCTCTACCACAATGACCAGCAACATCCCAGGTGGGCTGCTCTGTCAATGAAGAGCCCAGTATGAAGATGTGGAGATGAATTTCAGGCAAGCCCCACTGAGAAGGTGACATGAATGAGAAGTAAACCTGTACTTTGAGATACAGGTGTCATTTGTTAGCCTAGTATAACTTAGCCTATACTACGCATGTAAATAACAAGCTCATGAATCTATTAGATCTGCCTCTCTAACCCCATCTTGTGGGACTATCAACTTGGCTCACAATGCTGCCAGCACACTGGCCTTCTGCCCATTCCTAGAATAGGCCAAATTCTCTCCAGGCTCAAGGCCTTTGAACCTGAAAACTCTTCCCATTCTCACTTGGCTGCTACCTTGTTATCCTTGAGATCTCAGCTGCAATGTCACTTCTGGAGACGTCTTGTGTTTGTCTACCTAACACTACCTAACTACCTAACACCACTTCAGAAAACTTACAATACTTTGAAATTGTTTATTTGTTTACAAGGCAGGGTTAAAAATCGATATGATTCAGGCGCCTGGGTGGCTCAGTTGGTTAAGCAACTGACTTCGGCTCAGGTCATGATCCTGGAGTCCTGGGATCGAGTCCCACATTGGGCTCCCAGCTCAGCGGGGAGCCTGCCTCTCCCTCTGACCCTATGCCCTCTCATGCTATTTCTCTCTTTCTCTCTCTTTCAAATAAATAAAGAAATAAATAAAATCTTTAAAAAAAGAAACAATAAATAAATAAATAAATAAAAATTCATATGATTCATCTCAGATGTGCAAAATAATGTAGCTTTTCCCCCCCACTAACTGAGCTTGCCCTGTTTCCAAACCTCTATCCAACTGGTTAGAGGGGAATATGGGAAAAGAATTTAACCTATCAGTTATAGGTATCAGGTTTTCCAGTTTAAAATACTAATTGAGGATAATGATTTAGTCATATTTAAGGTTTTAAACTCTCCACTGAGGCTATTTCTTGCCACTTAAATTGTTATACCCCCTCCCTTAGATAAAATTTATTAAATTTATTAGCAAGGCTAATCACGACCACCCTCTCTAATGCTACAAAAGACACCCAGCTCTAATCATTGTGCAATAAAACTAACAAATAACAAATAAATTTAAATATTAAAACAGTAGTTCCTATGATATTTAAAAAGTAATTTCCTAAATACTTTGTCAAGTAGGGTATCAGGAATAAAATGACAGACTATTTAGAAAATCACAAAAATAAAAAGAACACTATAAAAAAATGTGGGATACAGCCAAAACTATACTTAGAGGGAAATTTAGTCTTAAATGACTTAATTGTTTGAAATGGTGAGAGAGAGAGAGACAAAACACTTTTAAAAACATTCAAATTTAGATTTTAGAACAAGAAAAGATCCAAAGAAAATAAAGATACATATATATAATATATATAAAGACTACTATATATATTATATATATATAATGAGATGCAGATATATATATATATAAAATGAACTAAGAAAGTTTTAAATAGTAAAATGTTACATCTATTGATTCTTTGAAAATCCACTAAATAAATCTTCAGCAACTATTCTGAATAATTTTAAAAGGATAGCATGAGGAAATTTTAAGTACAATGAAATTAAATTTTATGCATAACTATAGAACTAATAACAGTGAAAGAAAATGGAGATTTTCTTTGAAATAAAAATTACCAATATTGATACAACATGAAGGAGAAAACCCACATGAACAAATTCATGGAAGAAATGAGAAAAGATCTCAAAAAGCGTCCCAAGCTAACCAGGTATGCCTATTTATCTATCTATCTTTCTACCCAAATAATGCATACAGATTGTCAAAAACCTAGGAATAATCATAGGCAATATTCTCAATTTGTTTTGATTTCATAGTGTTTCCATAATGGAATCATCCAGTATGTGGCTTTTTCACTTGGTGGTACCACAAGCCTCTTCTTGTCAATCAAGAATTTTCCTAAGTTATTTTAAAATATTTTATCATATGGCTCAACTTTATGTTATCACTTCCCTATTTTATGACACTTAGGTTAGTTTACGGTTTTCCCTACTTTAAATAAAACTGCAATGCACACCTTTGGTTACAAATTTTTATCTTCATCAGGGTATGTTTGCAGAAGACTTCCAGGGTTTCTAGCAGTTAGGAAAGAATTTCCGTTTTGTAGAATCCTCACTGCCCTGAAGCCTCCTACAAATACACACCGAAAAGGTATCAGTCTGAAAAATGATTTGTCGCTAGTATGAGTTTACTAGCATTTCTTCATTTCCCAAAGAGGCTGAGCAGATTTGTTAGTTTTCTGTGTTTCCAGATTGGGAAATTAATCTGTGTCCTTTGATCATCTGTCATTTGGGATTTCGATTTTTTTAATTGATATTTGTATATATAACTGTTTATTGAGAGTATTATCTTTTCATCATATTTCCTGCATATAATTTTCTACTTCTGCTTTTTGTTAGAATTTTGATTGCGATACTGTCTAACATATAGACTTCTATGTTTTTATGCCAGCAAATCTCCCTTTCCCTTCGTACTGGTTTAGATTACTTTTGTAGGTGACATTTATTATGTCTGTCTGCTGTGTATCCATTCCTGCTACTTCAGGTGATGAAGCTTTTAAGCCTAGTAGAAAACTCCTTTTATGTATTTTCTGGAGCTCACCTTCCAACCCTACTCTCTACAGGTGGGAGACATGGGATCTAGGCTGGCCAATCACAGTATTTTATCTGCCTGTGCTCAGTGATTGGTTTACAGGCCAAGCGACCCAAACTGGACCAATTGATGACTTCCCTAAGACTTTTTATTTGATCACTGGGAGAGGAAAAAAAAATCACAAATCATAGTGGACATGGAAACCTGGAGATTTGGGCAGTTATTTTTCCTGACTCAGTTACGTCAGCCAATAAATTCCCTTTTAAGCAAGTTTGAGTTAGGTTTCTGGCTCTTTTAACTGAATGGCTCTCCAATTCACTCTGATTAAAAGTAAAAATCTTAAAATGTCCTGATGGTTCCATGTGATGTCTCACACACATGCACACACTGTCCATTACCCCTGCAAACTCATCTTTTCCTATTCTCCTCCATGGTCTTCACTACTCCAGCCACACTGGCTTCCTCAGAGTGGCCAGGCATGTTTCTCACCTTAAAGCTTTATGCTAGCCTTCCTAGAGTTTTCTTCCTCCAGATGTATATATGGCTACATTGCTCACCTTGGAGTCTGCTCAAAGCTTTCCTAGCAAGGCTAATCACGACCACCCTCTCTAATGCTACAAAAGACACCAAGCTCTGGCCTTCCTTATGGGCTCTACTTTTCCCCTTCTTCCATAGTACTCACCACTTTCTAATATACCATCTAATTTACTTTTTCATTATGTCCATTTTATAAAATATTATTGAAAAGCTCCCTCTGCTCCATGAGGAAAAGATAGGCTTGATGACACTAGAGACTTACCTGCTTTGTTCCCTAAAGAATCCCAAGCTCCAGAGAAGTACCTCGCTTGTATTAAGTGCTCATTACATATTTGTTCTAGAAAGCCCTTGGCAAATTCCCTTCTATGAGACCTGTGACCTACCTGACTGGGGTTTTTTTTCCCCCTTTTCTTTCTTTTTTGGGAAAAAATGCAGAGAAGAGATGAAATTAAACTATCACACAAGTGGACAGGAGGCTCTACACCCTGTCCCAGAAGACGAGTATCAGAACAATAAGAGAGCTAATAATGGTCAGAAAATTATTGTGAGAACTCTGTTTGGTTCAGAAACTATGTCTACTCCCTATTGAAGGCAGAAACAAGGTGGGGGGGATTTGTGATTGATCCTATCAGAGGATCAATCACAGATCACAACATGCAAGGATTGTGTTTTGAAGTTTCTGTGGTCCTTCTCTTTATTCTAGGGTAGTCGGTGATGGGGCTGTTTAGGTAGAATCAGCTAGGCTACCCTGGGCAAACAATGTTCATCTCAATGGCTGAACACAACGATGGTTGACTTCTCACTTGCATCACAGCCCCTTGTGAGTTGGGCAGCTCTCCTATAGGCAGTGACACCTGGACCCGGGTTCCCTCTACCCTGTGGCTCTCTCACCTTGGGCAAGTTTTCTGAGGTCACCATGGAACAAGAAAAGAGAATTATTAGGATCCAAGCACAGAAGGGATTATGCAACTGCTGCCCATATTTCATGGCCACACTCAGTCACCCACTCGGACTGCTGGAAAATGTAGGTTGGCCAAATACCCAGCAGAAAAATGAAATGTTTGATGATGACCTAGCATTTCTTCTGCCTCAGAAGCAGAACAACTCTCTGCTTTGAGACATTGCTGTGTGCTAATAATAAGCCCTCTATTTCCACTCCTCAAGACCAAATGAATCACATTGGTTTAGGGACAGAGCGTCAGCTGGACATCTTAAATGATCAAAACAACCCCATGGTGGACAGAGGACTAAACAATGGGTGGGGAAAAAAATCTGAGTGTTGTTCTGCATTGTCTTGGATAAAAACTTAACAACATAGTATAAAAAGCTTGGCCTGACCTCTATCACTTGTCCTGGAACTGTTTTGTTTTTTGTTTTTTGTTTTTCTTTTGTTATTTAAAAAAAATCACAAGAAGACCTGGTCCAGGGGAGGTGTATATGTCTGATTTTTTTTTTTTTTTGAGGTCCTAAAATGTAGAGCTCTTGAGCTTCAATCATCTTTCCCTATCTGAAGATAAGGAATTGTTCCAGATGTTCCTTATATTTCCTTTTCTGTTTTTGTTTGTCTGTGTATGTGTATGACCCCACTTCTACATCTACATCTTAATGTGACTTGCATTTATTTTGGTTTTTGGTATTTTGTGGGAATTAACTTGATCAAGTAGCTTTAAAAATATTCCCAGCACCAAGTATTAAAGAACACATCGAGATCCTATTGCCTTGAATTTATTTCTTTAACATACATTTATTTTCTATTTATATAAAGATCTAGTTTTTTGGCTACATCTTCCTTTGGTTTCTCTAGTGCCACCCTGTTTTAATTAATGTAGTTTTATAATATGTGCTGATGTGTATTAAGACAAATTCAATGCCTTTACCTTTCTTCATTTTGAAATGTTCTTGGCTATTACTCATTGTTCAGTGTTCTAGATAAACCTTAAAATAGCTTTGTCATAGTTCCCTCCTAAAGATAGCTTTTCTGTTTCTATTCCCCTCTCTCAACAACCCCAGAAAAATGGATAAGCCAGTCAGTTTAGTCAGCTCATGCTTAGTTCAGGCAGTAAGGGGAGAGGGCATCTGTTATAAATGCAGCTTCCTGAAATGTTCCAGAGAAGAACAACACTCCTTCCTGTTCATCCCTGGCCTTCTGATAAGCCTGGGTTGTGGTCTGAATAACAATCTGTCCCTGAATATTCTGCTTTGGAGCCTTTTCCTGCCTGTCTTGGCATCCGGTCTCTTCAATCTTATCTGAGTCATTTGGTTCTGCCTAGTGAGTGGAGAGGCAAAAGCTAGGTAAATATCACTGTGTCTTGAGTAATCATCATCCACTTTGCAAACAAGTACTCAAGGGCTCAACGGAGCTGGTCCACAGGACTTTATCTGCAGAATCCAAAGACATAAGAATACAGCACGTGGTTACTAAATGTAACAGCTGCTGCTGCTTGGGGAAGAGTTCTTCCTGAAGCAAACTGAAATGCAGTCCCCTGGCTTTGGATTCCATTTCACCTGATACCTGGTGCTGACATTATCCAGCTCAGCTGAGACTCATTAGCAACCTAGCCTGACAAAGACAGGATTGCATCAAACCTGCTGGGTCCTCTTTAAAGGATCCAGGCCAGCCAGGGGGGAAAACAGTTGTCTTGACAAACAGAAAGTACAATAAATATGGAAAGAGAGTAAATATGTAGTTAATGTTAAATAACATTAATTGTTCTACTCACTTTATATATGTTAACTCATTTAATCTTGACAACAATTCGATAGGTACTCTTATTATCCCCCACTTTATAGATGTGCAAACTGAGGCACCAAGAGACTAAGTATTTTGCACAGGGCCATACAGCTAGTGAGCAGTAGGGCTATGATTTGAACACGGGAAGTACCAAAGCCTTGTACTAGGGATTCTCAAAGTCGCAGAAGCATCGGAATCACCTGGTGGCTTGATAAATGACAAATTCCTGGACCCCAACTTCAGAGTTTCCCATTCATGAAGTCAGGGGCAGGAAGCCAAGATTTTACATTTCTGTTACTTCCCAGGTGCTGCTACTTGCTGCCCCAGGAGCCCTACTTTGAGAACCACTGCACTGTGCCACAAAGAAATGATTGGCAGGTGTGTTCCTTTGAAGGTGAGAAAAGATTAAATAGACGTGGGGGAATGATTAAGCCATGCTGCTCATTCTCAGTTTCTGAAATCAGAATATCTATGTTCCAGTTCCTAAGGCAACCCAAAGCTGACATGACCTGCAAGGTGCCACTTTCTTCCTATTATGTTTGGTGGTAGGCAGCTATCCAAATATTAGAGAGTATTAAGAGCACTGGTTGGCACATCAAAACACCTGGGTTTAAATCTCAGTCCTGTCATTTACCAGCTGACTTAACCTAAGCCTCCACTGTCATATCCACAAAAGAGTGATGATAATATTTATTGCTTGGGATTTTAGTAAAGGCAAATTTCATCCATGTACACACACACACACACATGCATTTGCATATGCATTGCCTGGCACATAGAAATAATAGTTGTTATTTATTTTATAAGAGCTGGTGTCCTTTCTTCCTCTCAGACACCAGCAGAGGAATTTAACTTTGAGAAGTCACTGAAGTAAGATTTGCCAGGCTTACACGGGGCACCCAGACTTTCTTTACAGCTTATAACTGTGACAGGGATAATTAGGAGAGTATGTGTATTTGACAATCTGCTGCCACCCTGCTCCTGTTGAAAAGAGAGAGAATTATTGTCTGACTCATTTCAGGGGCCATCTTTCCTTGTGCAGAAGAAACAGGTGAACTGGAGAAATGGAAGGTGCCAGAAAGTGAGGGACAATCTATACCATGGGAGTCTGGGTAACTGGTCCAGAAAAACAGAGACATCTTGAAATAATTTTACTATAAATGGGTACCCTCTCAGTCAATAATTAAAGGGTTTTTTAAAGTTCTCTTTATCTAATTACTATTTCATTCATCTTTCAAACAACTACGTATTGAGCCCCTGCTATGTATCTAGGTTCTGGAGATACAGGAGTAAACAAAACAGGCAAAGAGGCCCTCCATATGGAGCAAGGGAGGGAGATCCAGAGACTGTGGGGAACGTGGGCAAGACCAGAAAGTAAAGACCTGAAAGAAATGAGAACACTAGCCATGTGGCCATCCACCAGAAGAGCATCTAGTAGAAGGAACAAGTGCAAAGGCCTGGAGTTTGGCACATGCCTGGCCTCTGAGAACTGCCAGCATGAGTGAGTTCAGGAGGGGAGGTAGGAGGTAGAGTGGGACAAAAGGCCAGGTCCCATCACGGAAGTCCTCATAGGAAGATGGGTGGACATTCACAGGCTTTGAAGCAGAGGAGAGGACATGATCCAACTTTGAAAGGAACAACACAGAGCAACATAGTGCAGCTCAACTCAAGCCAAAGTCTCTAATTTGGAAGTGGATATAGAGGAAGGAAGACAGAAAAAGAGATCAAAGGGCAGAGGTCCAGGAGAAAGATCTGGGTAGAGATCAAACCAAAGGTGGATCCAGGTTCTGTTGGCCCTTACTCTCTTTTCCAAACCTAACCCCACAACTTTCTCATGACCCCAAGAGGTAATTTACTAAGTATAATGATCTTGTCCCCAACCACCTTGGATCAGTGCCCTCACTCTGCAGCACATTAGGATCTTTTAGGGAGCTTTTTCAATATGCTCTGCTGAAAACCAAATGAAGGGATATTCTACAAAATACCCAGCCAGTACTCTTCCAAGATGTCAAGGTCAAGAAAGACAAGGAAGGACAGAGGAACTATTCCAGACAAAGGAAACTAAGAAGACACTGATGTAAGAAAGATGTTAGAGTTCGAAGCCGTGGTCCAAGAAAGAATTCTTGAGATGTCTTTGGTGCAAAAAGGTGACTTTATCCAAGAACGGGGACAGGACCCGTGGGCAGAAAGAGCTGCAATGGGATCATGAGGAGAGGCCTCATTATATACTTTCAAATTGGGAGGGGGTTAGGGATGCTTAAGTCTCTAAGGAATTTTGGAAGCAAGGTTTCTAGAATCTTGAGGGGGCTAGCTATTGGGAAAAGGTCATTTATTACTGTTTAGTAAAAACTCAGTCACGAGACCCTTCAGATGTATATCAGTGGGCCATATGCTTGGGGGATGATTGCCAACATGTAGCTTGGGGAGTTTAGAGATAAAGGAAATTTCTAAAGGAATTTTTATATGTTAAAGTCAACTTACAGGATCCTGCGGGTTGGGCTAAGATTGCCTGGTTGCCCTTAGCAAAGCATTAACATTGAGGCAGTTGAGTCCCTAGAGGAATGTC
Source organism: Leptonychotes weddellii (assembly GCF_054177405.1). Classification (NCBI taxonomy): domain Eukaryota; kingdom Metazoa; phylum Chordata; class Mammalia; order Carnivora; family Phocidae; genus Leptonychotes; species Leptonychotes weddellii. The sequence continues at coordinate 36,406,982 of NC_138378.1, forward strand.
ACTCTGTCAGTTTCAAGGACTTGCCAATGGGCTGTAGATAGGAAATTTAATACTTTTTCTTCTGCCTTTGTTTCCCACATCAGATACAACTATGTGAATGCCTTATGGGATCCTGGCAAAGGACATCAGTGGGGCACTTAGCAAAATCTGAGCAAGGTCTGTAGAACAGATCTTTGCAGGTGTCAATGTTAGCTTCCTGAATTTGATTATAATGCTGCAGTTACATAAATATGGTCACTTGGGAAAGCAGGGTGAAGGATACACAGTAATCCTTTGTACCATCTTCACGACTTTTTTGAAAAGTCTAAATTATTTCAAATTAAAATGTGAAAAAATTCTGTTGCCCAGGCTGTACCCCAGACCCATACATCAACATCTTGGGCAACAGGGCCTGGGTATGGGCACTTTTTTTTTAAAGCTCTCTAAATGATCCTAAAATACAACCAAGTTTAAGAATCACCACCTTGGATTTTAAAAGTCTTTATGGAGCTTTGCTTTAAAGTTTTTTTCTGTCCAAGGGGCAAAAAGAGGCCTCTTCTTTCTGAGGTCCTGTCAGTTCCTCCCATAGTCTCTGTTTACTGCCCCCTTGGCCCAAAGAGAACCTCTTCTGGGCAGAATCAAAGACGCGGTTGGAATCAAGGGGATGTGATCATGTAGTCACAAGAGAAGCATCCTTTGAGACTCAAGGATGTTTCTCTAAAACAATCTGTCTTCCTCCTGGAAGACGTCAGCACTAAGAAAGGTATCTATAGTTCCAAAAACCCTCCCTGCCCGTTGGTAAAAGGAAAGAGATTAGGTGGCATCTTCAGATCATCTCCAGCCTGGGACAAGCATTAACCTCCACTCTCAGCTTCGAGGATGTTCCTTTTTCAAACAATTTTATTTTATTGCTACATAGTAGGATGCACTCTTCTCTGTGGAAATTGACAAACACTGAAATACCAACCTCCCCCAGCAAAGGCACCTATAAGAAAATGAGGCTTATTCTGCTTTGATTAATAAAGAGACAGCAAATGCTGACCACAGCCTGGAGGATGCAAGAGGAAACACAAAAAAACTGGTAGAAAATGTGCCTAGAAAAGCAAAGGGGAAAATCAGGGAAGGTTAAGCTGCATAAAAAGACCTCTAGATTCTGATTCAGTTTCAGTGGCTGCAAAAACAAGGCTCTTGGCTATTTGCATATAAATGTGCTGGGGGTGGGGAACCACAGTACTCAGCTATGCATTCTAACTTTCTGCTCAAAATCTGTTCCCAAAGCAGCTGCAGAAATCAGCTGCAAATTCCAAATCTAAAAATGAAAGTCACATGGCTGAACTGGGGAAGAGACAAAGAAAGGAAGGAGGCAAGGGCACCAAATGGTGCTGCAATTAACCCATTGGGGCCCGCAGCCCATAAGCATTGCCCAGGAGCCTTCAGGCATCTCAACCCGCAAGCAGGCTGTACCCCACAGCAATTAAATCAGGCTCCCTGGGGGTCATGCACAGGCATGGCTGTGTATGAGAATTTCCCAGGTGATTTGAACAAAGAGCCTTAATTGAGTAACAGGGCTCTACTCTAATCCAACAAACTTGTCTATAATGGGCCAGATGGTAAATATTTGAGACTTTGTGGCCCATACAGTGTCTGTCTCAGCTACTCAACTCTGCCCTTGTGTGGTGTAAAAGCAGCCATAGAGGGTACATAAATCAGTGGGCATGGCTGGGTGTAATGAACTTTATTTACAATAATAGTAGTTGCAGCTCCTATTCTAGACTCTTGTTACCCAAAGGATGGTCCTTGGGCCAACAGCAAGGACATCCCATGGGAGCTTGTTAGAAATGTCAGATCTCCAGCCCTACACCAGAATACTCCTTCATCAGAGACTGTTCTATAACAAGGTCCCAAGATCGCCAGAGCACATGCAAGTCAGAGTAGCAGGCATCAGGTGAATGGTACTGACCGCTGACCAGCACTGGGAACCCAGAGAGCTGGACCAAGTCTTGGAGCACCAACTCCTTTGTCTATAAAACTGTTCTAGGGGCGTTTGCCTGGGTAAGGACTTTGAAAGTTACAAAATGTGAATTGTCAGTACGTGACAGACAACACAAGCTCTGGCCTCTGGCCAGCAAGGGAACTGTCCCTTTGGCAGGTGCTTACCTCTCCATCATCAGTCTTGATGAGGTGGGAAGGGCTGGCCAGTCTTGCCATTTGCAAACAGTACACCTGCAGAGCCCGGGCAAGTACCCTGAGTCTGAAGAACATGGGCTTGGAATAGGCTGATGCCACCAAGCTGATTCATAACCCTAACATGTGGCTCTCTGCTTTTACAACTCCCTGGCCCATGCAGGAGGGGACCCTGCTCTCCCCTGCATCCCCAGTGCCTGGCACAACATCAGAGCCCCAAAACCCTTGATGACAGAGGCTCAATTCAGTGGCACCAGTCTTAAGGTCATGAGTGTCCCTAACTGATGACTGACCTTCATAGGTCATATGCAGAAGGGCTATGGAGTTTTTCAAAAAAAGCTGTTTCCACATCCCTTACATGTACAGAACCCTGACAAAAGGCAACCAAAGGTAATTTTTAATCTGTTACCAGGAGCTGTGTCCCAGCCCATAGAGTAAATGGGACTTCTGAAGACGCTTCGAGTTTGTTTTGTTTTCCCACAAGCCCGGCTGTGCCATTGCACAGGAAGGTAATGAACTGAGCAGCTCTCTCTGCAAGTGCCTGTCTGCCAGTCAGCTGGGAGTAGCCTGTTGTCAGAGGACGTCTGCCCTGCCCTAGAAAAATGCTCTCTCCAAAAGCCCTGCCAATGGTTATCGTGTGAGAGGAAGCATGTCCACACTGCTTCATAAACCCTTGCATCTGCCCCTACGGTGTCTCTGCAGACCACAGTCTTGACACATCATGAGCTATAGACTCAGACAGGGGCATGAGGGGAAACTGGCACAGCACCTGAGCGTTGGGACGATGCCCTGGGCCTCAGCAGCCAGAGGAGCCAGCATGGTGTGCAGAAATACTTCTCAACTCTGCTGTGCAGATGCATCTCCTGTGCAGGACATTAGATCACAGGGCCCAAGGCTGGGCTGGGATTCTGTACTAGATGAGTGGTAGGTGCTGTTGCTGTTGCTTTTCCACAGACCACCCTTTCAGTAGCCCCAGCACAGAGGAAAGAGCACTAGACTCAGAGTCAGGCTAATTCTCTCTCCCTTAGACTTACCTCCAAAGGCAGATCTATTTTCCAAAGATGACCACAAAATATCTCCCATCAACACGCTCTTCTTATCCTGTGACTTCAACTCTCCTTCCATTGAGGGGTGGGGCCTGTGTTCACTCCCCTTCAAGTAGGCAGGGCTTGTGACTGTCCAGGAAGTGATGCAGTGACATCAGAGGGGTCTTCCTAAAAGGCGATAGAGTTTCCTCCTGGCTCCTTTGGGATGCTTACTCTTGCAACCCAGCCTCCATACAGGGAGGAAGCCCAGGCATCCATGAAGAGCCCCCCGTGAAGGGGAATTCAGGACCCTGACTGAGCTCCCAGCTGACAGCCAGAACCTGCTTGCCAGCCATAGAAGAGAGCTGTACTTTAAAACTCCCCAGATTCATTTCTGACACTCTCTCACTCTAGTCAGTTTGCCCCTCCTAAAAGTATATGGAATAGAGATGAGCCATCACCACTGACAAAAGCACAGAGTGTATTCTGGGGACTCTGAAAGTTTGATATGGTGATAGCATAAACTCAGAGCAAGGTAGTTACAGAGACACAGATTCGATCAGTTGGCTGGGACCAAGCCATGAGGGACATTCTGTACCATTCTTAGACTTCATTCTCAAAGCAATGGGGAGCCGGTGAAGGGGAAGGCTAAGGACACCTTCATAATAGCCTGGAGGGTAATGATG
>NC_138378.1:36411355-36431795 GCF_054177405.1 Leptonychotes weddellii
CATCATTACCCTCCAGGCTATTATGAAGGTGTCCTTAGCCTTCCCCTTCACCGGCTCCCCATTGCTTTGAGAATGAAGTCTAAGAATGGTACAGAATGTCCCTCATGGCTTGGTCCCAGCCAACTGATCGAATCTGTGTCTCTGTAACTACCTTGCTCTGAGTTTATGCTATCACCATATCAAACTTTCAGAGTCCCCAAAATACACTCTGCCCTTTTGTCTCTGTGTACCTTTGTACATGTTCTCTCTGCTAAAATTGTTTTTTTCCCCACTCCTCCCTATCTTCCTTGCACTTCTAATCCCAACTCAAACATCATTTCCTCCATGGAGTCTGTTCTGACCCAGTTCCCACTCCTTCGCTAATGTCTTCTATGGTTCTATTGTTGAACTTCTCACATTTTACTGCAACTCATCTATTTACATTCCTGTCTTCCTTCTAGAGTAGTGGTGTGTTTCCCCAGACCAACAGCATTAGCATCACCTGGGAACTTTTTAGAAATGTGAACTCTCAGGCCTTGTCTCAGACTTACTGAATCAGACACCCTGAGGTTGGGCCTAGCCATATGTTTTTAAAAGCCCTCCAGGGGAGTCTGATGCACACTGAGGTTTCAGAACCACTGTCCTGTACCAGATGGATACATATTAGAATCACCTGGGAAGTTTTCAAAATTCCCAGCCCCATTAAATCAGAGTCTCTGGGCATGGGACCCAGGTATCAGTATTTTAATGCTCCCCAGGGGATTCAAATGTGCAATCAAGGTTGAAAACCACTATACTAGATCCCTTCTCAAAGTGTAGTCCCCAGAGCAGCAGCATAAGCATCACCCGAGAACTTGTTAAAAACACAGAATTACAGAGTCCACCCCAGACATACTGAATCAGAATCTTCAGTTTAACCAGATGCTCAGGTGACTTGAATGCACTTGAAGTTTGAGAAACACTATCTTATACATCTCTACATTCCATCTCCTACCAAAAACTTAGAACATAATAGCCATTTGATAAATTCTAGAAAAATATTAATAAAAATGTCAATTTCTCAGGTTTTGAAGAATAAAATAGAATTTATGGCAAAGTACTTTGTAAACAGCTTTATGAATAGGAGGTATTAATGTTAACTGGGTTGATACATAAATAATTAGTTCATTAGGTCATTCATTCCCAAATGTTCAGTGAATGCCTACTATTTACCAAGTATAGTTTTAGGTATGAAAGAGATTATAGTTATCAAGAAAGACCCAGCCTCCAATGTGTAGTGGGGAAAATATATTAAACATATAATTACACAAATAGCTAAATAAAAGTATGATTTTAATGAATGCCACAAAAGGAAAGTAAGCACTATTACACATTGCATTCACTTTCTTTTGTCTCCATTGAATGGGTTTTACCTTAGTTCCCTCTCAGGTGGGGTGGGAATATACCAGAGAAAATCAGTGATTGGAGTCAAGGAACCTAAAATGATGTGGATATAAGACTTTGACTTAGTTTGGGTTCCCCTCAAAGCAGACCCTGAGACAAAGACTTAGGTAGAGATAGCTTATGTGTGAGGAAATCTCATGAAACACAATGAGGGAATGGGGAAGGAAAAAGGGGAGTCAATAAAGGGAACATCAATGAGGAGCTCGGACACAATCTCACTGGGGAAGCTTCTAGGAAACCATGTAGTACATCAGAATTATCCCATGGGAAGTTCAGGAAGCTGGAACATCTATCCAATGCCTTCAATTCCCCAAGGGGACATTAACCTTCCCAGAAAACATTAATTTCCCACACTTCCAGGTTATTCCTTTGAATAGTTGAGCTATGCTCTGTGGTTCCCAGACCACAGCAGTAGCAGCATCACCTGGAACCTTGTTAGAAATATAAATTCTCAGGTTCCATCTGAGATCTATTGAATTAGAATATTTGAGAGTAATGATCTGTGTTTTAACAAGCCTTCCAGGGGATTCTGATGCCCAATGAAGGTTGAGAACCACTCTATTGGAGAAATCCCATGGGCAGAAAAAAAGAGAGGCCAGAACTTGAGATGGGAAGCTGAGACTGTCCTGAGAAGTGTCCCTTGCACCTTCAGGTGAACTCAGCTGGGCTGTGGGGCCATGAGGGGGGACATCAACAGCTTCTACTATAGTCTACCTGTTTTTATCTCAAATAATCTGGGTTTTTTAAATTCATTTATCTATATGAATATTTATTAAACCTCTATATTTGACAGGTGCACTACTCAGGGCTCAGGACATGTTGAGATCAAGACAGATGTGCCCTGACCTCATGAAGTTTGTAGTCTAATGGGGAAACAGTTGCATATGATGTTGTCTGAGGGGGTCAGGACAGCTTCCCTAAGGCTTTTCAAACTTTAAAGTTCATCTGAATCACCTTGGGATTGTATTAAACTATGGAGGTAGTTAAGTAGGATTTGGGTGGTAGTCCAAGGACCACACTTTGAGTAGCAGGGCCCTGAAAGACAGTGAGACTTGAAGGATAAGTAATAGGTGGCCAGGTTAAAAGTAGGTAGACCAAATGTTCTGGTTAGCCTGGGACTGAGGGGTTTTCTGGAATGTGAGACTTTAAGTGCCTAAACTGGGCTTGTTGGTCGCCTAGTAAAAAGGGTGGTAGAAGGATGAGGAGGAGCAGGCCAAGTGTTTCTAAAGTCCTTGAAGTAAGAAGAGTACAGTATGTTGTAGAAATGGAAGGAGCCAATGAGACTGGGAGGATGCAGGAAAGAGTCTTAAAGGTGTCCTGAAAACTTAGGTAAGCAAAATTGATATGCAGTTACACTTCTAGGCATTGCACCTGTGGTTGAGACTTCCCTTGCTAAACATCTTTGGGTGAATGTGAATGTTTCATGGAAGCTTCAATATGGTAGCCCCTACCACATGGGGCTTTGACTGAGTACTTAAAATATGACTAGTGCAACTGAGGAACTAAATTTTTAAATGTATTTAATCTTAACCATAAATTAAATTTACCACATGTAGCCAGTGGCTACTATATTAGATAGTGCAGGTGCACAAAATGGATTGAAGGTGACAGACAAAAGTGGGTAGTAGGATACTAGTAGAGTAACTACTTCAGGAGAAAAATTATGTTGGCTTAAATGAAATGGTGGCAAGAGGAAATGATGCAAAATATTATACTTCACTCAGATAATATAAAGGTATAAAAGGGGAGAGAGGAGAGAGTTAGGGATAATTCCTAGGTATCTGGTTTTAACAACTGGATATATGGCAGGCCATGTGTTGTGAAATATCAGATTGGGGATAGTGTGAAGAAAGGATGTTGAGTTTGAATGCCTGTGAAACATTCAGGGAGATACTGAGTAGCAGTCACATACACAGGTGGGGAACTCAGAAGATAGTGAAGGTGGGCAGCTACTGTTTATTCAGTTCAAAACAGTAATCTCATGACTCCAACCTGCTGGTTCAAATTGGGATTTCATCATCATTCAACAACCCCTAGTTCTCCTTGGTAAGGGGGACCACATGACACAAGGAGAGCCATACTCCCCAACTATGATGATTGACCCAAGGGTGGGCATCCAACCCAAATACAAGGTCTCAGAGCTCTTCATAGGCATTAAAACTTGGAATAAAAAAAGACGGATGCTCAGTAAATCTCTGGCCAGGAGCTCTTGGTAGCCATGTTTCCATTATTTTGGGAAAGCTAGCTTGGGGTAATTAAGTGGGCATGCAAAGAGGAGAGGCAAAAGAAAGAGAAAGAGAGAGACAGACATGGAAACACAATTGGATGGTCTAAGGACTCCAACAGCATACTCTTAACTCTTAATCAATCAACCAAATTTATGGGCATTTCATTTTTACGGGGCACCATGCTGGGCTTTAAGGGAATACTAGAAAGGCTTTGCCCAAAAGAACTCGCTGTCTAGTTTTATGGACAAAAACTGTGAGAAAAGTTTAATAGCAGCAAAATTGGAGGATTCTACAACAGAAGGCAGACCTGAAAACATAGTGTGGTCTTTACATTACTTTCAACTTTATTCACTGCATCCAGTAAGTTTCTGAAACCTAGTAACTCTGGGGGAAAATATCTGTCAAATCTATTCCTCTCACAAAGCCTGTAAAGTCTGTAAATCTCTAAATGAATACCATCACAATAAAAAATAAAACCAAACATTTTTAAATACCCAAATTACCAAATAAGATTAATAGAAATTGCCATTAAGTAAATAAATAAATAAGCAAGCCTAAGACAATGATTGCTGGTAAATTAGGTCTTTCCTACTTAATCTCTTTCAACTCAAGGTCTTTAAGTTTCATGGTAATTAATCAAAAGCTTAGCTTGCATTCACATTTTTCCAGAAATTAAGTTGCCAGGTTAAAACCCTCCAATAGCTCCCATCATATCTGAGAAAAAAAGTCCAAATTTTTTGTAATGGTCTTTAACACCCTACACCTTTTGATCTTGCCCATTTTCTTACCTCATTTCCAACCACCTTCCCATCACTCTCCATTGTCCACCACTCTCCTATGTTTCTAAAATGACTTGTTCACTCACTAGAGCACTGTCTCCCCCATTATTTTCTGGTCTTGGTTTAATAAATTACCTCTCCTCCAATCCCATCTCTCTCTATCAAATAACTTGATTTATTACACCTCATAGTATATGACTTATGTATGTATGTGCTTATTGTCTATGTTCTGTCTTTGCTACTAGCATGGAATCCCTATGAGGGCTGAGACCTTGAGTCTCTTTCACCACTGTATTCACAAGACCTCAGAGTAATGCCTGGCACATGGTAGACCCTCTAAGCAATAGGGAAAAGGACATGAGGCAAAAGGTTTTATCTTCAGTTGTCTTTTATATTTTCTGTGGGAAGAGTTAACCTCCCAAAAGATTTTCTTCATGCATTATTGGCTCAAACTAGATCACAGGCTTGCTTCCATACCAATCATCAGTAAAGAGAAATGGGATTGCCATGATTGGATTAGACCAATCATGACTCATTCCCAGGGACAGGTCAGCCTTCCTGGAAATCAAGGGATTGCCACTCACTACCTAAAAATAAAATTGGAATTCTATTAGCAGCAAAGAAGGGGAGGTAGCTGATGAATAGGCAAATAGCAGCGTCAGACATACTTAACATCCCATTTCTCATGTTGAAGTCAAATCCCTTTGAGCCTGTGAAGAATGTCTTTGAATATCACATAGGATCACGCCTATTGCTTTGCATTTTCTAATTCACCCATTCATTTGTTCATTCATTCTCAGAAATACCTTTCAGCACCTATTATGTGTCAGACTACATCAGACTCTATTAAAATCTGGGGTATAAAGAATCAGACAGTTCTTAATTTAGGAGAGATTGCAGTCTATTTTGCAGATGAGTTTTACAAACAGTTATAATACGGTGTGTTAAGTGCTTTAGTAGCCGGAAGTGGAAATTGTAATTAGACATGGAAAGCATTACTAAATGTCCAAGTAGGGGAACTTTGACAAACATTGTTGGATGAATAATGGGTGATTAAATGACAAAGCAAAAGAAAGGAATGGATATACATGCACTAAGAAAGCTTGAACTAGCTTTTTGTGTTGACATCTATATTCTATGGGGGGAACACATTGCACGGATATCTGCCCAGATCCATATCAACACCACCTTAATTTTTTTAAACCTTGGTAAAGATAAAAGGGAGAGTCTGATAAGGGAGCCAGAGCATTGCTTGACTAAATGAAATTCAAGCTCTGGTTACCTTGGGTGACCTAACTAGAAAAGAGTCCCCAAAGAAAAGAACCTTCTCTGTATAATATGTATTTTCTTGTTAAAGTAATGCTTTCTTAAACTTTGCATGGATTTCACAATATTTCCCCAACAATTTTCTAGGAGATGATATCTATACTAGCTAGTGATTTAAAAATGCCATTAATGTGCCACCATTGATTCCTCTGCAATACTTAACATTTCATTAATGTAGAAACAGATACACCTAAAAATTAATTAATGTAATACACATTAATGAACTAAAATCACGTGATGATCTCAATAGATGCAGAAAAAGCATTTGACAAAATCCAATGCCCTTTATGATAAAAAAAAAAAAAGAATAAAACTGGGAATAAAGGGAACTTTCTCAACCTGATAAAGGGCATCTACAAAAAACTCACAGCTAACATCATGCTTAATGACGCTATGTTAGAAAATGGTTTTACATAAAAAAAGATGGAATACTTCTCCCTCCTTAAGATCAGGAACAAGATAAGGATGTCTGCTCTTGCCACTTCTATTCAAGATTGTACTGGAGTTTCTAGCCAGAAAATTAAATAAAAGGCATCTGGATTGGAAAGGAAGAAGTAAAACAATATTTGCAGATGACCTGATCTCCCATATAGTGAATCTTAAGGAATCTATACAGTAGCAATAACAAACTGAAATGATATGAACAATGTTATTTATAGTAGCATCAAAAAGAATAAAACACTTTAAAAAAGTTTAGCAAGAGAGGTGCCAAACGTATACTCTGAAAACTATGAAACATTAAAAAATGAAAGACTCAAATTATAAGAATATCCCATGTCCATGGATTGAAAAATAATATTAAGATGGCAATATACCCCAACTTGATCTACAAATTTAACTCAATCCCTATAAAAATCCCAGTTGGCTTCTTTGAAGAAATTGGTAAGCTATTCCTAAAATTCATATGTAAATTCAAGAAGAGCCTAATAATGTTGGGGAAAAAAGACTTGGAGTACTCACGCTTTCTGATTTCAAAAGCTACTAGAAAGCTACAATAGTAGTCAAAACAGTATGGTACTGGCATAAGAATGGATATATAGATGAATGGCATACAAGTGAGAATCCAGAAATACACCCATACATCTATAATCAATTGATTTTCTACAAGGGTGCCAAGACCCATTCCATGGGGGAATGAATGGTCTTTTCAACAAACGGTACTGAGACAACTGGATATTCATGTGCAAAAGAATAAAACTGGACCCTTACCTCATACCACATCAAAAAATCAACTCAAAATGTATCCAAGTCTACCTGTAAGAACTAAAACTATAAAAATATAGAAGAAAACATAGATATAAATCTTCATGACCTTGGGTTAGGCAATATTTCTTAGCTATGAACCCAAAAGTACAAACAACAAAATAAAAAGTAAATAAACTGGGTTTCATTAAATTTAAAAACATCTGTGCTTCAGAAGACACTGTGAAAAAAATATAAAGACAACCTACAAAATGGAAGAAAACATTTTCAAGTCATATATGATAAGAAATTGTACCCAGAATATATAAAGAGCTCTTATAACTCAATGTTAAAAGACAAATTACTCAAATAAGAAATGAGCAAACGATTTGAATAGACATTCTCCCAAGAAGATATACAACAGGTTTATAAGTACATGAAAAGATGCTCCATATCACTAATCAGTAGTGAAATGCAAACCAAATGCAATCAATTGCAAATGAATGCAAACATCACAATGAGATACCACTTGACATTCAATTGGATAGCTATAATCAAGAAGGCAGATAATAACAAGTGTTGACAAGAATATGGACAAATCGGAGGCATCATACATTGCTAGTAAGAATGTACAATGGCACAGCTATTGTGGAAAACAGTCCAGCAGTTCCTCAAAAGGTTAAATATAGAGTTATCATATGACTCAGCAGTTCCACTCCTGGGTATATATCCAAGAGAAATGAAAACCTATGTCCACACAAAAGTTGCACACAAGTGTTCATAGCAACATTATTCATAATAGCCAAAAAGGGGAGACAAACCAAATGTCCATCAACTGATAAATGCATAAATAAAATGTTGTATATCCATTCAATGAAATATTATTCCACAATAAAAAAAAATGAAGTAGTGATACATAATACAACATAAACAAACCTTGAAAGGATAATGCTAAGTGAAAGGAGTCAGACACAAAAGAGCACATTATTGTATGTTTCAATTTATATGAAATGTCCAGAAGAGGCAAATTTATAGAAACAGAAAGCAGATTTGTGGTTGCCTAGGGCAGTGTGCGGGGGTGTTGGAGGGAAATGTGGAGTAACTTCTAATGGGTATGGGTTTTCTTTTAGAATGATTGAATGTTCTGGAATTAGATAATGGTGAAGTTTGCACAGTTTTGTGAATACACTAAAAATCACTGCATTGCAGTCTTTAAATGAGTGAATTGTACGGTATACAAATTACATTTCAATAAAGCTGTGGCTTTTTCTTTTAAAGAAAGACAAGCTTTTCTGTTTCCTGTATTCCATAGAGATTGTGTTGACCAACACAGTTTAAAACCCATATAGATAAAATCAATGGTATGAGGCAGTCACCGTGGTTTGGACGTTGGGGACTTTTTATTTCAGAGCTGAAAGCCACCATTTGGGGTAAATCTAACCAGAGCAATGTTTGTTGAAGTTTTCAATAGCAAGAATTGATCCAGGCTGTATGTACAGACTTCAGCCCTGACACGAAGTCCGGATTCTTTCAATTCTTATACCCAACTTTTTAATTTTTACTTGGCCTCAAACACCACGTGCTTTATACCAGGGGCAGCTTGGTGAAACTAAAACCATGTGTCAACATTGCTTCCTCCCCCCGGACACGCACCGGGTACTGCCATGTCTGCTGTCCCTGACCTCCTCCTTGGCCCTTATCTGCCACACTCCCTGTCCCGGCTGGCCTTGGGTCCCTTGGCCCATTACCTGCCTGTCCCACCTGCCTCTCTGGGGAAAGCCACCCCTTTCAGTTCTTTCAAGCGCTCTCTTTGACACAGGTAGTCACCTGCCTAGCTTCCTTCCTGCACAGTAATTATACTGTATTCATAGCCTGATTTGACATTTCCATAGAAAAAAATGCAATTACAGCATCCCAAAAGGCAGAAATAACCTGCTGATGGTATTTGAGGGGGAAAATAAAATCACTTTGGAGATATGCTCCAACTCAGTCTCTCTGAAAAGTGTTACCAAATGCTGTTAGATGCTGAAGCCTCTCCCATTTTCCTTCATCTAACTATTAAACCACAAGTATCAAGTTTCTAAAAAACCCCAAGTAAGGAGAACTTGCACTGAGCAACTTAGAACCTTATGAAGAAAAGTGGTTTGTGGGGAATACAAGATGAGGATAAGCCTGAGAATAAAGCTCTTATAAACTCATTCAAAAAAAAAAAAAAAAACCAAAAAACACTAAGTGCTGATTAGTTGAATATTATTTATATTTTCCTCTTTTAAACTAGCAGCAGAGGGTACTGTAGATTCATTTCCATTTGCCATCACCTGTTGTCCAGAAACTTTTTAGAATTCCAATGATCTTTTATTGTACTTATCACCAATAGATAACTATTCTTTTGAGCACTTAATAAATATCAGCACTGTGCTAAGTACATAATATACATTATCAAGTCACACAGACTTGGGTTCAAATTGTGATTTCATAATGTGTTAGCTGTATGACTTGAATCTCCAGACCCAGAGATTTCCAAACCACAAAATGCTCTCTGAATTCGAAGTATTCTTATAATTTCGCCATACGGTGAGACTTTCACATTTGCTCTGCCTGAGAGGTATGGAATCTCTCCTGTGTGTACAGGAGATAGTCAGACATCAGGGTACGATAATTAAAGGCTCTACATAAAGTTGAGGATCTGAGTCCTTTGGTGCCAGCCTGGGACCCAGAATCCTCCACGAACCAGACACACCGATGTGATTTTCCCTAGAAGCCCTTTCAAGTCCTTCTTCCTCCTTGCCAGGACCTTTTTTTTTTTTTTGGTTTGTTTTTCTCTAGCCAATCATCATTTTAGTTGCAGCTCAGTCCAAGGGCAGCTTTAATTAATGAGCCAGGTTTCTGGCGTTGATAAGAATGCTAGGTTAAGGTCGAGTGTGGAGGGCAATTTTCATTAAATACACTAAATGTGGTTGCAATTTGAAATGATATTGTCTATCTCTTGCTGAGCTGCTGTTTTATTACAACAGAAGTGATGGCCTTCCAAATTCAAAAGCAATACTAAAAGGATTATATGGGGAGAGATGTTTCCTCGCACCGCAACTGTTAAAATAAAATGTTGCCTCTGTTTGTTTACCAAGGTAGAACCAAGCGACATTTTGCATGTGGTTTGCTGAAGGACCCCTCTAAACTCAGGGTCCACCGTGCCCATTCTGGGGCTCCTGATGTGTTTTCATGACAACCAGACATCAGATATTAGGGGTGATGCTTGACAATCCCAAAACCTAAAATAGAATCACAGTCTTATAATTCTTTGCTATTATTTTTACTTATGTTTATTGAGTTATTATTTTTTTAAGATTTATTTTTCAGAGAGAGAGAGCATAAGCAGGGAGAGCGGCAGGCAGAGGGAGAGGGAGAAGCAGGCTCCCCACTGGGCAAGGAGACAGATGCAAGACTCCATCCCAGGACTCTGGGAACACTACCCTAGCCCAAGGCAGACGCTTAACTGACTGAGCCACCCAGGCGTCCCGATTTATTCTTTTTTATTTTCAGCAAAATTTTTAGTGTTATGTCGAGTTTTATTTTTTTAGAAATAAAAAGGCAAGGTTAAAAAGGCAAATTTTTTTTAAAGATTTTATTTATTTATTTGAGAGAGAGAGAATGAGAGAGAGCACATGAGAGGGGGGAGGGTCAGAGGGAGAAGCAGGCTCCCTGCCGAGCAGGGAGCCCGATGCGGGACTCGATCCAGGGACTCCAGGATCATGACCTGGGCCGAAGGCAGTCGCTTAACCAACTGAGCCACCCAGGCGCCCAAAAGGGCAAATTTTATAGAGTCTTTATAGTTATTTTTTGCCCTACCTACTATCAACATCTCACATCAGAGTGATACATTTGTTATAGTCATTATTACCCAGAGTCCATAGTTTACATTACAATCCACTCTTTTTTTTATTTAAATTCCAGTTAGTTAACATACAGTGTAATATTAGTTTTACATGTACAGTATAGTGATTCAACACTTCCATACATCACCTGGTGCTCATCACTAGGGTTCACTCTTGATGTTGTATACTATATGGGTTCCTTCTCTCCCTCTCCATAGTTTTGTCTTTTCCAGAATGTCACATGCTGGAATCATACACTACATTGCCTTTTCAAACTGGTTTTCTCTCACTTAGCAGTATACATTTAAATTTCCTCCATGTCTCTTCATGATTTGATAGCTAATTTCTTTTTAGTGTGGAATAATATTCCATTGTCTGGATGTACCACAGTTTATTTATTCATTCACCTACTGAAGGACATCTTAGTTGCTTCCAAGCTTTGGTAGTTATGAATAAAGAAAGCTCTATAAACATTCATACAGGAGGATGCAGGATTTTGCATGGATATGTTTTCAAATCTTTTGAGTAAATCCCAAGGAGCATGAGTACTGGATCCTATGGTGAAAGTATGTTCAGTTTTGTGGAAACCACCAAATTGTCTTCCCAAGTGGCTGTATTATTTTGCATTCTCACCAAC
The DNA here is from genome assembly GCF_054177405.1 of Leptonychotes weddellii. NCBI lineage: Eukaryota > Metazoa > Chordata > Mammalia > Carnivora > Phocidae > Leptonychotes > Leptonychotes weddellii. The sequence continues at coordinate 36,422,802 of NC_138378.1, forward strand.
AATAAATGAGAGTTCCTATTGCCTCACATCCTCATCAGCATTTAGTGCCACTGTTCTGGATTTGGCCATTTTAATTGGTGTGTGGTGATATTTCACTGTTGCTTTAATTTACAATTCCTTAATGACATGTGCTGTGGAGCAATTTTTCATATGCTTATTTACCATCCAAAACTTTTCCTTGGAGAAAGCTATTATTTTATACTTACATTTACTTATTTATAAAACAATTTCTTTACATATATTTAAATATTTACATCTTAAAAGCCCAAGAATGAAACCATAGGCACCAAAAGAGTGAATGGCTGGAGAGATTATTACATCTTTTAATGTAAGAACTGTCAGTCCATAAACATAAGAACTAAGCCTCGACCTTAGTACCAAATTTTGGCACTCCCAAATAAGTTGTAAGAGAAAAATTTTAAAAAGCAATAGACAGAAAGGAAGCAGAATTGTGATTATGACAAGGCCCTCTTTCTTGCAAGGAAAATACTTATTGTTTCCTCTACCTTATATTTGCCACAATGTGCAACCAAAGAAACTCAGTACACCAATATTAAACCATAGCATGTCCCTGGCATGCAAAGGGGAAGGGCAGTTATGGTGGAGGCTCTTGACCAGGGGGTTTCAGTGGTGAAGGCCACTATCTCCATCCAATCTTAAGACAAGGGATGACTTAGTGAGAGCAGGTCTTCTGTATAAGGTGATGCAGCTCTTCCCTGCAAGGTCTGACTTGAGAGAGAAATCTGGCCCAGCCACAGGTGTCTGGCATTCCTGCTCTTTGTTACAGATAGAAGTTTGCAAAGTGGTAGTATTCATTACCAACTACAGGTTGTGTTCACTAACTAAAAAGGTAAGTAGGTCCTAATCTTCCTGACTCCTCATGAATACCTTGCTCAAGGCGGAGAGTCCCAAGACTCCACCCCCTAGTGAATAAATTAAATTGTCCTACTCACAAATTTGTCCTTTCTCAAAGCTAGTCACATTTTTTTCTTTTTTTATTATTATTATGTTATGTTAATCACCATACATTACATCATTAGTTTTTGATGCAGTGTTCCACGATTCATTGTGTGCATATAACACCCTGTGCTCCATGCAGAACGTGCCCTCTTTAATACCCAACACCAGGCTAACCCATCCCCCGACGCCCCTCCCCTCTAGAACCCTCAGTTTGTTTCTCAGAGTCCATAGTCTCTCATGGTTCGTCTCCTCCTCCAATTTCTTCCCCCTTAATTCTTCCCCTCCTGGTGTCTTCTTCTTCTTCTTTTTTTTTTAAAACATATAATGTATTATTTGTTTCAGAGGTACAGGTCTGTGATTCAACAGTCTTACAGAATTCACAGCGCTCACCATAACACATACCCTCCCCAATGTCTATCACCCAGCCACCCCATCCCTCCCACCCCCCACCACTCCAGCAACCCTCAGTCTGTTTCCTGAGATTAAGAATTCCTCATATCAGTGAGGTCATATGATACATGTCTTTCTCTGATTGACTTATTTCCCTCTCACATTTTTTAAAAGATTTTATTTATTTATTTCAGAGAGAATGAGAGAGAGTGAGAAAGAGAGAACAGAGGGAGAAGGAGAAGCATCTCCCAGAGCAGGGAGCAGAGAGCCTGACGTGGGGCTCGATCCCAGAACCCTGGGATCATGACCTGAGCCAAAGGCAGACACTCAACTGACTGAACCACCTAGGTGCCCCAAAGCTAGCCACATTTTACATCCAAATGACCCCTCTTGCCTTCCTCCTCACCCCTATCCCCTGCCATTTCTTAGCAGTGAGATGAGACTGGAGGGGAGGATAAGTGATGAAAGAGCTGGGGCTGTGCCTGGAGTGGGGCTCACTCAAAGGAATAGGTAAAGTCCCATCAAGAGCATCCAGTTGGCTGGATGGCCCTGAGCCATATGCTCACTCTTCTTGCTAAGATCCTAAGAGAGCAAGCATTGCCCACATTTTTTCTTTCTTATTGAAAAGTGGACTCTGCCTCTTCTCAATGGAAAATCTCCCCTCAAATTAAAAAACGGGCTCCCAGCAGGACAACTAGCAAATAACATATATATATGACATATGACATACATATAATGACATATATACATAATACCATCTTTATCTTTCTTCAAAATACCAGTTAAATAAATAGAAGAAAAGAAATCCCATTTAGAATTGCATCAAAAAAAAAAGATTAAAATATCTAGGGATAAATTTAGGGGAAACTTTAACCAAGGAGGTGAAAGCCTTGAATACTGAAAATTACAAGATATTAATGAAAGAAGTTGAGGAAGACATAGATAAATGGAAAGATATTCCATATTCATGGATTGAAAGAATTAATATTGTAAAAATGTCCATACTACCCAAAGCAATCTACAGATTCAGTGCAATCCCTATCAAAATCAAATAACATTTTTCACAGAACAAAAGAAATTCTAAAATTGGTATGGAACCACAAAAGAATAGTCAAAATAATCTCAAAAAAGAGCTAATCTGGAGGCATTATGCTCCCTGATTTCAAACCATATTACAAAGCTAAAGTAATTAAAACAGTATGGTAATGGCATAAAAACAGACACAGAGATAGATAGAACAGAATAAAGACCCCAGACATAAACCCACACATATATGGTCAATTAATTTACACCAAGAATATACAATAGGGAAAGGACAATCTTTTCAATAAATGGTGTTGGAAAAACTGGACGGCCAATCACAAAAGAATGAAACTCAATCCCTATTCTATACCATACACAAAAACAAACTTAAAATGGATTAAATACTTGTACGTAAGATCGAAAATCTAAAACTCTTAGAAAAAAAAAACATAACCAATAAGTTCTTTGACATAGGTCTTGGTGATGATTTTTCAAATCTGACACCAAAAGCAAAAGCAACAAAAACAAAAATAAACTCTTGGGACTACATCAAACTTAAAAGCTTCTACACAGCAAAGGAAACTATCCATAAAATGAAAAGACAACCTACTGAATGGGAGAAAATATTTGCGAATCATATATCTGATAAGGTGCTGGTATCTAAAATATGTAAGGAATTCATACAACTTAACAGCAAAAAACAGCCCAATTTAAAAATGGGCAGAAGATCTGAATAGATATTTTCCCAAAGAAGACATACAGATGACCAATAGGTACATGAAAAGATGCTCAACATAATTAATCATCAGGGAAATGCAAATCAAAACCACAGTGAGATATCATCTCACACCTGTTAGAATGGTTATTATCAAAAAGACAAAAAATAACAATTGTTGGCGAGCATGTGGAGAAAAGGGAACCTTTGTGCACTGTTGGAGGGAATGTAAATTGATATAGCCACTGTGGAAAACAGTATGGGGGTTCCAAAAAAAAAATTAAAAATAGAACTACCACATGATACCACTTCTGGGTAATTATCCAAAGAAAATAAAAACATTAATTTGAATAGATATATGCACCCCTTGCTCACTGCAGCATTATTTACAGTAGCCAAGATATGGAAACAACTTAAGTGTGCATCCATGGATGAATGGATAAAGAAATTTTGGTATATCCATTCATATATATATGAATATATATATCCATTCATACACACACACACACATACAATGGAATATTATTTTAGCCATAAAAACGAGTGAAATCTTGACTGAATGTCAAGGACATTATGCCAAGTGAAATAAGGCAGAAAAAGAAAGACAAATACTGTATGATCTCTCTTATATGTGGAATCTAAACAACAACAACAGTGGAAACAAGATCATAGATATAAAGAACAGATTCGTGGTTGCCAGAGGCAGGGGGTGCAGGATGGAAGAAATGGGTGAACTGTTGTGTTTTGTTTTATTTTTTTAGTTTTAAATAAATTTTTTTAAAAAAGGAAATGCCAGTTTTGTCCTCCTTTCAGGAAGGACATTTTAATATGGCTGGTTCTTTTCCATTCTTCAGATTTCAGTTCTCATGCCCACCGTTCCTGAAGTCCCTCTTATTCACGTCTCTCTTTGTCTTCTCTTACCACTCTGTGATAATTACCTTCCACACTATGTTTTCTTTGTGTATTGTGTATACTGTTTGCTCCACTAGGATGTAAACTCCATGAGAACAGAGAGGTTGGTTGACAGCCACTCAGTTCTTTCCCCAGCACAGTACCCACCGTGACCACAGTTCACTAAATGACTGGGAAGGAGTGAATAGATTTAATGGCCTCCAAACTCTGCCCTAACATATGTTTGCCCCCATTTTTTACAGATCTGCTTCCATTTCTCAGGCATCTGGATTCTCCTTTCATACCCTGACTTAGCATCTGGCTCCAGCAGCCCACGGAATAGTCTAGCTATTTTCTTAGTCTTCTCCATCCATCATTCCTTTGAATGAGCCCCCAAGCCAACCACAAACTCTTTCACACTCATCCTCTTCCCCAGGCTCATTTCAGTGTTCAGATGTGGGGGTAGGAGTGAGGAGAAAGGCAAGAGGGGTCATTTGGATATAAAAGGCAACTAGCTTTGAGAAAGGACAAATTCATGAGTAGGACAGTTCAGTTGATTCATGAGGAGGTGGAGATAGAGAAAACCAGTGGGTATTTCATGGGGGTGGGAGCAAGTCCTTCTGAGAAGAGGATCAGCAGGAGCACAATAAATGAGGATAAAGAGAGCTTGAAAATAACTCTTGTTTTTGAGAGTTTGACCCCAGGCTGATAAATAGGATTGGAATTCAAAATACAATTTGATAAATATTTTCAGGGTTCTATTAAAACCAGCATTGTGCTGGCCACCACAGGTATGGGAACACAAAGACAAAAGCTACGCCCTCCAGTATCCCCATGAGACTCCTGATCCAGGCATCTCCAGCAGGACCCAAGGCAAGCAGCTCTGCCTGTGGTCCTGTGCACCCAACTGGGTTACATAATGTAACAGGAAAAACCACAACATGAGGTGCTCTTTCTTCCCTATAGCTGAAATAATAATAGCTCATATTCATTCAAGAGCATTGAACTAAACACTTTCCATGCATCAGTTCATTGAATTCTCATAAACCATTTGAAGTCTTATTGTTATTACCAGCATTTATGGGTGAGGAAACTAAAGCATGGGTATATTCCAAAGGCCACTCAGCTGGCAAGGGGTGAAGCTGGGATTCGTACCGGGTAGGTCATCTTCAGCGACCAGTGTCTGCCATAACTCATGTTTTTCTAGACAGCCTATTCCCCACACCCCTTTCTCTTTTTATCAAAATGCCACTGATTCTTCAAGGCTCTACTCCTGTAAGTCTTCTCTTAGGAAGTCAGAACCAACATCTCCTTCCTCGGCTCTTCTATACCAACTCCCTTCTACCACTATTGAGCCGCTATCTAATGCTGCCTTTTACTATCATTCACTCATTAAGTAGTTACATGCAGGAGCCATACAATCATAAGTTCAAATCCAACTCCCTCCTTTATTTACTATGTGGCCATTATTGACAAGCTCTTCTGAGCCTTAGTTTCTCCATCTATACTCAGCAGTGATAAAAACAAACAAACAAAAACAAACAACAAACAAAAACATCTTGAAAGTTTAAGATTGGAGTGAATGCTCACAACAAAGTAGCTATTTCTCTGCTTGCTTCTCTGTCCCCCACGCAAACAGTGCATTCCTATCTGTTCCTTGCAGCAACATCCATCACAGTGCCTGCCACCTGCTAAGCCTCCAGTATGGACTGTTGGCAAGAGCATTTGATTAGAGGTGGAGTGTGGAGAGAGGAGAAGTACCTCAACTTGCTGTTCCAAGTTCTTGCTTCCCTGTCTACAGTCACTCATGTAGCACAATGTTTGCCCCATCAGGTACCACCACTATTTTTTCACCATTTTTCTCCATATCTACTCACTTTTCCTCAATGTTTTATTACAAAAATTTGCATAATAAGGAAAAGTTGAAAGAAGTTTCCAAAAACATCTATATACCTATCACCTAGATTCCCATCACCGTTTTATTATATTGTCTTTATCACATCCCTCCGCCTTTCCATCAGTTCACCTTATTTTTGATGAATTCACTTATTACTGTAAGTAATTCATTTTGATGAATTCACTTATTACTATAAGTGAGTTGTGGACATCAGTACACTTTTCCCTTACCACTTCAACATGCATATCATTGGTTAAAGTTAAATACCTTTTACAATGTGTCATATAAATATATACAAAATGAAATGCAAAAATTGTAAGTGTACTACATGATGAATTTTGACCCGAACCTCTATCAAGTTATAGAACATTACTGTCACCCCAGAAAATCCTTTTATGTCCATACCCCAAGACAACTACTGTCCTGATATTTTCCCTAACATTGCCTATTCTAAAACTTCAAAACATGAAACTGGATAAGAATTTTTTATAAAAAAACTATGTAAATCTATTTTTAAAGTTAGCTTTTTACCACTAAGTATAAATAAAAATATCATTTGCCAAAAGTAGAGTATAGCCATTAATACACATAAATGTAAAAAAGAACACAGCAGAGAATAAGTATTTCTATACCACATAAAATCATCCTTGAACCACCTGTTCTGACCATTATGGTTCTCACAGTGTGGTCCAGGGACCCCTGGAGAAGACCCTTACATGTTCACAAGGTCAAAACCATTTTCAGAATAATCCTAAAATGTTATTTGCCTTTTCAATCTCATTAGTCTCAAGAACCTACAGTGGAGTTTCCCAGAGGCTATATGATGTGAGATATCATAGGATAAAGGCAAAAGCAGATACGAGAATCCAGCTAGCTGTCTACTATTAGGTGCCAAGAGCAGGCTGCCCAAAATACACCACAATGACATTTTGAATCAAAACACCTTGAGAAAGCCAGTACAAGGACACTCAGACCCTCCCCTGTCCCCCTGAAAGCAGAAATACATCTCCTATATGAAAAGTACCCTCTCCGTACTAAGAAGTAAAAAGACATCCTTAATACCAGAGTTAAGGGAATTTAAGGCTGAGAAAGCTGTAGAAACAAACCTTGTAATTTTTTACTAGTCAGCTACCCCACCCTAACCCCTAATTCCACTTAGAATGCCTTACTTTTACATCTGTATGCGTTATCCTGTCAATTCCTCACAAATTTATTGTCTCTTTGTCTAAAATGTATAAAAACTACCTGCCTTGATTATTTGTTTGGGTCTCAATTTCATTATTGGGTCTCCGTGTGCACATAATAAAACTTGTTTTGTTTTGTTTTCTCCTATTAATCTGTGTCATGTCAATTTAATTCTTAGTCCAATTGGGAAAACCTTGAAGAAAATTTTCTTCCTCCCCTTCTCCAGACATTAAAGAGATTTGCAAAAATATAAAATGATGCTGCTCTTTGCACTACTTGTTTAGCAAATAGAGGTTATTTCGGGGGAGGAGCAAGATGGCAGAGGAGTAGGAGACCTAAACTTCATCTGGTCCCAGGAATTCAGCTGGATAGGGATCAAACCATTCTGAACACCTACGAACTCAACAGGAGATCGAAGAAAAGAATAGCAACAACTCTCTGAACAGAAAAGCAACCACTTTCTGGAAGGTAGGACATGCGGAGAAGTGAATCTGAGGCGATATTCAGGACGATAGATGGCAGGGGAGGGGGCCTCCGTCAGCTGCTTCTGGCAAGTGATAGAGCCTCGGAGCACAAAATCGGACATTTTAGAAGTCGGCTCACTGAGGGATGTCGCTCCAGTGGCTAAGCGGGGGTGGAACCCTCGTGGGACAGTGTGGTCTCAGGACCCTCAGGGTCACAGAAAGACTGGGGGTGCCTGAGTGTGGCAGAGCTCCCAGGTATCGGAGTGGGGAAGCCAGCTGCAGAGACGGAGTCGAGGAGCACGCTCTCAGCTCGGGGTTGCCATAAACCGTGATCCACGGCACAGTCGGGCCACTGCTCCTCCAGCAGGGACCCAACAAGTGGCAGATCCGGGGAGACTCCCCTTCCTCCCCCAGGAGGAGCAGCACGAGAGTGCACCACAGGGATCTGCTGGGTTTGTACACTCCACACAGGGTCAGGTGCCAGAGATAGAACCCATCGGTCACAGGCCAGGTGAGCAGGGAGTGCGGCCGGAGACCGTGGAGACAGGAGAGATTGACTGCTTTTCTCTGGGGGCTCACTGAAGAGTGGGGCCCCAAGTTCTCAGCTCCTCCAGGGTGGAGATTGGGAGGCCAGCATTTTCACTCTCATCCTCCAAAGCTGGACGGAAAGCTTGCAGGGAACAAAAGCTCCTGAGAGCAAACCTGAGAAGATTATTTAGCCCGGACCGGCAAGGGTGGGGCAATTCCGCCTCTGGCAAAGACATTTGGGAGCCACGGCAACAGGCCCCTCCCCCAGAAGATCAGCGAGAACAGCCAGCCAAGACCAAGTTTACCGATCAATGAGAACAGCAGAACTCCAGCACTAGGGGAATACTGCACATAGAATTCATGGCTTTTTTCCTCATGATTCTTTAGTCTTTCAAAGTTAATTTTTTTTTACTTTCTTTTTTTTTTTAATTTTTTCCCCCTTTTTCAATCAACATCTTATCAATCCCTTTTTTAAAAAATCTTTTTTATTTTTCATTTTTAGAGTCATATTATATCCTTTCATAGTAGTTAACCTTATTTTTGGTATATATATATAAGTAGTTCTCTCTTTAAAATTTTGGGATACAGTTTCTTCTAACAGATCAAAATATACCCTAAATCTCTAGCGTATGGCTTTGTTCTAGTCTCCTGCCTGATCACATTCTCTCCCTTTTTTTTTAATCCTCTTCTTTCTTTTTTCAACCAACTTCTTATTTTATCAATTCCATTTATAAAATCTTTTATAATTTTCATCTTTACAGTCATATTCCATCATTTATTGTATTTACACTTATTTTTGTAAATATGTAACTTTTTCTTTCTTTAAAATTTTGGGAGGCACTTTCTTCTAACAGACCAAAATACGCCCAAAATCTAGTGTGTGGCACAGATCTATGCACCAGCCTGATCATATTTGATCATATTCTGTTTTGTTTTGTTTT
>NC_138378.1:36432295-36512897 GCF_054177405.1 Leptonychotes weddellii
GGCTGTAGCTCAAGGCCAAGGATGAAAGCCCCTCTAAATTCTGCAAACTTGTAGCTTGAGGACAAGGTTGAAAGTGTGTGAGATGTATGTGTGTGTGCCTGTGAAAGTATAGTGTCTTTGGGGCCCCAAAAGAGGGCAATTCTAGAACTTTTCAAGATTGTCAAGAGCATCACCAAGTAGTAAGAAGTGTCCCGTGGGCTGCCCAGATCCACCTGTGCAGTAGAAGAGACAGAAGGAGCCATGGTCCCCACTGATCATGCACCAGGGCTCTCTCTGAGCAACATCTAGAGGCATGTCTGATAGCTTTGCTTCCCTAGGAGAAAATCTTGGGAGAGCTCAGACACCCTGGGGTGGTGGAGGCCCGGTGAGAAATTCCTACATTCCTGTATATTCCTTGCTACCCTGGCATGTGGGGGTTTCAAAACAATTTATAAAATCACAAGGATATAATTTTTAACTTTGTTTTTCCCAAGCTGGGCAAAGTAGTCATGCCAGCCGCAGATATGGAAGACAAGAACAAGTCTTTCATTAATATTCTTCCTCCTGAACAAGGATCATAAAACGCTCTGAAACCATACCTATGAAATCTTATTTGACCTACTTAGAACTGTAAGGTCGATGATTCAGTCGATGCAAATCATGTCATACATTTAGAATAAGGAAACAAAGACACCAAGAGGTCACACAATTAACTTGAGGCTAGAGCTAGGGCAGAATTTCCCTATTCTCACTCTGTGCTCAGGAGTCAGGGGGAAGGACGGCAGAGGTTGCCTTTGGAAGTCGGAGCAAGATAGGTGTGGAAATCCCTTCCTCCAGTATAGCCTAAGAAATCTCCTTAGGTCTGTGCATACCCATGTTTTGGTCGAAGATTTTATTTCAAAGACTTTTGATGGAATATCCAGATCCCCATAGTCTGCAAACTGCATGTCACCTCTCCAGAGCTCATCTTCCAAAGAATTAGGTATTGAGGGAGGTCTTCCAGCATGGTTCTCACAGGACCTCAGTGTGCATCAGGTTCACCTAGAGGCCTTATTAAAACAAACTGCTGGGCCTCATCCCCCAGGGTTTCTGACTCAGTAGATCCAGGGGAGGGCCTGGGAATTTGCATTTCTAACAAGCTCCCGGGTGTTGCTGCTGCTGGGAGTCTGGGGACCACTCTTTGAGAGCCATTACAATGAGACAGTGCTTTTCAACCCTTGATGTGTATCAGAATCACCCAAGAACTTTGAAAAATTATAAATACTGGGCTCACGCAGACCAATTAAATCAGACTCTCTGCAGGTGAAGCCCAGGCATTTAAGTTTTTAAAGTGGTCCCTAGGTGCAGCCAAGTTTGAGAACCTCTGCAATAAGGGGAACCCTATGTACAATTACAAGGTATTCAAAGCACTAGGTCAGGAGTTTTCAGAATGTGGTCCTGGATCAGCAGTATCAGCATCACCTGGCAACTCCTTAAGAATGCTTTAGGCCCCCTCTCAGACCTACAGATTCAGAAACCCTGGGTGGGGCCCACCAATCTGTTTTAACAAACTCAGTAAATTAAGTAAATCTGAGGTTTGCTAACATTTGAGATCTACTACTCTAAGCTCTTGGCTTCCCTCCAAATGGCCCCCTGGAAGTTGGAGCAGTAATCATCTAGGAGCGGAAATTGAGGCCAGACCCACAGCAAGCTGGATACACCAAGTGCTCAGTCAGTAGCTGGGCTGGTGGAGGGATGAGAGAGGAGACCATTTGTAAGATTGCCAGTGAGGTACCATGGCATGGTGCCGACATCCTTTCCAGGACATCTGGCTTCTAAGCTCTGGAAGATAAGGTCTGCAAATGACTTTGTAATGAATCTCACCCCTGCACACTCAGATGCAGGTCCAGCTTCAGGCAAAATTGAGATGTAGCTAAAACCAAGCTTGGGTCTCCCCTTTGGCCTTTCCTACCCCCCTGCCCTTCACCCAGGTTCCATCCCACTATCACCAATTCTCCAACAAAGTTCTCTCATGGCTTTCATTGTGGTTAAGTTATTCCTGCCCTAGAGGATAGCCCAAATGAAATGACTAATTACACTTGAATGTGTCACCACCTCCCAAGGGTATATTCATTCCAAAAAAAGATAACTGGGGTGGGCAATGTCTAACACAGCAGAACGTGTCTTCAAAGATGGAATATTGGGCATTGACCCTTACTTGGGAAATAGATTATATCATTTAGATGATTATCTGTTTGGCATCAAGTTCCCGTGCTCCAGATTTCATACATCTCTGCCCCCTTTGCCCTCTGTATGCTAAATATAAACAATATGATAGACTGAAAAAATGGCCAAAAATTCTTCCCCTTCCATCAAGAGGTAAAGTCTATTTTAACACCTCTTGAATCTGGGTTGGCCTTGTGACTTGCTTTGGGTAATGAGACATTAGACACATAATGCAGGCAGAGACTTGAATAGCTCTTGAGCTTTGGGGCTTGCCTGTTTACTGAAACCTCCATATAAATGAGCCCAAGCTAGCAGCTTCAGAATGAGAGGCCATGTAGAGGGAAACCAATGCACTCCAACTGTGGGTGAGATCGTCCAACCAGTCAACTTGCCAAATGGCCACAGATAGCAAGCCCAGCAGAGATTAGCTAAGCTGTCCCAAACAGAAAGACCACTCATCTGACCCCTGGGATTGTGAACTAAATAATTATGATTTGGAGCCACTAATGTATGAGTTGTTTGTTATGCAGCAAAAGCTAACTGATACATATGATTACACTAAAGACTATCTTGATCACATCTAAAGATTACCCAGAAAGAGAAATCACCTCAGAAATGTTGCCTTCCTCTGCAGCATCTTCCCTGAACATCCCTCCCCCATATAGCCTCAGCTGCTAGGTTGGTTAGCTCTTACACGTTCTACAGAATCAGTGTTTTGATCTGCTTTGATCTTGCCACTGTAATTTCCAGTTAAGCTTCTCTACCTACCACTGCCCCCTGACTATGAAATCTTTAAGGGCAGAAACCATGTCCCAACTATCTTTATATTTCAAGCCCTTCATTTCCTTATTTGTTGCTCTGAGCTGAACAAAATGGAATACTTGAATATGAGGAATGTGGGGAGTGAGGTAGGGAGAGTGGCCAGCAGTGGTTTGCATTATTCACAGGCTGGAGCCTAGAATCTTCCCTCAGAATCATCCACACTCACCAAACTCACAAGATCCCAGTGAATTGATGCTTATCTGGCCCAGGACCCATCAGAACATGGAAGCCTTTGTCTTGAGAGCCATAGACTATCTGCCTCTTTCACTTCGTAAGAGCTCCTGGGGGAAAAAAATTATTTTATTCAAATATTCCAAAGCTATCTAGTTTGCATTATTTTCCTCATTTTACCACCCATGATGGAACAAGGAGTGGCTCTGTTTATCCATAAGGGCATGTCACAAATCCAGGGCTGCCTATTTAATTCCTTTCTCCAAACACCTGTTTCCTTTAGTCACAGAACCATAACTAATGATTAAAAAATAGCTCACCCTTCTCCAGCTATATAGGGGCCTAGCACTGTGCTCTGAGCTATATATTCATTACATTGTCCAGTCCTTACAATGCTCAGAGAAGTTATTATGATACCCATTAAACAGATGAGGACTCAGAGACATAGAGATGAAAAGATCCATGCACAAGTAGAACCACATCTTTCTGATTCCAAAATGATGTTCTTAAAACCCCAGTGATGCTGAAATGCATGATATAAATACTATATAGCTTTCATTTTGAAATCTTGTGTCTCTCACCCACCCAGGGAGCTGACTCACTTTGCAAAAGAAAGAGAGAGGTGGAAGCTTTGCCAGAGGTCGCACAGCAAGGGGAGGTGATGGTCCCTGGCTGGGCAATCTTGCATCACTGTTTGGCCTGTTCCGAAGATGCGCAGCCTGAAGTGGCCTCGACAAAGCTGCCACCTGAGTACATAGTTAGCAGAAAGGGTCGATGGGCAGTGGCAGGCAGGCAGACAGGGACAGCAAAGAGGAAGATTAAAATAATTACAGCTCTAATTGATGAGCTCTGCTCAAGAGAAGATTAAAAGGGAAAAGGCATATTGAAGATGGCACTCGACATCCACCCTGGGCCAGGTTCCATCTGCCACTGTAGCTGGATCTGTCCACCTCCCTCCTAGCCCTCTGTCCAGCAGCTCCCAATGTGAAGCCCCATGCCACAGCCTTGATGAAAGTCATTCTTTGTGGAAGGCATCAGGCCGAGCTCCCATGAAGAACTGCTTTCACAAACAGCAGGGGAAAGCTCAGAGTAGCGGACAGTGGCCTCCCATTGGCAAACCCCCAGCATCATCGGACTGCCAACAGCATGTAGAAAGTGAGGAAGGAGATGCCAAGAGCAAGGCCAGCCCAGGGCAGGGGACTGGAGCAGCAAAGACAAGACTGTGCCTTGTCATCCGATAACCTAGCCCCAGCAGACACAGCCAGGGCTCCAAGTGCTTCAGCCCTAGTTTCAGCTTAGCACACTTCCTGACTCGGCTTTTGGCTTCTTGTCATTTGGGAGCAGGGCCAGGGGGCAGTTTTACCTTGTCACTGCCACCTTTATGTAGGAATGGTAGAGGAAGGGCAGAAGCAGGAACTGGGACCAGGGAGGAAATGGGAAGGCAGATTAGGAGGGAGTAGTAGCAGCCCCGGCACTTGCCAAGTCCATCTGTTTACATGAAGCCTGAGCAAGGTCAAGAGAAAGACAGGAGGCAGGGAATAGGAAAAACCCTCCAGGTTGCCCTTCCCCTGTACATGACAAGTGATCACACCTAGAAGAAAGACAACGTTGGATACTCATTCCTTATTTTGGGGCTCACTTTTGCCTTGTGACATGATGCAAAGGAGAACCAAATAATCAAACATCAGAGATGCCAGGGTTCACTTTATATTATAGGAGCTGCAGCAAGAATCTGCACAGTGTTCTAAAGAGGGAATGGTGGGTCAGGATGTCAGGGCAAGGGGATCAGACATTCATCCACCGTGGGGGATCTGAAAGTGGAGGGAAACCAAAACACTCTTCTTTCCTCACTGCCAAATTTAAGCCAGTGTTTCTCAAACTGGAATTCCCATACCAATCACTCGAAGCTGCTTTTAAAATGTGGATTGTAATAGAGAAGGGGGTGGGGTGAGGCCTTACACTCTGCATTTCCAACAAGCTCTCACGTGGTGCTGATGCTGCTTTTCCATGGATCACAGTTGGAGTAGCAAAAGTCTAAGCTGTTTGAGAAACAGATAAAAGAACCTAGGTGAAGATCAATGCTAACATGGTTTTGGAGACCGTGGCTGGACACAAGTCTAAATTGGTCTCTATACCTCTTTCTCCCTTCTCCTCCACCAACTGAATTAAGGATGGCTGTGCCTTCAGCACAGGGACATCCTGATTTATCCAGGGTCCTAGCAGGAGAAAATAGAACAAGAGAGCTGAGCCTTGGCTAGGCCTGTCAGGAGCAAATCTTTTTTTTTTTTTTAAAGATGTTATTTATTTGAGAGAGAGAATGAGATAGAGAGAGAGCATGAGAGGGGGAGGGTCAGAGGGAGAAGCAGACTCCCTGCTGAGCAGGGAGCCCGATGCGGGACTCGATCCTGGGACTCCAGGATCATGACCTGAGCTGAAGGCAGTCGCTTAACCAACTGAGCCACCCAGGCGCCCAGTCAGGAGCAAATCTTATTTGGTCTTCTGTATCAGTCAGGATAAAGTAGGCTATGCTGCAGCAACAAACAACCCACGAGTCTCAGTGGCTTAAGAAACAAATGTTTCCTTCCCACTCACATAAAACCTGCTGTGGCTATGGGTGACTCTCTAAGGATTTTCAGAATTCCAAGTTGGTTTCCATCTTCTGGCACCTCCACATTGACCCGGGCTCTCATGATCTCCATGACAGGAGGAATGGGCTGGAGAGCCAAACACTGGCAATGAAATGCTTTCATCTGGAAACAACATGTGTCACTTTTGCTTACATTTCATTGGCCAAAACAAGTCACACAGGGAAAAGCAGATAAGAACGAGGAGATAAAAGGACAAAATGAACTCACTTTCTTCTGGGGCGAGAAGGAAGTAGAAACTTTCTGGCTGCATCCCAACCCCCCAACAGTTTGTTTTGAAGATGACCCATGTTTTTATAAGGAAGCATTTTTTATAAAATTATATTTTTACATGTTACATATTCTAATATAAGTCTCCTTTTGGAGGAACCTGGTATAACTTTTGTATTTTGGATTTTTCATGTGTTCCCAGGTTCTAATCGGAGGAGCCCAGACCAAGGATCCAGGGGACCTCATTTCTAGTTCAGACTCTTCTAGTTCTGTTACATTAGACAACTGATCTTCCTTTTTTTCTGTAAAATTGCACTATATGGAAACTAGGGTAGTTAAAAAGATCCAATGGAATAAAAGGTTTGATGGTAAAAGTGCAAATGTGCCAGGCTATTGTTATATGCATACATCTGTCATAAGAAATCTCCTTAGTCTTTCTCTAACCCTCTATATGAGAATACTAGAAAGTCTCCTCATTTATTTTTGAACGAATTCTGGTTTTTCCAGGGCCTATCTCCTGAGTCTTCTCAGGACAATCTTTAGACATTCCATGGCTCTATAGCAGTGTGGTCTTTTTCTCTCTCCTTCCAGCTCAGGGACAGAGCAAGAGATGGGCCGAAGCTCAGAGGCTGAATGCAACAGGCTGTGTTCTTAACCTTGCCATAGCTAAAATTCTAATAGCTTACTTTAGGTCCTTTAAAAGCACCTAGAGTCAAAACCAACATGGCACAATGTAAAATGTTCATACCTTAATCTGATAAAGGAAATTTATTTATTTATTTTATTTTTAAAGATTTTCTTTTTAAGTAATCTCTACACCCAACATGGGGCTCAAGCTTACAGCCCTATGATCAAGAGTCCCATGCTCTGGGAACTGAACCAGTCAGGTGCCCCTGATAGAATATTTAATAACAAAGCAAAAGCATATCAAAAGCCATCAACACATTGTCCTTAATGGTGAAATGATGAATGCTTTCTTTGGGAATGGAAACTCCTCAGAAAAAAAGGCCAATAAAAGACATTAGAGACAAAGCATGAAATTTTATTGAGAGAAATTAAAGAATACACAAATAAATGGGTTTGTAAGACAATATTGTAAAGATGTAAATTCTAAGTTAATCTGTAGACTTGTAATGTCAAACAATACTCCAACTGCCTGTATGTGTGTCAAAATTTACAAGCTGATTTTACAATTATAAATGAATTCAAAGGACCAAAAAGCCAAACCAACATTGAACAAGAGGAATAATGTTGGATGATTTACTCTCCCAGATATCAAAAATTATTATGAGCTTACAGTAAATAAGTAAACAAGAGTAGACTGAGCAGTGGAGCTGAATACAGATTTGTCCATGCATAGACTGACACTTGATTTATGACAAAATTTGCAGTACAAAGCAGTGAAAAACAATGGACTTTTTGTTAAATGATACTGGATCAACCAAATATCCACATGGAAGAAAATTAGGCTTTTAGGTGAAATATTTATGTCCATATGGAAACAGTGAATCAATTAATCAATGCCACATGGATTGTAGATCTAAATGAGAAAAGCAAAGTAATAAAACTGCTCAAAAACACATAAAGAATATCTTCACAACCTTAGAGTAGGCCAAGATTGTCTTAAGGATGTACAAAAAGCACTAATCATAAGGGAAAAAAGTTGTCAAATTGACTACATTAAAATTAGGAGCTTCTGTTTATCAAAAGACATCATTAAGAGAGTGAAAAGTCACAGACTGGATTAAGATATTTTGGACACATAGAACTGATAAGGAACTCATATTCAAACTATGTAAAGGGCTCCTACAAATAATTCAGTAAAAAACAGAAAACTCAACGGGAAAATGGGCAAAATATTTGAGTATGCACTTAGGAGGATATGCAAACAATCAGTAAATACATGAAAAAGTAAATACACATTAACCTCATTAACCAGCAAGAGACTGCAAACCAAAACCACAAAATGATATCACTACACACACTCCAGAATGGTTAAAAAAATTTTTTAAGATTGTATTTATTTATTTGTCAGAGAGAAAGAGAGCGAACAAGCAGGGGGAGTGGCAGGCAGAGGGAGAAGCAGGCTCCCTGCTAAGCAAGGATCCCAATGCAGGACTCAGTCCCATGACCCTGGGATCATGACCTGAGCCGAAGGCAGACGCTTAACTGATTGAATCACCCAGGTGTTCCCAGAATGGTTAAAATTTTAAAGACTGATAATACCAAGGGTTGGGAAGGATATAGAACAACCAAAACTGGTGAGAGAATAAACTGGCACACCCACTTTGGAAGATTATTAGAAGGACCCATTAAAGTTGAACATATATTTACCCATGACCCAGCAATTCCATGTGCACTAAAAAATATGAAGAATACTCACAACAGCATTATTTGTAATAGCACCAACCTGGTAACAATACAAATGTCCATAAACAGTGAAATGGATAAGTAATAATGTTGTATACATGCAATAAAATACCATGTAGCAATTAAAATGATCTACATAGCAATATGCATGACTCTCACAAACATAATGTGTACTGAAAAAAAAACAACCACAGAAGACTGTATATTGTATGATACATGATATGTGATCAAACAGGGAAGACTGATTGTGATGTTATAGTTCTGGATAATAGTTACCTTCAGGGAGAAAGGAGGAAGAGAAAGTGATGGGATAGGGTATGAGGGAGCATTGGCAGTGCTGATAATATTCTATGTCTGGACCTGGGTGTCAGATATCCAAATGTCATCATTTTGTAATGATTAATTATGCCAAACATTTACCTTTTCTGCACTTTTCTGTAATCATATTATACTTCAATAAAATATTTATTATTAAACATTTTAAATTAAGTTGTTAAGTCACATGTCCCCTAGTGGATTTAGGAATGAGGGAGAATCAATAATCTATAAGACAATGTCTCTAAGGAATTTCTTATAATGAAGAGAGGACAAGATGTGCAAAATAGTTGGGAAAATAGTTATTTTCTTCAAAAGGAGTAAAGATTTGCAAGCTTTTGTGATGGTTATTATTTGTGCAAAGATAATAATTATCTTATCCACTGAAAGAAGGTTCACTGGGCCAAAGAATAGAGTTCATTATTCTCTAACAAAAAAGACTTAGAAAGGTGACTGACTCCTTGCATATTTTCCTTTAGAAAGGTTCATATGAGGATACGACTGGACTTGCCAAGAGTGGAATGAATGGGATGACTTTGAATCAGAAGAACCATAATTAATTGCTAGCTCTCCTGTCTTAGAATCCAGTGTTTCTCAAAGGCATCCCTCTGTCCATTTAACATCCAGCACACAACTTCGGGCCTTTATTTATACTGACTAACCTAAGAGCACCATCTGTCACTCATCAGGCTGTCCCTAGGCTGAGATTCCCGCAGAGGAACTGAGGAGGGCCGAGCTGAGACACCCTTTGTACTTCTGCCAGGACTGATATGTCTGTGAGGACTGAGGACCAACGTGCACATGGCCATGAATCCTGTCTTCTCAAGTCCTTGAGTTTTACAGAACCTGTTGTGTGGAATCAGGATCTGGGATGATAAATTGAGCAGAACCACTCTTGTCATTCCCAGCAAGTCATCATAGATGGAGGTCACAAATGGGAGTGTCTTGATACTGTTTTTGTGAATAACAATGCTTCAAATATCTGGAGTACCATTCCTCTAGGGCACTCAAAATGCTTCCCACTTGGTGCTTTCATGAGCTGTTATAGCACTTAGCTCTTCAGGTTTCTCAGACACCAAAGAGGAAACATTTCCAAGAAACCAACTTAGGGTGAAAATTACCGGTATTGTTAAATACACAGGTAAGTACTCCTGAAACTCTTGCCAAACATGGTCCCACAAACAGCAAAAATATACTTTCAAACACTCATCAAAATGAGAGTTCAACAGCAGACTTCATTCTAATCATGTCAGTAAGAAGCCAACCCAAATCTTGCTCTAAAGAGGAAAGATGTCACACTCCAGTTCCCGGGCAACTGCTTATTTTAGGGGCCTTGTTATTTCTCCCCTGGCCCACTGCAGCAGCCTGGTAATGGACCTAATACCAGTGCTGTCCAGTAGAACTTCCCAGAATGTTGGAAACATTCTCTATCTACACCATCCAACATGGAAGCCAAGCTACGATGAGGGAGAACTAGGAATGTGGCTCCTGTGTTTGCAAATTGAGTTTTATTAATTTTATTATGTGTCCATGGCTGCTGTATTGGACAGCACAGCTATAGCCCCTCCACAGCTCCCCCAGCTGATGTCTTCAGACACAGGGCTCCAGGGGTGAGGCAAGTGACAAAATGCACAAAAGGAGAGAGCAAATGTTGTAGAAAACTAGAATATTATGGCCTAGCACTCATGAATCTCCTCTTCTCCTCTTTTCTCTTAAAGAATTTTTCAAAACCTGAATAATTTTTATAATGTATCTGTCATGAAAAAAAATATTAAAAACAAAATATCTTCAAACCAAACCAACCCTTCCACTGGCTAGCCCTATCCCATCTGTGGGCCACCAGTCTGCAATCTCTATTCTTCCAAAGAGTAGATATATCCTTGTTCATCTCTGTTACAAAAATCATTCTCCAGCACCTGTAAATAAAGCACAGACTCCCCAACTGCCACTTGAGGCCTTCTCCATTGTGGCCTTGGCCTCTCCCAGTTTCCCACATGCCTGGCCATGTACTTGTGTTGGATTGATCTTGGGATTAGTTCTGTACTTTACCCTCTGGAAGGGTCTTCAATTTCCCTAACCCTTAAATAAAACTCATCTCTTCCTGGGGAGCCTGGGTGGCTCAGTCGTTAAGTGTCTGCCTTTGGCTCAGGTCATGATCCCAGGGTCCTGGGATAGAGCCCCCACATCGGGCTCCCTGCTCTGCGGGAAGCCTACTTCTTCCTCTCCCACTCCCCCTGCTTGTGTTCCCTCTCTCACTGTCTCTCTCTCTTTCAAATGAATAAATAAAATCTTTTAAAAAAACCAAAAAACAAAACCTCATCTCTCCCTCTCCTATGATGTTCACTGTCTGCCTTACCACAGAGATAGGAGTCAACACTCATGCCTCCTGACTAGGTGTTAGCCTCTGGAAACCATCCTTCTACAGGCCTAGTTAAGGCGGAGCCTGGCCTGTAGAAAATACTTCATGGATGTTTGTCAAAGTCAGACGAATTGAACAGGGATTCCTTCCTATAACCTTCCGTTGCATTTTCCAAAGCTCCACAGACACCTTAAATACTTGGCATATTCTGGAATGAACAGGCAATCCACACAGGGAAAAACAACAAAGCTAACTTAAAAAGAAGGAGCATCTTGTTTGAGTTCTTGGTCACATGGTAGCACAATCCTTGGCCCAGAAGGAAAGAAATCACATCCTAACCAACCACCAAGAAGATAACAAAACCATCAGTCAATATGTAATACCACCCCAGAAAAAGTATATAACATTGTTAGTGATTTTTCCAGAGTAAAAGAATAAAGAATAATTCCAGAGAGAGTTTTATTCTTCCTATTTTTAAAATGTTTTTAATAAAAATGTTATTTCCACTTATAAAAACAAGCATGATTATTGAAAAAAAGGAAAAGAAAATGGCAGAAGTAAAAAACACTCACTGATAATCCCATTATCCCTAAAATAATAATACATGCATTATGCTTTTTTATGTTTCTGGTTTTTTTGTTTTGTTTTCTGCCAGTATTTAGTATTCCATTTTTAAATTATCATTATAATAGAATTCTTACTATTATTATACACATAAACATAATTTTACTTTTTATAATATTCCCTCAAGTGTATATACTATTAACCACTCCTCTTCCGTTGGTGATTAAATTATTTACAATTTGCATTCCTATAAATAAACTTGAGGAATCTCATCATGCATACAGCTTTTTCCATATTTAGAATTATTTAAAAAGATTTTAAAAAGAGAATTTCTGGGGCAGATTTTGAATATTTTAATGATTCTTATATACAGTACTAAATTCACCATCTTTAGGTTAAGATCTCAGATAGGGAAGCAAATTTAATAAGAGGAAGGGAGTATTGACTAGCACAGTCTTTCTTGTGAAATGAGATGCCTGATCTTATGGCAATATTGCATGCTGTGGTGGATTGCAAAGACAACCACAAATTCTCTCCACCCTTATTTCCATGTTTCTCTGTAATGTGATTCTGAAGCTCCTCCCATCAAGACATGGGGTCTATTTCCCTTCCTCTTGAATCTGGACTTGGCCACATGACCTGGCTTTACTGATGGACATCAGTACACATGACACAACAGAGGCTTGTGATGGATGTGCTGGCTGGAGTCTTGCCCTCTGGCTGCCTTTAGAACTGAGCCACTATGTGAAGAAGTCTGGGATAAAAGACATTGAATAGAGATGAGGTGTGCCATCTGAGTTCCAAGACCAACAAGCCTGTTGATCTCCAGGCACATAAGTGAGGGCATCCTAGACCATCCAGCTCCCAGCCAGCCACAAATACATAAAAGAGCCCAGCAAATATTAATGAAACCATCCAGACAAGCCAAAGAATCATGGACCTAAATAAAATTGTTTTTAGGCCACTAAGTTCAGAGGTAGTTTGTTATGCAGCCTAAGCTAATTAAAACACATGTAGAGTCTAAACAGAAAGAAATAATACTCAGGACACCTGTATCACCAAGACAATACAAAACAATTTCTCCATTTAGATACCCATGAGGCCCCAACCTCACAGCCTGTAGCACCCAGTTCCTTGCTATGTGACAATATGTCCTTACTATGTTTCATATACCAACAGATTTATTTTTAATAGGGTCTAAGCAATTCTGATAACTGCTTCTCCCCTACAAACAGTATTTTCCCTTCAAAAGCATGACCTTTCATGTTGTAAATCTCAGTTTCATATATAACAAAAGCCTCTGTTTTCCACTCACTTAAAAAGAGTCTTCTTACCTGTGAGAAGAAAGGGACAAAGAGGTGTATAGAATCATAACTTGAACCCATTCAACAAAACTCTGGCCCACACCCTTGAACACAGATAGCACACCATCTCTCTCCTCCCCAGCCTCCCACCAACCACCAGATACTGTGAGCCAAAGGAACCTATTATGTTATAAAGTGGAAGGAAGAAGTATGGTTTGGGAATGGGACAAATCTAGGCAACATGCCATATGGTAGAAACCATATTGCAGAATTTATTAATTTCTCAAGATATCACTACAAAGAATGTTGGGCTTGCTGTGTCCTCATGAGATCCCAGAAAGCTGCCCCTTTACATCTGGGTGGGAAGGGCCTTCAAATGGGTTCTGGTATAATGGAAAGAGGCCATAGAGCTGCCTGCCTGTGAACACCAGCTATAAAGGAAAGTCTCCTGTCCAGTTGGCCATATCTCGCATAGGCTGGCAGCAGGAGACCTGGTGATTTGACTGAGAGTTACCTTTCCTATAGCCCAAAGAACAGCCAGTGTCCTCCCTGGAACCTGGCAGTACTCCTGGAGATTAACTGGAGTCCAAGAACCAGCTCTTATTTAAAGGCTTTGTGACCTGAGGCAAGTCACTTAAAAGCAGAGTCCATCTCCTTCACCATTTCACTGATTTCCCTAGGCAGTTGAGAATGGACAGAGACAATTTTCAAATGCAGAATGTTAAGCCAGTTTTGCACTAATCTAGACAATTAGCAGAGGGTAGTGCTGAGCAGATTCTATGTCTTAAATCTTTCATCAGATTCCAAAAGCCTCCAAATTCTTTACCATAAAATTTTGTTGTATGGGAGATTGCAACATAAAACATATGGCCAATTTTAGATGTTGTATGTTGAGATTTTGCTTTAATGGGGATTTTGCTATCTTTGTTCTGCAACAATTTGTTGAGCTACAAAATATGGAATATAGCTTCTGAGAAGCTCTAAGACGTGTATATTTCAGAATCCATGTTAATCAATGGTTCACAATTGTTAATCGGCTCTATAATAATATTGCAGAAGACACCCAAATCTTCCCATCCTTTTTATCAGACCTCCATTCCAATTCTTCATGTTCATGTTCCCTAAATTCTGGCCAGGGACATCCACTCACAAAATTTTAATACCAATTGTCTTAGTTCTCTACTGCTGTCATAACAAGTTACCATGAACTTAGTGACTTAAAACAACACACAGTTATTATCTGCTTGTCCTGTGGGTCAGAAGTCCAACACGGGTCTCACTGAGCTAAAATCAAGATGTTGACAGGGTTGTCTTCCCTTCTGTAAGATCTAGGGGAGAATCCATTTCCTTGCCTTTCCACCTTCTGGAAGTCACCCACATTCCTTGGCTTATGGGCCCTCCCTCCATCTTAAAACTAGCAATACTGCCTCTCTGACCCTTCCTCCATCATCGTATTTCTTTCTGACCACAACTGAGAAGGATCCTCTGCTTTTAAGGAATCATGTGTTTAGATTGGTTCTACCTGAACAATCTAGGATATCTCCCCATCTCAAGACACTTAACTTTAACCACATCTGCAAAGTCCCTTTTGCCTTGTAACGTAACATTTCCACAGGTTCTTAGGGTTAGAAATCTAATCCTCAAATTAGGAACAGGATTTGTGGGGTCATCATTCTGCCTTCCACATTCTCCTTTTGATTATGCCTCTTTGGCTCATGTCTTCTCCTGAATCCCCTACAACTACTCTCCCATCTATAGAGCTTTAAGCAAACCTGTTAGTACCCCAGGTGCCATCTCCTTCGGAAAGCTTTCCCCACTCAGTCCAAAAGGACGTACTATCTCCTCTGAACTCCTTTTAGTACCTTTCTGCTCGAATCCCTTGGCAATAACCATTTTTAGTTACCTTTCTAACTCTACATTTCTTGATTCTCCAACTTGTCATTGGGAGCCCTCCCATCCTACCAAAGAGAGGAGGACATATATGTGAATATTGCAAAGACCCCAAACTCTGCATTATGCAATTTTTAGAGCCCTGTAATATTTGGAAATCATAACTGCTTAATTGATCAATCAAAACTACTTAATGCTAAATATACTTAAATGTACAAGGCAACCTAAAAAAAAAAAGACCGACGAAGTTTGTAATAACTTGAGAAATATCTGTTTGGAATCAAGAGACATTGTAGGAGAAAGCAGTGCACCAGCTTGAGCTCATAAAAGCAGTATGGTGTTGAAGAAGGTTTTTTTTTTGTTTTTTTTTTAAAGATTTTATTTATTTATTTGACAGAGAGAGACACAGCGAGAGAGGGAACACAAGCAGGGGGAGTGGGAGAGGGAGAAGCAGGCTTCCCGCGAAGCAGGGAGCCCGATGCGGGGCTCGATCCCAGGACCCTGGGATCATGACCTGAGCCGAAGGCAGACGCTTAACAACTGAGCCACCCAGGTGCCCCCGAAGAAGGTTTTTATAGATCACAGAAACCCCTTCTCCCCAACCTGTGGAGACGCTCGGTATCATCTTCCCCGGAGATTTATATTCTTTATAAAATCCTTCTGGCAGACAGCACCTCCAGTTTCTGTCCTCCATTCCAGACTTCCTGGTAACCAAGGCTTCATCCCATTTAAGGATCCTAAGCTGACTTAAATCCAGCAAACTACATAAAAAATCTAGCTCCCAATTAAGGTTATAAAATATGTTGGGCAAATAGGATGTGAAAAAGAGGGATTAGAAGGGCCCAAAACAACTTGCTGGACAATGGAGGAATGCAGGGCAGGTGTCTGTCTGTGTGGGTTTCCGAGATATCAGGTGGTCTGGTCTCTGGAGTACCCATAAGTCCCTAGGGAGAGTGAGGCTAGGGGAAAATTCTGACATGTTCCCATTTCCCAGCATCATTTCTTCTACTTGGCTTTAAAAGGCTATACTTACTACAGGTTATCATTGAAAATGCAGCTTCCCTTGGGAAACAAGGCTGTGCTGCCTGGGGGCAGAATGGCTGTGTTCTGTGTGTGTGTGACTCTGATGGAGAGAGTATATAAAGCTGCTTCTGCAGAGCTTCAAAGGATGGACCTAGAATCAGTGGGCAGAAGAAATAGGAACTTCAGCTTAATGATAGGAAGACATTTTTTAAGAGTCAGAAATGTCCTCAAATGAAGTGGGCTACCTCTGGACAGGTTACTCTGTACCTGACTGTTGCACAGAAGATGGCATTTGATGCCATCGTCTTCTTTTAGGCCTTGATCAAAGGGATCATTGCTTTGGAGGGGACGAGACACAACTGTAGGAAGACTGGAAAACACAGGCTTGGGGTGAACTGAAGATGCCTTGAGTTTGAGACAGTGCCATGGACCCGCTGGCATCTCCAAAGAAAAGTAGAGTATAAGGGATTGGCTGGCTGCAAAGGTCTTGATTGTGGCGTTCTGAACTTCAGGGCTGGGCCACCAACACTTGCACACAGTGATGTCAGGATTGGAGAACAGACTCCTCATGAGAGGACTAGCATCCTACTGCAAGGGGAAACACACTTCACTGATAGAATTCTCAAAGGCTCTTAGACAGTGCCAGCTAACGGCTGTAGCAGACCAGAGATGGATGTGGAAGTAAAGAAGGAGATGTAATCAGTGCCAGCAGACAGCGGTCCTGTTTAAGACACCGCTGACCAAGGCTGCTTTAATGAGGGAAACCTCACCAGCAGAAGCTGAGAGGCCACAGGATGCCCATAAAGAAGACCCTAGAGGAAAATCTCCAAAGGATCTTGCTACCCCCAGCAATGGATTTTTGTTTGTCTGGTTTTTTTTACTTGAAAAATAGTTTTTCTTGGGTAAAGATGCCACTTCCTTGAATGAAATTTGGGCCGATTATCTACTGCCTAACATAAATCATATCCATTAATATGTGCAGAGTGACTTAAGGCATATTGTAAGTGCTCAATAATTGTTATCTAACACTGTGATTACATTCATCCTGAGGGAGAAGAGGCACAACTGCAAATACCCTGAAAAACACATATTTAAGGAACCTACTTATTTTTTTTATATGTATCCTTTCATAGATCATTAAGAGAATCCTTGTCCTTTTCCATCTCAAATAAGGCAAAGGTAAGATATAATTGTATTTCACTGTGAGCTTGTGATTTCTATTCCTTGGGGTGGAAAAGAGAGGGTGTTGGAGGGAGCAAGAGAGAGACATACTTTCAGCTTGGTCCCCCCTCCCCCATGGACTTGGCCTCAGGCTGTGTGTAAGGGATCTCTTCTCAGTCCCAAACACTGAGGGATCAATACTCCGTAAGGCTCAGTATAGTTCGGATAAATGATGGGCTGGAGGCAGTATAGATAATATGCCTATGTTCTTTGGCTTTATATTTGATGGTGCATGTGCAAACTTTTGATATTCTCTTAGAGTGCATTGTATTGTGATCAAAGGATCCCCCAAATGGCCTAGCCAAAAGGCCCCTCCAAGTTTGACATGTTCTTGAGCAAAACCTGCTTGACATTTCCCAAGGAGCTATGGAGCACTGGGAAATTCTTAATGAGGAGTGTTGTTCTGTGGCAGCCTCAGCCTATCAATAGTCAGTGTTGTGGTTGGACTGGCCCATGAGTGCAAGACGGCCTTCAGCAACCACTATCAGGAAGCTTTGAAAAAAAAATAGAGGTATATTACTTACGAGACCTGGAAATCACACAGCATACCTGGGGCCACACAGCAAGGTCATGGGTAGAGAGAGAGAACATGCAAGCCAGGAGTTCTGCTTTTTGGGGGGTTGAGGGTGGGGGCCTATAGTTTCGCAGGTTCATTCTTTATTGGTGAGGTTAAAACATAA
The DNA here is from genome assembly GCF_054177405.1 of Leptonychotes weddellii. Classification (NCBI taxonomy): domain Eukaryota; kingdom Metazoa; phylum Chordata; class Mammalia; order Carnivora; family Phocidae; genus Leptonychotes; species Leptonychotes weddellii. The sequence continues at coordinate 36,450,054 of NC_138378.1, forward strand.
GAGCAAAAATTTAAAGCACAGGAAAGAGAAAAGACAAGTGGTCCAAATGGTCAGTTATCAAAATCAACCAATATGTCTAAATTGAAGGAGCCACAGTCCTAGGAGGTGACCGGGTGCTTTATCCTGTTGTATGGCCGGCACTGTGTCTATTCCAGATAGCCATCTGAGAAGTGGATGCCTCTTTGAAATGGATGCCTTGGCAATCAAAGCTTAAGTCAGGCACTTGCATTACAAAAAAGAAAACCCCTCAAAACACTATCAAAGCTTGCATTATGAGTGTCATCTGGACTATTCTCATTGGTGTGTGGCAAATAAAGATCAGCTTTCCAGGGCAGGGGTAGGATGGGGAGGCTGAAGTTCTGATTTTTAGCATCTGCCAATTTCTGTGGTGTAAGAACTTCCAACACAACCAATTTCAGGCTATCAGTGGCTCACAAAATATTTCATAATTTATCTATCATCCCCCAACCCCAAGCCAGGATGAACTGGTTCACACTAGTGATTCTATTCTGGTTTGCCTATGGCAAAAGAAAATCTAATTTGGTTACCTAAGAATTGCCCCCAAGACACACACACACACACACACACACACACACACACACATTTAAAAATAAAAGGTCCTTTCTTGGGGCACCTGGATGGCTCAGTTGGTTGAGGGTCTGACTCTTGATCTCATCTCAGATCTTGATTTCATGGTCATGAGTTCGAGCCCCATGTTGGGTTCTGTGCTGGGCGTGGAGCCTACCTGAAAAAAAAATGTCCTTTCTTCCACATTGCATATGCAAGAGTACCACAATCGAGCTAATTAACATATTCATCACCCCACATAGTCATCTTTGGTGTGAGTTTTGGTTTTGGGTTTTGTTTTTGTTTTTTTGTTTTTGATGAAAACAATTAAAATCTCAGCAAATTTCAGGTATACAATACAGTATTGTTAACTACAGTCACCGTGCTGTGCATTAAATTTCCAGATTTTATTCATTCTGCATACCTGAAATGTTCCACCTTTTGACCAACATCTTCCATTTTCCCCACCTTCCACCCTGTGGTACTACCACTCTCTGCTTCTAGGTGTTTGACATTTTTAGAGTCCATGTATAACTGACATCATGCAATATTTGTCTTTCTCTGTTGCATTTATTTCACTTAGTATAATGTCCTCCAGGTTAATCCATGTTGTCACAAATGACAAGATTTCCTTCTTTTCTAAGGCTGAATAATATTTCATATATACACACACATACATATATATGTATACATATATAAAATATGTACAGAGAAAATACATATAAAATATATATTATATAATTATTATATTTTCTATATTATATAATATAATATATATTACATATTATATAAAATACAAATATATGTATATATATATATCACCTTTTTTTATCAATTCACTCATCAATGGACACAGGTTGTTTCCATATCTTGGCTATTGTGAATAATGTTGCAAAGAACATGAGAGTGCAGGTATCTCTACAAGACCCAGATTTCATTTCTTTTGGATAAACACCCAGAAGTGGAATTGCTGGATCATATGGTAGTGCTATTTTTAGTTTTTTAAGGAGCCTCCATACTATTTTCCATAATGCCTGTACCCATTTACATTCATGCCAACAATGCACACCCTCACCAATGCTGTTGTCTTTTGTCTTTTTGATAATTCACATTCCCCAGTTTACCGAAAGGATGCTCTTCCCAAGAATTTTGAATTTCTTTTGAGCACAGTTAGAGTTTACTTTGTTATGCCTATTTTATAGACTTTTATTTATTTTATATAAAAATGAATTGAGACTTGTAGATGGTGATCAAGTTAAGAATAGAAATAAGATCGGAAGCAAGCATGGTAGATAATAAATGCTTATAGAATGAGAGAATGAACAAATGAATGAGAGAGTAAGTGATGAAAGGATGCCTTAAAGAAGAAGGACCCTTGATGAGCCTATCAATTACACTGCCTATGTTGCTGTCTTCTCTGTTTTCCCATAAGGGCAGCATGAATGGATTTTCCAAACCCACTGAGAGCGTGAGCAAAGAAAATGGACTTAAATGTTTGGGCTAGCAATAAGGGGAACCTCTTATCCTGAAAACAGAAAGCCTATAATATTCTTCATGAATATCTAAATTTTCTCTGCTCATCAGATGCAGAGCAGTACACATTACAACAATAAGATGCTCTTGAGTTAGCCTTACCTAAAGGCAGTAGCTGGACCTCATGACATTTGGAGGCATTACTAGACCAGCTTGATTTATTATAAGAGGTGGTGAGGCATAGCTTAGGAGGCAGGAGCTTCCTGGGCTTGAATATCAACCAGTTGTGTACACTTGAGTTTTTTAACCTCCCTGGCAGCAGGTTTCCCCTTCTGTAGGTAGGAAATGAAAACAACACCTACTACACTGTAATGATTAAAGATCATACTCATAAAGTGCCTGCCTGATTCATAGAACTTGTTCAATAATTAGTGGTGGTGGTTACTAGTACTGTTTATTAAAACTGTAAAGATAAGCATCATTGTTTTTCAGCCTCTTATCGAGCCTGGGCAAGAAACAGATGACTAGGGGCACCTGGGTGGCTCAGTCATTAAGTGTCTGCCTTCGGCCTGGGTCGTGATCCTGGGGTCCTGGGATCGGGCCCTACATTGGGCTCCCTGCTCAGAGGGAGGCCTGCTTCTCCATCTCCCACTACCCCCCTGCTTGTGTTCCCTCTCTCACTGTGTCTCTCTCTGTTAAATAAATGAATAAAATCTTAAAAAAAAAAAAAAAGAAACAGCTGACTGGACTTAGGGCATGCAAAGTCCTCCCTTTTGTCCTGTAAGAATCGTGCTGGTCACAATGCTCAGAAAATGGCCAGGGCACATGAGAGCTCTTGTTGCCAGGTGAGGAGTCTTGGCTAGTTTCTGACCACCGAACTCCTGAAGGCCAGCAGAGGTGACCCAATGTTGTCTCATTCTTCAGTTCCTCTCACTGCCCTTTCAGCTTCCCCAAGATCACCTTTGAGAGGCTAAATTCAGTCTCATGTAGCTAATATTAATATCTCTTCCCCAGCTGTGGAAGGTGAGAAAGAACAGAGTTCAGCTTTCTAGGCTGGAAATAAAAATTCAAACTGAACTCATTACTGCCTCTAAATAGCCTCTGTGTAACAGCCAAGCCACCTCTAATTAAGTCTAAAATGATGATCTCCTATGAGCAGTGCTTTATTGATTATACCCAGCTCAGTACTAATCAATCATTCTATCTTGGATTTCTGCCACAGTCTGGAGCTGATGAGCAAGGCTTCATAGTGCTTCATGGATGTGTATGAATGCTCAGACTGTAGACGGAAGGCTTATTAAGTCCTGGCAGAGGTTTCTACCAGAGGTTTTGATATATTCCTCTGTATCCCAGTGAGGCCCAGTTGCTGGGTCAGCAAAAATTTGGTCTGCAGACACAAGGATTTCTTGTATTCCTGTACCCAGGGGGAAGACCCAAATTAGTCCTTTCTGAAGTTTCACTAAAGCTCTCAGTCTCTGGGGAGTTGGTGTATACATTATCAATAACTATGTAATAAGCCACTGAAATTTAACTCACAATTCCGTGGGTTGGCAATTTGGGCTGGGCTCAGCTAGCTGGCTCTTCCGCTTGTCTCAGCTGAGCTCATTCATGCATATGAAGTCACTGGCAGGTCATCTGTGAGTTGGTTGACTTAGGATGACCTCTGCTTAAATAGTTCATCTCCTTATGTGTCTCATCCTCCAGCAGGGCTGGCCCCGACTTGCTCACGTGGCTGCTCAACAAGGCTCCAAGTGCCACAAGAGAATGCACAAAACACTCTCCAAGTCTCAGTCTATATCATGTTTGCTTTTGTTCTATTAACCAAAGCAAGTCACATGGCCAAACCCAGAGTCATTGTGGAAGAGCATGACCCATAGACAAGCATACAAAGAGATATGAGTTATTCGACCACAAACTGAAGTTGATGACCTTGATTCTTTAGCGTAGTTTAAATCTACCCATGCTTCCTCATTTCAGCTAATTTTTGTGGGATGTGGATTGAGTTCCTGCTTACCTTTCATTATCAAAATACTATCTCTTGATTGTCTACCACATAGCAAGCAAGCATGATTGGAATTATTTACCATGTATTACAGGATCCATACAGTAATCCTACAGGGCAGGTATTATTGTCTTTCACAGAGGAGGGAAATGAAGCTTAGACAGTGAAGTGACTAGTCTGAGGTTGCCTCTGTTCCACTAATGGCAGAACTAAGATTTGAATCCAATTTCATCTGATGTCAAATTTCAGATTCTTAACACACCTTCCCATAAACCACTAAATGTTTTTTAAAATGATTTAGTGAATTCCTTTTCAATTATGAAGCATCAGATACTTTGTTAAAGAGGATGGTAATTACTATGCATACATTGCCACAGGCAGATGTGTCTGCTTCCAGAAGCTTCTTCCTCAAGGGCCAGGGAATCCCAACGGTGAAGACGATAAAAAGGCCTAGCTCTGCCTTCAGGCCTCTTCTGAAATAAGGCAAGTGAGCACCTGGGAGCCATGAAGGCCAGAGCATCTGTGGGTCCTCATGGCATTCAGGGCTGCTGTGGGCCTGCCTGAGGGTATGACAGGGCAGTCTGAAAACAGAAAAGAGAAGAGTCATTTTCTCACTTTCCAAGATGTCAAAGCCAGCCTCCTGAAGTCTCGCTACCTCACAGAGGGCTTTGGAAGATTGCCCTGATTGGCAAAGAGCTTGGAAGGTAAAGGTGCCCTGGGACCATGCAGGCTCTGGGATGAGAATGCCTAAAGACAAGAACCTCAGATTCTAACCTGCCTGGTTTCCATCTGCAGAAAGGAAGACACTGTTGTATCCATGTCTCCCTCTAAGGTGTACCTTTGGGGTCTCCCCTCTTTGCTCTGCCTGTCCCAGCCTTGTGCTAGCAGTGGCTAGCAGAATCACAAGCTACTGATTTTTAAGAAGAGTCTAGAAAACCAGACTGGTTCAACCTTTGGAAAATGAGAAGGGACTGGAAGCTAAACACGTTTTTTGCCTAATTCACTACACTGACAAGGAGGCTGATTAGCACATTGCAGCGTATAAGGTGTTTGACCTACAGCTTCTTATTATACTTTTATTACAGCCTTGGAAGGAAGGTCAGGAAGGGACAACCACCTGCTTTTGCACATCAGGTCACTAATCTCAATAAGCTCAATGGGTAACTTGCCCAAGATAACTCAGTGATCTGAGTTATTTTGGATAAGAACTACAATCAGGGCTTTCAGCATCATGGTTGATGTTTTATTTTGCTTTAAATTTTCTCTTGTGGGGTTGGCATTCCTTAGATGGCCTTGATTCTTGAATAATTGGAGGAAAGGTATGTTTCTGTAAATCGAAGCATGGCATCATCTGCCTCCCAGTTCTTGCAGCCACAAATAAGACCCCCAAATTCCTGTTGTGGTTTACGGGGCCAACATGGGATATAGGAGAACTGATATAGTATCAACTACTTGCTTCTATTTTTAAGTAGTTTGAACAGTACTTTTGGATATCTCTCAAAGAACAAATCACTGAGTAGACTGCCCTGAAGAAGAGATTCAGTAAGAAGTGTTTAGGGTCTCACTGATTTTTTCCCAAGTCTCTGAAGTCCTGGCTTGAAAACTTCTAGTTGTCTTCCTATGCACAGAGGCCAACCATCATGTTCACCAGCGTGGCCCATCTGCCACCATGTATCATGCAGTTTTATTCATTTTCCCTATATCCTCAGCTTTGACCAAATGACCCTCCAAAGGTCTCCCCAATTCCCCTTTGTATGAGATGGACTTTCATTTTGAATTCCTTATATCCTCCTCTTCGGGAAATCCTGTCCACTCTCACAGTCCAGCTCAGAACAAAACCTCCTTCCAGGCTACACCACTCAGTGGCAACTCTATTGGCCTCGTGGCTCAGGCCAAACACCCAGAATCATCCTTGGTTTTTCCTCTTACTCCCTATATTCAGTCCATCTGCAAACCCTGTTAGCTCTACCTGGTGAGTGAGCCTTTTCCATCATCCCCATCACACTGTGGCTGGTCCAAGTACAAAAGCTCCTCAGTGTTCATTATTTGACATGATCACATAATACACTTTGTGGTGGCTATTTTCACTATATCGGGTACCTTTGGAAGACAGGAACCATGATTTATATATCTTTGTATAATAATGCTATCACCTCATATGTGAATGGCAATATAGTTCACAAGCATTTGAACTTGTATATTATATATTGCCCCCCACCATTTCATAGGTGAAGAAAGAAGCTCAGAATGGTTCCTTGTCACAGCCAAAGGCACAGACCTCCCTGGTGGTAGAGCTGGGCCTCGGGTTCCGAGTGTATTGCCTTGTACCCAGCAGGTCCTCATTAAACAGCCCCTTAAAATGTGTCTTTACCCTTTCCAAACAAGAGTACAGGAAGGTGGAAGGGTGCATAATATAAGCAGACTTGAACCCTGCATCTCTGTAGGTGCACATTTCCAAAGTGTGCACTAGGGCAATTTACTAATTTAATTAACATGGTGACCCATCAAGATACTATCCAAGCTTTTGTTTGCATCTTTATAGATGCCTCAAAAAGAACTAAAGAATTTTTTCACCCCCAGGGATATTCATAATAGCTCCAAACTGAAAACATTCCAAATTTCCAAGAATAGGAGAACAGATAAATAAATTATAGTAGAGTCTCCCAATGGAAGCAATAATACAATACAAAGCAACAATAATATAAATGAACTACTGCTAGACACAGCAACAAGGATGAATCACACATACCTGGTGTTGAGTAAAAAAAAAAAAAAAAAGAAGGAATATATACATCTGTAGTGTATGATTCCATTTGCCTAAAATCCAAGAACACCTGAAAAAACAAATATATTGTGACAGAGGTCAAAATAGTAGTTTCCTCTGGATGGGTGGGGAAGGTTACTATTGATTATGAAAGCGTGCAGGGAAGCATTTTGAAGTGCTGGGAATATTCTATATCAAGATGCAGCAGGCTATGGCCATGAGCCAAATCTGGCCCACCGTCTGATTTTTGTAAATAAAGTTTTCTTAGAACATAGCCACACCCATTTATTTATATATGGCCACAACTGCTTTTGGACAGCAAAGGCAGAGTTGAGTGTTGCCATTAAGATGGTATAATAATAATCTAGGCCTGCAAAGCCTAGATTATTTACTATATGACCCTCTACAGAAAAAGTATGCTGATTTCTATTCTGTACCATGATCTAAGTAGTGGTTACATGCACGTTTATCTATGAAACATTTCATCAAGCTATGTATTTTATTGCACTAAACACTAAGGAAGGAAGAGAGGGAAGGAGGGAGAAAGGAAACTTTAAAAATAGAGAAATACATCCTAAAGCAAGTCATTTGTAAAGGTTATGTTGTGTGTCACACTGGTGGATAGAAAAAGATACAACCACCTTGTGACTGAGAACCATATCTTGAGCTACCAGGAAGGGGGAAATCACGCTGTTTTCCAAATGGGCTAATTCACACTAGGTGCTGCAACCTTGCTTCGGTCGCAGAGACTCTCGTACAACCTGACCTTGAATCCTTGCTCTCATACTTCCTCAGTGTGTGACCTTAAACAAGTAACCTCCCATCTCCAGCCCTCAGTTTCTTCATCTGCAAAATGGATGTAATAATAACACCTACCTAGTGGTCCATTAGAAGAATTAAATGGCACAAATGTACGTTAAGTGCTGAGCATAGCACCTGGAAAAAGCCTCAGTAACTGTTAGAGAATATTATGAAAACCATAGATGTTCTTTCCAGGAAAATAACTCATTCACATGCACAGACTTTGAAACAAAATAATAGGGGAGTCAGGGCTGTCCCTTAAGCCCAGGGTGGGCCCTAGTTCTTGCCAATACGACATCACATAGGCATGGCAGGCCCTGTGCTGGCTCCAAAGCCCCAAGAATGCTCAGGGCTGGCACACAGCACCCACCCCCCCCACAGGCAACCATCAACAGCCCTGAGGGGGCCCCTGGCAGCCTGGTGGCAAACACACATCTAAGTGTACCAGCTTCAGTGCCAACTTGCCAGGTGACAGGATCCAGGGAGTACTGAGGGGAAAGCACTGAATGGCACCTGCTGGGGGCTGAAGCCAGTCCTCCGCCTGGAGCTGGGCCTTCAAGTGTGGAGTTGCAGACAGTAGAGCCCCTAGCAGCAACATGGAGACGAAAAGCAGTGGGCATAATGGCTCCTCAAATTCATTCATCTCTACGGCCTTCAGGGACTGTTTGTCATTTGCTGGAGCACAGCTGGCCTCCCCGGAGGTACACTGTTTGTGAGAACAAGGGGCAGTCATGCGCCAGACAGCTGGAGAGGTCCAGTCTCCACCAGACAGGTGTAGTGCTCTATTCCTTGGTGAGGGTGCACAGACTTTCTCCACACCCCGCTTGGGGAAGGCATGAGCAGGTGCCTGGCAGTGCGCACGCTGCTGGGAGATACGCATCTGATGTTCCTTGGCCCTGCAGGGAATCACATGGGGACAAGACCACTTGCTACCCCTGCGGCCAAGCCTCGCTGGCATCTGGCCGAGGGTCCTACATGACGAGCTGTGGAAGGGCTGGGAATCAGACACATTGCTGTCAAAGTGCAGGGAGAGGCTTTGTGATTCCTCTGTGAAGGACAAAACAGCTTCTTAACTTCTTACTGTTTTCCCAGCAGGAAGACAACCTAGATTCCTCACTGTTTTCTGATGCCTTCTTCATAGTTGAGCAGTAGGACTCCCACATCTTGCAATCTCAGGTTTGTTTTTTTTTCCCTAAGTAAAGGTTCTCTTTCTGTCATTGCCTAGTGATAGATCTGTTTTCAAATTCACTCAAGTTGGTGGCAGAATTCATTTCTGTGCGGCCATAAAACAAAGCTGTGAGCTGAAATCCACCCTCAGCTTCTAGAGGCCTCCTGCAGTACCTTGCCATTTGGCCCTATCCACAGGTCATGTCACACAACATAAAAGCTTGCTTCTTCAAAATTGGCAAAGGAGAAAAAGGGCAAGTCTAGTAGCAAGATAGTCTTACATAATGTAGCATCATGGCAGTGACATTCCATCACTTTGCCATATTCTACTGATTAGAAACAAGTCATAGGTCCCAGCCACATTCAAAGGGAGATTGTACAAAGGCATGAATACTGGGGGGGGGGGGCAGGGGTGGGCAGGAAATAAGGGAACCACCTTAAAGTCTGTTCATCACAGAGAACAAAAAGAGAAGTCCCAACTTTGGGAGCTATGGAGATCAAGGAGAAGTGATTAGATATTCAGGTCTTGAGACCTAGAAGAAGAAAAGATCAATGCATACTGGTATTACTGAACTGCACCTTCAAGTATACGTTTAAAAAAAGAAATATCTTTGTACGTGCAAAGCTCTTAGATGTTGCAATGTCATGCATCATTTAACATTTGCATATATCCTGTAATGGAGCTTCATTTAACAGATGAAAAAGCTGAGATCCTGGTAAGTTACAAAACTCTCCCAAGTAATCTCTATCAAGCTCCTCGCTAGATTTTTGCAAAAATTAACAAACAGATCCTAAAACTCTTATGGAAATGCTAAGGAACCCAAATACTCAAAACTCTCTTGAAAAAGAACAAAGTTGAAGAACTCACACCTTTCCAATTTTGAAACATACTATAAAGTTACAGTAATTAAGACTGCAGTACTAGCATAGTAGACATATAGACCAATGGAACAGAAGTGAGATTCCAAAAATAATTTTTTATATTTATGGTTGATTATCTTCAAAGATGCCATGACAATTTAATGAGGAAAGAGTAGTCTTTTCAACAAATAATATTAAGAAAATTGGATACTCACGGGCACCTGGGTGGCTCGGTTGGTTGGGCGACTGCCTTTGGCTCAGGTCATGATCCTGGAGTCCGGGGATCGAGTCCCGCATTGGGCTCCCTGCTCGGCGGGGAGTCTGCTTCTCCCTCTGACCTCCCCTCTCTCATGCTCTCTCTCTCAAATAAATAAATAAAATCTTTAAAAAAAAAAAGAAAATTGGATACTCACATGCAAAAGAATGAATTTGGATCCCTACCTCACATTATATAAAAAAAATTAACTCAAAAATGGATCGAAGAACTAAATGGATCTGAGAGCAAACACTCTTGAAAGAAACCTTATGCATAAGTCTCATGCCCTTGGATTAGGCAATGGTGTAGATGACATCAAAAGCACAAACCACAAAAGGAAAAACAGATAAATTGAGCTTCATCAAAATTAAAATCTTGTGCTCCCAAGGACGCTATCAAGAAAGTGAAAAGACAACCCACAGAATGGGAGGAAATATTTATAAATCATCTGTCTGAGAATATACATAATATATTATTTTGCAACTCAATGATAAAAAAACAAGTAACCCAATTTTTTTAAGGGATAAGGAATAGGCATATGTATAAATGGCCAATAAGCACGTGAGATGATTCTCAACATGATTAGTCATTGGGGAAATGAAAATCAAAACCACAATGAGATACAACTTTGTACCCACTAGTATGGCTATCATGGAAAAGACAGGTAACAACAAGTGTTAGAAAGAATGTAAAGAGATTGGAACACTCACACACTGCTGGTGGGAAGGCACAATGATGCAGCTGCTATGGAAGACCGTCTGGCAGTCCTCAAATGGTTAAAGATGGAGCTACCGTACAACCTAACAATTCCACTCCTAGCTATATACCCAAGAGAACCGAAAACATATGCCCACACAAAAACTTGCACACAAACATTTGTAGCAGCATTATTCGTAATAGGCCAAAAGTGGAAACAACCTAAACGTCCATCAGTTGATGAATGGATAAACAAAATTCGGGATATTCTGATGATGGAATATCATTGAGCCATTTGAATGAGTGAAGTACTGATACATTCTACAACATGAAAGAAACTTGAAAACATTATGCAAAGTGAAGAAAGCCTGACACAAAAGGCTACATATCATCTGATTCCATTTACATGAAATATCTAAGATAGGCAAATCCATAGAGACATAAAATAGATTAGTGGTTGCCAGGGGCTAGAAGAAAAGAAGAATGGGAAGTGACTGTTCATGGGTACAGGGTCTTTGGAATGATGAAAATGGTCTGGAATTAGGTAGTCATGATGGCCACATGACTTCGGTATTATATTGAAAACCACTGCATTGAGCACATTTAAATGGATAAATTTTGTGGTATGTAAATTATAGCTCAATTTAAAAAATGATTCATGAACCGATAAACAAGAAAGAATCTTGAAATGTGAGACTAACACAGTCACAACAAATAAATCAGTGTGCTTATTCCTAGCATTAAGGTCATTTTTGAGATTGCTAATTAAATATTTGTTGAATAGACCATGAGTACACAAAATGCTATCTACAGAGGCTTAGAGAATCATAAACAGTAAGTTTGAGTGGAATGGGAGAGCAGACAGCTCTAATATTAAAAAGCTACTCATGAAGCACATACATTTCTGGTTAGAGTATAAAACGGTACACTTTTTGGTGACTTCTTATGAAATTAAATATATATCTACCCTATTGTCCAGCAACTTCACTCTTAAATATTACCCAAGAGCAATGAAGGAATATGTCCACAAAAAGACTTGTACAAGAATGTTCTTAAAAGCTTTAGGACAAATGACTCCACACTGGAAGTAATCCAAATGTCTATCAACAGGGGAACAGATAAAGAAATTGTGGTATTCATGCGGTGGAATACCAGTCAGCAATAAAAAAATGAATGAACTACTCACAACAATAAAAGTGAATTTCACAACATTATGTTGAGTAAAAGAAGCCAGGCCCAAGATAACGCACACTGTATGGGAACCAGCTAAGTTATTGTGAAAGCAGCCAAAAAGTGGTGGTTTCCAGGGAGAAAAGAATCGACTGGAAATAGGCATAAGGTAAACTTATGGAATGACAAAAAATTCCTTATCTTATTTTGACTAGTGTTAATGTGATTGTATAGAATAACCCAAACCCATCAACTGAACATTTACTATCTGATACATTTTACTGTATGTCATTTAGATCTCAAAACAAAAACAAAAATGTTACATGATTATAAGATCTTTTTAAAAATCTCATAAATCTGATGTGCAGCCACATTTAGAAAACACTGTTTTCATCTAAGAACTCTTTTTCTCTAAGTTGCAGGAATAGCATGTATAGAAAGTTCTATTCACCAATATTTTCTTGTACTTCCAAGGCTCCAGTAATGGGATCTCGACAGAATTGGTCATAGCAGCTTAAGGAAGCACCTTGGTACGGCAATGCAGCAACTTCTTAGTGATGTAAATGAATGAAGTTTGGAAGGACGGTGGTCAAGTCATTGCATTTTCTAATAAAAATATTAACGACTTTGCATACTATGCAACATGGACTCCTCCAGGAGCTTTAAATATGGTAAATCATTTCTTTCCTCAAAATAACCCTGTGAGTTCAGTACTAATACCATCAGCATTCTGTAATTGAAGAAACTGAGGCCCAGGACAGAACTGGGTGATTCCTGAGGTCAGGCAGGTAGTAAGTGTGCCAGCTTTGTATTCTGAAAGGTGTTGGTCTGGCAAATTTGGCGGGGATTTGAAATCTCCTGGGGACCATTTAAAAATGTGAATGCCTGTGGACCTGCCCTCAGAAATTCTGATTTAGCTGGTCTAGGATACAGCTAGACATCCCAATTTTTTAAATCTCCCCAGGTGATTCTAATGAGCACCCAGAGTCAAGAACCACTGGTCTGGACTCCTCGATTTTTATGCCTCTGATCTACTGCCTTCTCTGAATCAAACACTCAAATTCTTCTAAAGCAGGTCTTTCTAACCCAGGCTAGAAATGTATCCAAAATTTGGTATTTGGGCATGTACCATTTTCTTAGCAAGATGATTTCATCAGACTCTCTGTAATAACCTTGACTCAAAAAAATGTTAAGAACTATTCCAAAAGGGGTAATAAAAATCACAAGATATTAGAGCAAATGCCTCTGTGAATATTTAATTTTTTTTTTCTCTACTTTGGTGACAGAGAAGCCAGAAAGTCGCCTAGTTGTTTTTAGGAGTCAATCACAGTAGAACCACAAAGATGTCCTTTTTCCTTCAGAAGGATGTAAAAGCCTTGGAAGCAATGGTAGCTCTGTGGTCTAGAAAAAGGGGTAAAATGAGAGTTTAGCAGGAGAAGCAGCAAGGGAATGGGGTCAAGAGGCTGTAAGTACATGATGGGCTGACAAGCAATCTATCTGCTGACTTCCTGGAGGTCCTGGTTATATTTAGGGCTGAGAAGCTCAGTACTTTAAAACAAAGAAAGAGCATGCCTTGCACAGCTGGTTCTGATAGGGTAGGTGCCCTCCACCACCACCACCCCAGGGTCTCTTGCAGCTTAGGCCAGCATTGACCACTGGCTGAGAAATTCTAAAAAAGGAGGTGATACTGACCTGGTATAACTGGATGTCATCAAAGAATCCTGGCAGACATGATACAGAGACCACTGCAGGGCTTTTGGAGGATCCATAAATAAAATACTTTTCCTTGGTGGCCCATCCAACTGACGACGGCCATTTTGTTAGCTACCAGTCAATCAGCCTCTCACCTAAGGAGAGAGAAACAAGGAGGACAATGAGGTTCCCTGGAAATTTTCAAATTGGCAAGAGCACAGGATGAAGAGCTTGCTCTCTAGAGTAAGATAAACCCCAAGTCCAATGTCCTATTTGCCAGTGACAAATCACGTCGTTTTGAAAGAAATGTTGAACTGAGCTCCCATCCAGGAAATGGGGATAATAATGCTATTGACCCCCTCAGGTTGTTAGGAACAGTAATGAAATATGGGTCTAGAGTCTTGATAGTGTCCAGCACAGAGCAAGCCCTTGGAAAATGCTAGCTATTATCATTGAGAGGTGTTTGATGTGGTGCATAGTTGGTACTCAGTAAATGTTTCTTTCCTTCACTTTTTTTCTTTTTCCCTTCCCCTTCTGTGGTACATTAAAATTGCCACCAAGTCTTTGTAGCTGTTTCCATGAAATGATGGAGTCCATATCCCCCACAACTTGACTCTGGGCTGGCCTTTTAACTTGCTTCATTCGATGTCATGCAGCTTCTGGGTTTCAGCCTCAAGTGATCTTGCAGTGTCTGCCCTTGCTCTTTTGGAATGCTGCTGCCATGCGGAGAAGCCTGTGCTGGCCTGTCAGACAAATGAGGGAGGTCATCTTAGAACTGCCAGCCTCAGATGAGCCTCCAGATGACTGCGGGCACAGAGTGACCTCAAGCAAGACCAGCAGAAGAACCTCCTGGATGTGCCTAGCCCAGATGGCTGACCTACAGAATCATGAACAAGTACAATAACTGTTGTGGTAGGCACTACATTTTGGGATGGTTTATTATACAGCAATAAATAACTAATACATCTTCCTCCTTTTTGTTCAATACCAATGACTCAAAACAGATGATCCTAGTCCATTAGAAACAGTTGAGAGCTAGGGGTTAGGAGACAATGGGAGATGTCAGAATTTTCCAGTAGGAAAGACTCACATGTTTCCTGGCAGTTACAGGAGGGCTGTTTCCACTGGAGCGATGGATGGGTGTGTTTGTTCAGTTGCCTTAAGCTCAGTAACTTCCTTCAGTAACTCTGCAATTGCTCATTACCTCAATTAAAAAGCAAAATGTAGAATTGAATGGAAAGTGATCAATTTAATTGCACTGTATAGACATAACCCATAGATAATAGCAGCTTAAAGAGCAAAATGCCAAAGTATCAATTAGCACCACAGAAAATGTGCACTGTGCACTTTTCCTGTTTACTGATTAAAAATTCAAGCCTAGGTAAGCCTATATCACTCGATTACCTGATCATGAATAGTATAAACAGTCTCATTTATCAAAGACATTGCATCAGATATTACCTAAATGCTTTATGTGTGATTAGTTCTCCCAATTAACCATAAGATGGAGATACTCTTTTGTCCATTTTACAGATTAGAAAACTAAGATATGCTTCATTTAGCCTACTTCCCAAGCTCTCACGACTAATCAGTGGCTTAAGTAAAACACAAACTATCAGATTATTCAATTAGAGTTCTAGATTACTTCTAAATGCTTTGACCTAAAGGTCCAGAATTGAAGCTTTCAGGTTATTGGGCAGTCAAAAACAAAGATGTTAGGACCATACCCTCCACAGATGGGGTTGGAAATATACTCAAGGGCAATCTGCTACCTCTGTCTTTCTGTCTAGAGACACCACTATACAAACTTCACTATAAAATGAATTGTTGGTAAAATCTCTGCCTCCAATTCTCCTAACCTGCTTTGAGAGATGGAGGCTGGGACATGATGGAAATGGTCCTCCAAAACCAGTCTGCAAGCTTACAGCAGATCCATTTCCCAAGATGAGACCCAGTCTACCCTGTGAATGTCCCTGGGAACTCTGAGTAGACAATGATTTTCCTCAGGCCCTGGATTTGAGGGCCTCACCTTCCAGAGCAGTGGTTCTTAATCTTGACTGAACATTAGAATGACCTGGGGATTCAACTGACCCATTTTTTTTTCAACAGTTCCTAATCAACCTATTCAATTTTCCACTCCAGGTAATGTCTTAGGTCATGGTCAGTCCATGGATTAGTTGCCCATTGGTAGAGAGCCTAACCTTGGTGTAATAAGTTCTGCCCTTGGAGGTGAGAGGAAAATGTGGCAGAAAACATGGCTATTCTTTTGGACATGATGTGTCCTGGGAGGGATGCAGATTTCCTTAGGAGAAACTGAACTTACCAGGCAATGTACTGAGCAAGACTGGACAAGATCCATCTTCCTGCATCTCAGTCTACAGTTATATCTCACCTGCACCTGATTTGAAGAAAAAGAAATTCCATATTCTGTTAAGAAACATGAAATTCATGACACCCAGTAAGAATTGATGGTCATCCTGTAGTGTATATCCAGAAAATGCTGTCTGTATCTAGCTCTCTCAGGAGAGATCCATAACTAGATCTCCTGGCATGGGTCCTCAACCTGAAGGAATGTTTTGCTCCAAACCAAATAGAAGTTCTGCATTTAGCCCAGATCCGAAAATAAAGCCTCACAATTGTACAAGCACTGACACGTAATTGGGCAAGCCTCCATATAACCTACACATCTTAATTTATTATGGTAAACTCCAGAGTTCTAGTTAAGAGACACTAACACTTTAGTCAAGGCCCATTGCCCTACAGTCACGGTCAAGACCCTCCAAGTGGTGACCTAACACATCTAATGCCTGATATTTAGGATAGTGCATAGAATTTTATGGCCACTTGTGAAATCAACACCAGAGTGTCTTCTCCATCTGTCACCATATCACACAGTGCCCAAAACAGTAGACATTCCATAAATATTTATTAAATAAATACTATTGAATGACCATACCACAAGTAAAATTATGCTGCAATCACCAAGGTCCTGAACACAGGCACAGCAGCCTCCCTGACTACTTTGTAGAAGCAGCTGCCCCTGCCTAGAGCTCAGCAAGGCTCGGTCCTCCACAGATTCCCAGATGAGATTATTTCAGATTGTGAGCTCCTAACTCATAATACAATTTCACTAAAACTTCTTTTTATTTTTCAAAGTTCAATACCAACCCACCTCCCTCTCTTCACAGAGAAACCAAAAGAATAAATCACACTTTCAAATGTCCCTTCATGATTATACTACTCACTACAGAATATTCATGCCGTTGCCTAGAATCATCAATTTATCAGCTTGCTTTTGGTGTTTCCAGTACAGATCAATTGTCTTGTGCAGATTATTCCTATCTATGAGGTTCCATCAATTTTAAAAGATGTTAAGGACATTTCCCAAGACCATCCTGCTAATCTGGTACAGGATCAGATCTAGAAAATAAGGTTATTTCATTCCTGGTCCAAATAACCAAATAAGGTTATTTCATTCTTGTCAACATTGTAATTTAATGATCACTCAGAAAGTGATAAAATTTAAAATATGTGATGAGGGAAAGCCACACATAAGATGGGTTCAGTTGTTATCTCCCATTCTATCCTAGAAGAACATTATTAACTATTAGCTCTCCTGAGTATGGCAAGAAAGTGAGCCATCTTATAATTGCTTCTCTTATATAAAGGGAAAAAATGATCAACTGAAGTAACTAGCTTGAGTACAGGAGAATAAACAAGTCCAATGTAGAAATGATCTATTTGATCAAAGAGTTTCCCCATTAAACCCTTCATTTCTATCTTATTTCTCTGGTAAATAAAAAGAGCTAATATTTATTGAATGCCTAACATGTGCTAGTCCTATTTAAGTATTTTAGACATATGTACTCATTTCTCATTTTATCCTCAAAATAACCAATTGGGCAGGTGCTATCGTTAACTCAATCTTAAATATGAGGAGACTGAGGCATGGATAGATTGTTTAGCTAACATAATAAAAGCCATGCTGCAAATTAGTGGTAAAATTTGGATTCAAATTCAGGCTATCTGGGTCAGAGTGGTACTCTATGCTCCTACTGCTTCATCATGGCATAGGCAATATTAAGGTCAAGGTAAATGAATTTTTAGAAACAAGATACGTTATTTCCCCTGAATGTATTTTGTTCTAGCAACACAGTCAAATATGGGATTTCCAAAGGCTCATATCCTTAAGATATGAATCATGGTGGCTTCCATCTGACAGAGCAGATTGCACTGTCTTCCAGAAATATAGTCTATAACAGGTTTCCTGGAGAACAGGATAGAAACCACAGATGCCCCCATCCTCTTCCTGCTGCCCACTTGGGATAAATTCAGCTGGTGCCATCTTGTCCCGTGAACTTTTCCAGCTTGGATTAGGAGCGGTTGCCCACTTGTAGAATCAGTCCTAGACACTGCCAGGCAGGCACAGGCCTTCCCATTATTCATTCTCTGTCACTTTTAAACTTCAACACTGAAGCCAGAGTTAATTCTACTATTGGTTGCTAAATATTAGAAACAAAGTCAAAGAGAAAATAGTATCTTTCTGAAGGGCAATCCTATAAAATAAATTGGAGATTATCTTGAGAAATATGGCTTGCACACAGTGTGGTAGGCTGAAAAAATGGCCTCAATTTTGCAATTCCTCCAATCAAGGAATGAAATCCATTTCTCCACCCCTTTAATCTTGGTTGTCTGCGCAACATGTTTTAGAACAATGGAACATTAGTAAATGTGACACAAATTGAAGATGAAGGAGTGTGGATTGAGGCTTGTCTTTTTTGGTTGTGCTTGAAACCTTGAGACCACCATGTAAATGAGCCCTAGCTAGCCTGAGGAAAATGAAGAACCACACATAGGAAAAGCTAGCCTCCCCAGAGTATAGCCACCAAAGCATCGGACATGTGAGTGACACCATCTCAGTTTTCAGAAGACCCACCAGATGACTACAGATGCATGAAAGAGCCCAGCAGAGACCACACCAGCTGGCCCAGTCCAGGAGAACCTCCTATCTGACCAAATTATAGCTGAAATAAAACTGTCGATCTTTTCAGCCCCTAAATTTGTTTGTTACATTGCAAAGCTGATACACATGGCAAACCATGGTAAGATAGTTTGAAAAACAAAAGTGCACAGATCAAATCACATCAATTTAAAAGACACACAAGAAATGAGAATGTGGTAAATTTTGATTGTCTACACTTGAATCTGATTAAAGTGCAGATAATTCATTTTCTAAAGCAGCATGATGAAATGATAGAAAATTTTAGAAAACAGAGCTTTGGTTAAGAGAATCAATGGTCTTCACAAGTGTAGCTACCATCTGTCCCATTACATCGCTATTACAATATCATTGACTATATTCCTTATGCTGTACCTTTTATTCCTGTGACTTATTCATTCCATAACTGAAAGCCTGTATCATGGCATAATGTATGAATTTGTCAAATCACTGAATTTGTACACCTGAAGCTAATGTAACATTGTGTGTCAACTATGCTCAAATAAAACTACTTTGAACATAAAAAAATAAAATAAATAAATATAGCTTATTTTATCAATTAAAAAAAAGAACTGATGGTCTTTTCTGGAATAAACAAAGCAAGATCCTATATCCATCTTGCAGATTGTCAAAAAGTCATCTAAGATATTCTAAGCAATACTACACAGCATATGTGATTCATTAGACCTTGTCTATATTAAGTATAGAAGGGAAAATTTTTCTGCCTAATCATTGAAACCTTGCATATTCTGCTTAGTTGTTCCATCAAAAGGATTCATGCAATCATTCCACAAATACGTATCAACACATATTGTGTGTTAAAGCACAGTGCTTAATGCTAGAGCAAAAGCAGTCATGGTTCTTTCCCTAATAGAGTTTATTCATCAAGGAGGTTGTAGAAGCCTTCCCTTTGGAAACAATGCTTGAGCTTTTATCTCAAGGACCCATGGCATGAAGCTCACAATTTGAGGAGTAAACACTTATCTGGGCAGAGCAACCAACAGACGTGAAGGGAGAGAGGAAGTGAGTAAGGATGAGGGGCTGAAAAAAAGACCAGGATGCCTGTGTCAGGGAGTATTGAAGGTCACAACTCAAGAGAAGCTTAGAGAATAGCACTGACCTTCAACTTAAGTGAAAGAGGCTCCAGACTTTAGAAGAACCCACCTTTAGAAGGCTGAATTTGTCCAGCCCCATCCTTTTCTATGAGTCAAGGAGCTTCTGGGGCTAAAGAGATGTTGCTCTCCCAGAGTCCATGCTCCTCACTTTTCAGACTGCTCGTCAGGTACAGGATGTACAGAATTCCCTCTTCAGAAAACTCGCCCCTGCTTCCAAGGCCTGACTGGCCTCTTTCCTGAGTCCATACTTTTGAGGATGGACCATAGTGCTGGAAATGTGTCTCTGAGCCTGAAAAATGGCCACAGGATAGCTATTGGTGGGGCTGTGGACAGATGTCGAATGGGTGGGTGGGATGTCTATTCATGCTCAGGGCTTTTTTGATATGTTATGGTGTGGAACTACAGGAGCCTAGGAATCTTAAAGGAAACCTAGCTTTTTTTTTTTTTTAAGAATTTATTTGTTTACGTGAGAGAGAGTGAGGGAGAGTGAGAGAGAAAGAGAGAGAGCACGAGCAGGGGGCGAGGAACAGAGGGAGAGGGAGAAGCAGACTCCCCACTGAGCAGGGAGCCCGATGCATGGCTCCATCCCAGGACCCTGGGATCGTGACCTGAGCCAAAGGGCAGACACTTAACCGACTGATCCACCCAGGCACCCAAAACTTAGCTTTCTAGATCATTATAAAGGTGTGTTTTTCCAAAATAGAAAGCTAGAAAATATTTAACAGCTAGCTTCATTTATTTTTAAATATTTAGGCATTAGGTTTATGGGCTCCTATTTTAACTTTTGCCTGGGAACCCACAAATGTGAGGCAGGTTTGCTAGATTGGTAAGTAGTGGCCAAAGAACACAAAACCTTGCAAGACCATACCTCTTGAACTTCAATGTACTTGTGAATGACCTTGGGATCACAAAAAAATGTGGGCACTGATTCTGCATCTCTAACAAGCTCCAGGGAGATATCTGACCTGAGTAGCTGATGGAGGGACCACAGTTTAAGTAGCAAGGTTGTAGAACATATTAAGTTTTTATTTTATTTTTTATCCAAAGAGCCAGTAGACGTTCTTGAGGGATTTCAAGCAACAGATTTTCTTTCTGAAAAGAGGACCACAGCTGGGACATAAGCACTGATGAAAAGGTGGAGGTATGTGCTGACTACACCAGACAGGAGAGGAAGTAGCCCCATGGAGAGAGATTTAGAAGGTCAGACACACCAAACTAAATAAGGCAGGGAGACGGCGGTGTAAGTCAGGAAGGACAAAATTTTTTAAACTGAGCAACAGAATAAATTAATGAAGTGCCATTCTCTCAACCAAGGTTTCAGAGCATCAGGACTCAGGATAGTTTTAGCTGTATGTGATTTCAGAGAATTGAGAGGCATTTGTTTTCTGTCCCCTTGTAGATAGTTGGAAGCCATTTTCACCCAAACTGCCTTTTTACCTTCCTCTTCCCCCCAACCCCGCAGAGATCTGCAATAATAGAAGTTAATAAGAAATAATACGAGTTATAATTATAACCATAACCCTCTTCATTCATCTGCATTTCCTCTGCATTTAGTAAGGCTATCTTAGAAGTTTCTTCCTTTAATTAAGTGATTATGACGGCACATGCTCTTCTCTAAGTGATTTCTCCAGTGCACAAGTGATTAAATGTAGAACTCCGCTCACTCTACCTTTCTTTGGAGCAATACTCTGGACCCCTGGGAGCCCAGCATCCTAAGAGAGGTTGTTCTCTCCCAGGGGGCTGGCCTCTCCAGAGAGGCTCACTTGCATCCAGGTTGGGCTCCTGGGAATGTTCCCCATCTTCAGAAATCCTCACTTTCTTTGGGACATAGGAACAGCATTCAAGGTCCCACTGGGTTAATCACTCAGCTGCACCAGCTGCAGAAGCATGCTGTCCCAGGGGGGCTGGTGTCTCCAGAGATCTGTGGTTATCTCCAGCGGCAATCCCGGGATATGACGCTTACAGTGCTTTGCTGTTCTGCTCATCCCACACCCACCTTCCCCTTCTCCAGAGTTCTGCTGTGACTCACAAAAAGCTTAGAGGTAATACTGGGTGGAACTTCCAGCCTAAATTCAGGAAAGATGTCTTAGCTTTCTCATAAATACCCAAGGAAAAATTTAAACTCAGTGCACAGCTTCTCTGGTTCGTGTATCACTTTTTTCCCATTCTCACACAGTAATGGTCCCAAAGATGGCTGGCTTGATTTGCATACGTTTCAAGAGCATCTTTATCTTTTTTATCTTTATTTACTGTCCTCTTCCTGTCTCACTCGCTGCTTTAGAACTCTATATCAAATATTTATATGTGTTTACTTCCTGGCTTTAACCCACTTCATCATCCCCTTCCATGGAGCTTCATATTTCACGAAATCTGCTGCCTTCCCACCACCCCTGCACACACCCCTGCCTTTGCCCTCCCCACTCACCATGGGAAGCTGTTAGTTTCCAGCTTAATTTGTGGGAGTCTTTGTTTCTCCCTCACTGGATAGTAACCTCCAAAGAAGGCATTTGGGAGATGTGGCCCGTCTTCAGCATTTCCTTTGCCTAGTCGTGATGATTCACTTATGGGTCCAGGTGCTTGGCGGTCAGGGCTCCTAACACAGTGTGGAGCCCATGGGGGCAGGGTATCAAGAAGGACAGGGGCCTGGCGATTCAGCAAGGAGTGCTGGGTCTTGTGGCAAGCCGGAGAGCACACATCCCACTGAAAGGAGACAACGGCTTCTCAGGTCCAGCCAATCATGTCATGTGGAGATTTATTTTTCACCAGGAATGGGAAAACTAATTTTAATGTGAAATTTTCAGATTTTGTCTTCTGGTCCCATTAAATACATAAAAAAAAATAATGACATAGCACATCTCTGGGCCAACAGTTTATGTCCTCCTGTTTGTAGTTCGCTTGACCTAACCCCCATAAACACATTCCCATCCCAGGTATTTGGAAACACATTATATTAGCTTACCTGGCCCTTCTTACTCAGGGTGCCCTGGACGTCAAAAGGAAGATGAAGGAAAAGAGCTCAAAATGTTAGTCTGTATCTTCCAACATGCCTTCTACCAGATTGTAACCTGAATATAGCTGGGCAATCTTGAGGCTGCTCTTTGACAAGCAAAGAATAAGATTTGAAGAATAAGATTTGTCTTTAGATTTCCTTAAAGGGATAGCACAAGGGCATTGCCAAGGGCATGGAATTCCTCCTCTTACAACTAATCTTCAAATAGCTCTTTTTCTGCCCAGAGTTTCCCACTCAACAGCTGCCAAGCATCTTCCCATTTCTCTTGTTGCCTGTATGTAATCCCAAAACATTTATTTCTCCCTTTTAGTACCCCGCTGCTCAGCCCATGACCTTCCATTCCAGGGTGAGTACACTGCTTTTTTTCTCAAACAAGTCAGCCCTCTGGCCCTAGAATTGTGGCAAGAAAAATCGTCTGCCTAGAATATAAGAGCCCCTCATCTTTCAAATATTCTGATATTCTTCCACACAACCATGTGATCCCGGAAGAGTTTGTCCCCAGCTTGCAATATCCCACCACCACTCAGAATCCCTGGGGCATTAGCCATGATACGTGCATCTTCCAGGCAATCTTTCTGGACTTGAGCTAATTCTCTGTAAAGCTAAGTTTTTTAATGATTAGTCATCTAAGGACCAATTTATCTACTATTGAATCTCTCTCCCTGAATCCTTTCCAGTGTCTCTCCTTTTTAGAAATCTGTTTGGCTTTTTAATCATTTTAAATACATTTGCCTATGGCCACTTCTGATTTATTCTATTTTTTAAATACCGAACATGCACCAAGTTTGTACCATTCTGTCAACACGTCCTTTTGTGTCCTTTGCTATTTTGTGTGGAATTCAACATTTTAAGGATATTTTAGCCAACTGTTTAAAGAACTTATTTTTTTTATTTTATTTTAAGGTATTTAATTGATACCTTATATTTAAGATCAAAAAGTTTCGGATTCTAGATTATCTCTACATCAAGTGATAGACTGATGAATTTTCTACACTACCAGGGTGACTGGCTGCTGTGTGTGCCCTGTCCCCAGTACCAGCTCTGCTCACCCATGCCCTCCCAGGCTTGCCCCTGCAAACATAGGCTTTTCCAAGCTTCTCTCTTCTGGAGGAAATTTCTTGTCTTGTCTAGGAAGACATTGGCCCTATAAAGCATTCCCTGCCAATACTCTTCATGGAAAGCTCGTGTGGGGAACCTAGCCCTAACTACCAGAAGTAGCCAGGTTCCCTGCCTTCAGAGTATAAAACATCCTCATATAACATGGATTTGATGCCCATTCCAATAACCTAGCAGCTGGTGGCCTTGAGTAGTAACTCACCTCTATGAACCTCTAGACTAGAGGTTCCTACCTCTAAATGAGAAGAATCACAGCAGCCCTCATACAGTTCTTGTGAGAATTGAAAAAAATCTATGTAACATGCAAGAAACACAGGGGGTACTCAATGAGCAAGAAGCAGGAAGAGGAGATTGCATCGTTATGCTACAGAAAAGAGCATCTCAAACAGAACTGGCAGAACACTAAGAATTAGGCAAAATTGCTCATATCCACCGGGCCTATGACCTTCTGAAAAGCAATAATCATTCTTTGACATTTTCTCTGAAAGTCAGCAGAGAAAAACCACAAAAGCAATCTGTAAAATGTTACTTCTAGCTGAATTAAAATGTGAAAAAAAATCCAAACTTTAGCCCTGTCCATTAGAGTTGTACAATCCTCTGCACCACCGCCCATGTCCTTGGAAGTATTTTTGGTCATGATCTTGTCCAGGAAACCCTCTGAATTGCTGGGTCCAGGTTTTAAGTGTTTGTTCTTTCTTGGCTCCTTCAGCCATCCTCCCTCCCAATCTGTCCCAGTTCCATCTGTGCCTGCCTCGGGTAACCCCTCTTTATTAAAAGATTCACAGGTGATAAAAGAAGGTAGAAAAGGCCAGAAGCATCTATATGAGGCTTTTGCCCTAATGCAATGGAACTTGAAAGTAAAAACACAGAATATTGATGGCAAAATATTTTAATCTTGAATTCTGTTTTCAGAGATCTGTAGAACATGCGTCTCATAGTATAGAGGGAAAATATGTTAGGGATAGGAAAGATATATTCTTTCTGAGCTGCCTTTAGATGCACCAATGCCATCTGGCCCCCTAGAAAGCTTTAGAAACTGAATATCTGAATTGTGGGGCTCCTCCCCTAAGCCATCCCTAGAGCTGGATCTTTCTCATTTTCCCCTTAACCGAGGAAGCTCACGGTCGTTAAGCTTCTTCCTATTCCTCTCTCAAGTTCAGCTTCTTTCAGAATAAAATTGTCACCTGTCATTGGATATGACCAACGACTGCTAAGTTTATTGCAACACCCAGCCCAATTTCCATAAAATCACACTGTGCTTTCCCAAGCCAGAAGCTTTCACACATCCGCATAGATACAGTGCCGCAGGCAAGATGCCCACTGGGAGTGGAAATGTGTCAGTCCTTCGTGTAAGGAGCAGGCAGCCGCTGCTTGTCACTTCATTGACAATGGCAGCAGGTCGTGGCGGGGGGAAGCGTCCTGGCCAGGGACTGAGCAGCCTGTGCCAGGCCCTTCAGCTAACTCGCCATTTGGCTTTGCACAAGTCTCTCCCCATCTGACTTCCTTCTCCCCAGAGCTGGGGCCCACACATAATGATGCAAAGATTCCGCCCCCTACACAGTGCCCCTCATGTCTGCCTCAGCCACCCTCCAGGCTTCAGAAGGTCAGATTACCCCCTCTCCCCACACAAGCACACATGCGCAAACAATAGCTTTACCCAAACAGTTTCTTGGTCTTTTGAAACTAATGCAGATGTTTTCATTGTTCCAAACTCCTCCTTCCTTCTATCTCAATTTTTTTTTACTGATTACAAAAACAGCATATGCTTATTGTAAAAATATTCACACATATGGATAAGCAGAAGAAAAGAGAAATCATCCATGATGCCTGCCATTCTTTCAATCTGTGATTATATGTAGAAGTTCTATATACTAACTATAGCATTTTTCAACTTACTAATACATTGACACATTTCTCCTTATCTTTTTTATCACTTGAAAACATAATTTTAATGACTATAATTGCTGTATCATAAGATCGTGCCATGACTCAGTTTACCACTTTAGATGTTTTTCTTTTGGTGTTGTGGGTTGTGTCACCCTGTCCTCTCTTTGAGTGCCATACCTGGTTGCTCTACAGAATATCAATACATGAATGAATGCTCTTTACTGACTTGTGACAGTATTGCCAATAGCTGCAAATTCTTGGAAACTCTTCCAGTTGAGAAGCAGAATGTCTCTCCATTCCTCTTTAATCTGGGCTGGATTTATAATCTCTTACTTGTAACTAAGAGAACAAAGTGGAATAGGTGCTATGTGGCTCTAAGGCTAGATCAGAAGAAGTCATGCAGCCCTAACCTGATTATCCTGGTAGACTTCCTCTCAGACTGCTTCCTCTCAATACACACTTTCTGGGAACACAACTGTCATTTTGTGAGGAAGCCCAAGCAATGTGGAAAGACCATGGGTGGGTGTTGTAGTCAACACCCTATCCTCAAACCCAAGAATCAGACATCTGACTAGGAAAACCACCATAGAAGCTAATCCTCAGCCCCAGCTGCCCAATCCCACATGTTCAAGTCACACCCAGCTGAGTCTTCAGTCATCACGAAGGCAAGGAAAAGTCCTTCATTTTGCCAAGTTTGAATTCCTGGCCAACAGAATATGTGAGCAAAGAAGAGTTGTTGATTTACACGACCAACTCTGAGAGGGTTGGGCCAGCAATAGTACCTGGAGCACCATTTAACCCTAAAACCAACGTGATTGAGAGGCCTGGTGGAAAGCATATTCTGAAGAATAAGGATAATAAGAATAAGGAAGTAGACAAACAAATTTATTTTAACCACCAGGGGAAACAGAAAGACTGCAATTCTGGGAGTAGCAACCCTGAGACAAATCTGTGTGTCTCCTATGTAAATTCATCATCAGTCATGTTTTATGTTTGAAACAGCTAATCATGGATACTTAGGTTCTGAAAGGGGTAGTATTGAAAAGCAGTTCAGAGCAAAAAGTTTGGGAGTCAGATTCACCCGAGTTCAAATCACAGCACTATTATCACCTTACTAATTCTCTCATCTCTAAAACAAGAAGGAGATCTCACTCCAAGGTTGTGGGAGGACTAACAAACATAATGGATATCATGTGCTCAACAGAGTGACTAGCAAGTAGTACTCAGTTATCTGTTACTGTTATTGTTCATGCTCATATTATTATTATTATTATTATTATGTTTTATTATTGTTGGGGTTGTTCCAGCCTAGCAGAGGAGGAAGGATGATCATTTTGGTTGAAGAAAGAAAACACAACAGAGAATACATTATTGCATCTCTGATCCAAGGGCCATTTTATGATTCTAGGGAGAGAGTTTATGGAGTAAAGGGAAAGAGATGAGGGTGAATGATGAAGGGAAAGCGATGATTTGCAGTCCATGTAGAATATTAGGTTAGAGTCCTAAGAGATTTACATTTAAGTCAGAAAGCCAGAGGGTTTGAGTATGTTCCCTTTCTTTACTGCTTTAGTGAGGTTTAAAGTTCGCTCATTCAATCACCCATTCATTTAGCAGATACTTGTTAAGTATCATTATGTGCAGGAATCTATGCTAAGCAGTGACGACTCAAAAAAATTAACAATAAACAGGACCCAGTCCTGTGGAAGCCCTCTCTGTTCATGATCAAGCCTCATAACTCACTTTTAGTGTGATGTAAGACAATACCAACTATTGGGGAAAAAAACAGAGGAAAAAAATCCTGTGAAAGTTCTAATAGTATTGGAAACTTCACAAAACCTTTTTCACATTTACCACCTCAATGAGTCTTCTAAACAATCCTGAAAATAGGTATGATTATTATTATTATTATCATTATATCCATTTTATAGACAAGAAAACTGAAACAAAGAGGCTAAGAAGAGTATTCAGGATCACAGGGCTAATAAGTGACAGAGCTAGACTTTCAAGTCGATCTCCTGCATCTGTGCCAGGTTGGCATGTGTGTTGTGTCAATGGAACTCCATCAGCTGCATGGCTTTGTTGTCACATAGGTGCAAAGACACTAAGCCCTCACTGAAGGCTACCTATGCTTTGAAGACTCCCTGAGGATTCTGAGCTACAGCAACTTGAATGCTTCTGGGCTCAAACAGTTGAAAACCAGTGTGCTTCCATCCACCACTGCTCTCTTCCTTTTGAAAAGTACCATGGAGACAATGTGTTGAATTGGCAGAGCCTCTAGTGGAAATAGCCTGGGTATCTGAGTGTCTGTATGGAGGAGATGCTCTGCCAATCTTGCACAAGATAGAGAAATCACTCCTTGTTGTGAAGCCTCTGAGATTTCAGGGCTTACTTGTTACCCAGCAGAGCCTCTCCTACCTGACAAATGCAATTACCTAATCATTATGTGTCTGGCAGTACTCTGGGTTCTGAGGGTAGATGGAATTGTAAACCATTTTCTGCCTTTGAGGAACCAACAAAGTTACTGAGCCATTACTCAAAGTGAAGGTTTTCCGAACAGATGGCCAGGTTGAACTAGCAACCCCAGACCTATAAATACCACTGAGAGGCCCTGTTGTCACATTTGAGAAGAGTTGTTACCTAGGCACTTTTGGTGATAGCTGCCAAATATTTTTAAGGTGTTGCAAGTGACCCGGAGGGGCAACACTGAATCTAGACTCTTAGAATCAACCCTTGGGATCAAGTTGCCTGTGTCTCCTCCTGGAGCCCAGAAGTTATCTTTGCTGATTCATGATTTTGTTCCATTTCAGGTTGGTCATTGTGACATCCCTCTTGGTACCTTTTGTCCAGAAACCTGGTCAGTGACCTTGGCTTCATTTCCTTACTTTATACTTGCCTCTTGTCTTGTAGCCAAAGATTTCCCATGATGGCTGGTTTCAATCATGCCATACCCTCTTTCTTGGCAACAAAGTAAAGGCACTATGTTCAACATTCTGTTGAAGAAAAGGTCTGTCTCATCTCAGCCAATGTCTTGTGCATAAACTTTAGACAGCTACTTAACGATTCTGGGTCTCAGTTTGCTCATCTGCAAAGTGAGACATTTGGACAAGATGGACACCAAGATTCCTTACAGTTGAAAAAAACAATCTCCAAAGTCACATAACTATAATCAGTGCCAGAGAAGGGATTAGAACTCCAATTTTGGTCCTTTTCTATCTGACATCTAGTAAGACTCAAGGATTACATCTCATGTGACATGTGGGAATTTCTCAGGATAGCCACTCAAAACCTGAGACAATGCTTATCACCTCCATAGTCAGTGTTTTGAAATCCTGATTACAGGTTGAAAAAACATGCCCTCCAGCCTTGCCTCTTATCAGCCTTGTTTCTTGCTGTTTTCTCTCAACTCTGTGAGAATTTGCTCCTTTATTTATTCACTTAATAAAGATTTACTGAGCATCAGTGCCATTTCAGTGCTGTGGTAGAGCTGGAAACACGAAGTTTAAAAAAAATAATAAAGTGATCCCTGTTTCGGGGGAACTGAAGCATTTTTCAGAAAATAGGCCCATACTCAGGGGCATTATGGGAGTTACAAGATTGAGCCCTCAGCTCAGGGCCATGTAGACAGGGAACTTGGAGTTGAGTCTTAAACCATAAGTAAGAGTCACCAACTCTCATAATTTTGTGAATATTTTACCCAACACACTCTCCAAGGAAAAACGGTCCAGTCTTCCATGCCGAAAAAACAAACAGCATATTCCTTTCCTTTCTCAGCTGCCTGGTTTTTTCACTTGACTTTTAAGACTTGTCTCACCATAGACTCAAGAGAAGTCCCAAAAGCCAAAAATGCAACCTTTGGTTTACTCTAAGTAGTTTTGTATCCTCCTTTCTCTGGGGCAAACTCAATTTCTCTGGTTTTAAAAAGTGCAATCCCTGCAAGGAAAATAATGTCCAAAAGAATAATTACAAGGGGAAATATTTCAAAATATAATCCCTGTTACAGAGTTAGGACCAAAGATCCATGAAGTGGATGTGGTCTTTTAGTGAGGCAAGGAAGCCAATCCCATATGCTGTGGACTGGTACAAGGCCAAAAATTTGAATCTCATTTGCTATGAGGGTGTTAACGCAGATAAAAGTCCCTTAGGGAGAGAGGCATGGCCGGGCCTCCAACATGTCACCAGTGGGCTTCATGCCTCTCTCCTCCTCATATAAGCACTAATCTTCATTATGGGTCTGAAGAAGCCATTTACATTTTCAGTAACTTACTGATTTCTCGGGGGATATCCCTCCAAGAAGCTGCCCTCACCTCCCTGACCTCCCACATATAGCACCAAAAGCTCCTCTGTAATAGAGTATATTGTATCTCTTGATTCTTAATTAATTTATCAAGGGGAATTTCTCCATTTTTACTCACTACCGAGTCCTCCTGCTCAGAAGAGCAGTGACTAGAACATCATAGGGACTCAAAAAACTATTTTTTGAGTGATTAACATTTGCAAATAGAAGGATTTATAAAATCTTTAAAGAAAGTCTAGAATTTGCCTCCTCCCCCATTGGCCTGCCACTGGATGCCATCCTTAGGGAAATAATTGAAAACACCAGCAAAAATGCAAATATATTTTCTGAGAGGATTAAGAGAGAAAGCTATTATCCATAAAACCCAGACCATTATAGCAAATACCTAAGATAGTCTACATCCAAAATGACCCACAGAGAGTCAAGGAGCTTATGGGATCTTACTTATTCTTCACAAGGAAAACCAGGGATAGGCTGGGTAATAACCCGAGGGACCAGACCCATGGTTCTAGGGATGGGAACAAAGGCCCTCATTCGAGAAAATAGGAAGTGGGAAGGAGGGGCAAAGGGGAGAAGTAGGTCCGAAATAAATACTTGAGAGCCAGTGTGGAGAGTCAGGAAGGTTGTTAAATCCCAGGGTAGGAGTCCAGAATTATACATCAAAGTCTGACCATGAATCTGAGAGTCAGTATCTAGGAGGTGAGAGCAATCAAAACAAGGTAAAAGTTGTGTGGGGGTGGGTGGGGCAGGGAGGGAAGGAGAGAACTATCTCGAGCATTATCACTGTGATACCATTACATCAGGATGACAGGGGCCACTGCCTTGCACCCCATGCTTTAGGGAAGCACTGTCTGAGAAAGCCATAGATGGGAGCCATGTAGATAATTAAAAGTTTTCTGTGTCTTCATTTTAAAAACTTAGAAAAGCAAAAGAAACTACTGCAATACATTTAATGAGAAATTTTACATTCTTTTTATTTTCTTCGTACTGCATTTTTAATATGCTATATGCATTTTACTATCAACTCATTCACTGCATCTCAATTCGGAACAGCCACATTGCACATGCTCAAAAGCCACATGTAGCTAGTGGCTGCCATATTGGATAGCACAGCCTTGAGGGGCTCCACTCTGGTCCTCTTCTGGGTACACCATGGAGTGAGGAATCTATGAGGCCAAAGGGTTCCATATACCTAGATCCCCAACACCTCCTTCTAGATCACACACCAGATAGCTGAAACTTTCAGATTCCCTGCCTGAAAGGTCCACAGTCCACTTTCAGGGTTTGCATGAACACTTTCCCTGGGTCCATCATAAGGAAGGGTCCACCCTTCTGAGTGTGAACTATGCTGCTGCTCTGTGCACTCCCAGACTTGAGAGGTCCAAAGGGATGGCTGCCTATGGGGACATATGGACAGAGCGTGGGCATGTGTGTTGAGATTCCCGTGTAAGACAGAGCTGGGAGTGGGGAAGAGAAGAAAGACAGGTCATCCTCTAAAACAGGGAGCCTGGCCATCTCTCCCCACACTGCCATATGCCAATAGAGATTTCTGAAATGTTTGAGAACCTTGCATTCGAGGTTAAATTTGACAAGGTAGGAGAATAGAATATATCTTATTTAAGAGTTTATTATCCTAACTTGTAACTTGAAAATATTTAGCCATTGTATGTGAGCCTCCATTTTTACTTCTGCCCTGGACCCCAGGAATGCTGGAAACAAACCTGATCCTGGGTTACCTTACTTACTGTAACATCTGGATTTTATTTATTTAAATTCTTATTTGTCTTTGCAGGGGAAGTGTGAAGAAATTGGCCCATTTTAAAGATCAAGGGTACAATGAACTCTATGTAACACAAGAGGAGAAACAAATTATTTGGCATAAAGATTCCAGGCTGCTTTACTGAAGGTGGTCTCAAGGAGACAAAGTTATATCACCTCTACTGTGGAGACCACCCCAATTTTAATTAGTATAATTAATAATTTCTTTGTCTTTTTTCCTACAGAGCACTCTATTCAAAATGTCTTTTTTGTAGAATATACCATGTGTCTATATTTTCTTCTGAAACACTTATTATTTATTTGCAGGAATCATAGATCCTTTTGAGAATAGTATAGCGAAAGTCATGAGTCCTCTCTCCAGAAGGGAGATGGGGAAATATACACACATATATATTATACAAAATTGGGAATATGATTTCGAGCCCCTGAACTTGAGGTTAAAATCCCTGAGTTTGACTAGACTACATGAAGGAAGGCACTGATTCTATTCTGTGCCATCTGAAACACAGTAAGCTCTCAAATCAGATAAGATGAATAAGCAGCATGTTTCAGGTATCTATTACAGTTACAACAAACCATTTCAAAAGTCAGTGGCTTAAAAGAAGGGCCACCATTTATTCCCCAGGAATCTACCATTCAGGCAGGGCACAGTGGGGATGCCTCTACCCCATGTAGTGGGCTGGAGGGGCTTGACTGGGGAATGGAAGAGCTAAGATGGCGTCATTTGCATGCCTTAGCTAGAACTACTGGGGGCTGGCTCAACTCTCTCTTTCTTTCACCTTCCCTAATGTCTCATAGCCTGCAAGGCATCTCTCCACACAAACTTCTTCATGGTGGTCCAAGCTTTCAAGATGGAGCCTCTGCTTGGGTCCTGCTTACTAATTTCCCATTGGCCAAAACAAATCACATGACCAAGACCAATTACTGTGAGAAGGGACTATGAAAGGGTATGAACGCCAAGATATATGGTTTATTGGGGGCCACCAAGTAAGCGGTGTACAACACAGACTCCCCCCCCCTTAATGGGCAATTGCTGAAAGAGCAAATAACCCCTTAAAGGTACTCCCCAGTGAGGATGAGGTATCTACTTAATTCCTTCCATTATTTAGGCCTCAGGCCAAAAGTCTGCTTCTCACAGTACCTGCAGGCACTTCCTGTTAGGCACTATCCAAGAATCCATGCCTTTCTTCCTCCATACATATCACAGCTTGTAATGATGTATTAGTGTGAATAACTGATTTCTTATCATGCAAATGAAATTATGTACTCATTGAAGAAAGGGACCATAACTGTTTTTGCTTACTATTACACCCCCACTTCTGGTACAGGATCAAGCACATGATAGACTTCCATAAGTATTTGAGGAAGGAAGGAGGGAAGGAAGGAAGGAAGGAAGGAAGGGAGGGAGGGAGGGAGGGAGGGAGGGAGGGAAAGAGAAAGGGAGGAAGTCTGACTTCAGAGCTTACACTCTTAATCATTCTTAACCATTAGATTAGCTCTAAGGACAAATTAATATTTAGAAGCAAAAGAGAATACTTAAGAATGCAAACTAACTTGTGTGTCCCCTCAAGGACTTTCTGAGAAAAGATGAACATACAGGCAAAAGAAAACTAAAGAAATGCTTGTTACTTTGTGGGGTCAGGGGGATGTTTCAAAAGAATTGTGGAGTTCAAGCAGGAAAATGGAGTGAAAAATGAAAACATCAGGGAGATAATGAGGCAGAAAGGACTGACAGGGAGGGACGCTCAGGTGGGTGGACCCACATTTCATTGGAGAGGGGGTGATGCAAACACCTCCCAGGTGGGAAGGAGGATTAGCTAGTTAAAGTATTCAGATTGACTTTGCAAAAGGCAGTCCTCAGGATGAGTCATAATTTCAAAGGTTATGGACAAAAGTGTGCAAAATAGAAAATTTAATAACAGATGCAAAATTTTATTAATCACAAAACTCTCATATGAGACTGCTGGTTTTCTGCTGCAAAAAGAGATAAAATATATAAATCTTTCTCTATAGAAAAATCAAAAAGGCAGAGCCCACACCCACCAGACTAGCTAAAATGAAAAGAGATGGATAAAACCAAGCATTAGAAAGGATATAGAACAATGGAACTCTCATACCCTGTTGGTAGGGGTGCAGTCCAGTATACCCACTACTGAAAGCTGTCAGCATCCAGCAAAGCTGAACATACACACATCTTCTGTGACCCAACAATGTCACTCCTGAGCTATACCCAATGGTATAGCTGGAAATGTACCCATGTATTCCTCAAAAGATATCCTAGAATATTCACAGCAGCACTATTCATAATGAGCTCCACTAGAAACCACTCAACTGCCCATCAACAGTAGAACGATAGGGCTATCTGGCTGGCTCAGTCCTTAAAGCATGCAACTTGATCTCAGAGTCTTGAGTTCAAGCCCCATGTTGGGGGTGGAGATCACAAAAAAAAAAAAAAGTAGAGCAGATAAATCATGGTTACTCACTGGAATACTACACAGTAATGAGCATGAACAATGCACAGTTAAGTACAGAACTATGGTTGAACCTCACAGACATGAACATTTAAAGTAAAAAAAAGAAAAGTCAAACCACACTGGGGAAGTCAGGATAGTGATTACCCTTGTGGGAACAGGGAGGAGTCTCTGCAGGGGGTCTGAGGCACTTTTCTGCATGGATGTTTTGTTTCAATCAAACATTTCAAAGAAGCTACAGCCATGCTCAAAAACAAGATAAACATCTTCAATCACTATGCTGTACACTTGAAACCAATGTAGCATTGTGTGTCAACTAGACTTCAGTTAAAAAGAAAAGTGAATAGAGACACAGAGATAAGACTGAGAAAAAGCAGTGGGCAGAGAAAAAGTCAACAAAGTTGTGTAACAACTTCCTATTCATGATCTGTTTAGAGGGCACAGGGGGATCATTCTGGGGCCTCCTGGAGGAACTGTTAGGCTGAAGAACTTGGAGAATTCACATGCCTCTCTTTATGATGTCTTGTCTTAAGCCACTTCTAAGAAATAGGAAGGTCCAGGCCTCTCCTCTTCATTTCTCAGCTCCCAGCATTGTACCTCACACTCGGTGGGTTTGCAGTAAAAGTATGGTGAATGAGTGATAGATACAGTTAAGTGTCTCTTTGTAAAGGCTGTGTCTTTAGTTGGGTTCTTCTAGTGGCAGACCCTGACACAGGAGTATGAGTTTGTTTGGGTGCTGCCCCTAGGAAGTTCCTGTAGCAGAGTAGGGAAGTGAGACCAAGGAGACAAGGAGCCAATACTGAGTGAGGTAATGAATAGACTTCCACTCTGGGCAACTGGGGTTTAATCCCGTTGGGGAGCTCACTGTATAAAACATACCTCAGAGCAGTCGCACCCAAGCTGTGAGAAAATGGGGGCATTGACCCTCTGGCTTGCATACATCCTTGGCCAGAAGCTGCTCCCAGAAGGCTAACTCCCTGACATGACTTGAGAGTCACAGGTCCTTCCAGGGGGGTGGGGATGCTGAGGGGAGGAGCGGGGTGGGGGATTGGAGAGTGTCTGCCACAGCTGGCCATGAGAAATCTTCATGGGAAACATAATTTTGTTTTCCTCCAATGATGGATGTGGGCCATGGACTGAAAATGGGAACTGGGGTTCAAGAGCTAAAAGTAAAAATCATAAAAATCTCAGTAGAAAAGCACTGTAAGACTCTCTTCTCTGACCACTCATTGATGTTTAAATCCCTCTTCACACAGTTCATTCAATGAATACCCCTGAAGCAACCTACCTGAGGAGCTTTAAGAAAAACAGCACTGAATTCCATATGTTCCATGTCCCGTTTTCCATCTGCCTGGAGCCTCACGCATTTAAACAGTTCTCTCTCGGAAGGGATACGGTCTCTCTGGTCCATGTTATTATACGACTTACAGTGTAAGCTTCAATATAGTTTTCAGCGATGAAGCACTGTGCAAGTTGGCTTTCTATCGTGTTTCCACTACAGAATCCATTAGAGGCTGGAAAGCACACAAGATTCATTTTGAAATCTCCAGAAAAGTCATTCAGATGCCAGATTTTAAGGTCAATGTTTAGAGGATCTAAGTCCCAGCTACTTTAGAAGTAAAGACACGCCTGCCTTATTTTCACCCAAACCCTTCGGTCTCTTTAGAATTCTCCCCAATCAGAGCAGTGAATTCTAATTCCATAATGCCAGTGGAGCATTGACGTAAAATGTAACAGTTCCTTGGTTAATCATCAAAATTAGCCTATCATGGTAAAGAGAGGAACTTCTACTGTTTCAGTGCCATGTAATTGCAGATAATAAGTGAGATAATGAAAGAGGATTTTTAATGGATTATAAAGCCCATAGAGGCATTGAGCTTCCTTGCATAGAAGTTTTGAAATTCCAGAGAAGAGAGAAAAAACAGCAGTGACAAAAATCTAGCTCCAAACCAAGTCCAGTTTCCAGAGACGAAAGCATCAAGGGCTTGAAGATCTGGCAAGGGAAAGTTATTTGGAGATGCTTTCTTATAACTGCTCCTCGGAAAAAAGCAAAGTCCTTGAGCAGAATTTTGGCTCATGATACGGTGATAACTTAAAGCCACACAGCTAAGATCAAATCTCTATGTTGAAAATATTTATCACTGATTGTGAATCTAAAAAAAAAATTTATAGTATAAAGAATATCAGCTTCTTAAAGGGATCAACCTTACCTAAGTAGCGGTGTTATTGTTTATTAATTATTATTATCTGCAATGGTGTCCAGTCAGTAGTGGGTACTTAATAGACTCTCAATAAACACTGATTATAATGAATATCTTAAGGTATTTGCCATGGAGGGACATTTTAAAAAATTCTTATCCGGAAATAATTTCCAAACTTACAAAGTTTGCAAAATGAGCTACATCTTTTTGAATATCAAAATAGTGTGGTCTAACTGGGAAGCGTACTGACAGCTACAAAATCCAAAAACACATTTGTAAAACCACGGTTAAGAGCTGCTCTCCCATCCTATCTAGACAAGGTGGTGGGACTAGAAGGAAATGGTTGAAAACACATGACTTCCCTTCTTTGTCCTGTGTCCCATCATGTGGGATGCTGCAAATGAGAGCATCCAAACTGTGAGCAACATCTCCTTTCTTTTATTTTTCTTTTGTATTGAGCTTTTGCACTAGGTGAGTGACATTTCCCTAATGTCTATAATCCCAGGGTTTTTAGAAGTTTTATAAACATTAAATCAGTTCCACACAAAATATCTGATCAATAGGTGAGACAATGATGTGTGCGGGGTGGGTTTGGTCTGGATGGCCTCTCTCAGCATCATGGAAGTTGGATTCAAGCCTGTTCTGATGAATGTTTTTGTTCTTTGTAGGTTTGTTTTTTAATTGTAATTTTTTTTTTTTTACCCCAGTGTTCTTCAGACTTCTGAATTTCCTTGCCTATTAAATAGAGCAGAGCTACTCAGTGAACAGCTAAAACCCCTTTGGTCCTAGATGACTTATTTCACCTTTGCTCTGACTGTCCCGTTGGTTTTTTGTGCTTTGTTTTGTAACCAGCTTATTGTATCTGGACACTGATGGAGGCAGGTAGTTGGGGAAAATGAATGAAATGTTAGGGGAGCCTGGGTGGCTCAGTCAGTTAAGCATCTGCCTTTGGCTCAGGTCATGATACTGGGGTCCTGGGATCGAGCCCTACGTCTGGCTCCCTGCTCTGTGGGTAGCCTACTTCTCCCTCCCCCACTCCCCCTGCTTGTGTGTGTGCTCTCTGTCAAACAAATAAATAAAATCTTTTTTAAAAAAAGAACCCAAATGATAACACTGTGTCAATTATATTAAATTACTTTTATTCAGTCTGCTAGACATTCATGAATATGGTAACATGTTATATAACTGATTTTTCAAACGGGAATTATCCCCAGGGTTGTTTTTTTTTTGTTTTGTTTTGTTTTGTTTTTAAGATTTACTTATTTATTTAGAGGGGGTGAGGGGCAGAGGGAGAGAGAGAATCTCAAGCAGACTCCCTGCTGAGTGCAGAGCCCTATGCAGGGCTTGTACCCAGGACCCTGAGATCACAACCAAAACCAAGAGTTGGCTGCTTAACCAACTGAGCCACCCAGGTGGCCCTTCCCAGTTTTGATAGTCTGAGCTTACAAATCGCTAACTCAACAGGGACTTGGTTTACCTGAGTCGGATGTACTTGGCTCAGCTGCTAGCTTAAGTCAGGTAACACAGGGGTCTCAGATTCCAGAAGCAGCAAGAGAGAGCAAACCCCACAGCACAAGTTCCCTTCAAGCCTCTGCTAATGCCCCATGGAACAAAACAAAGCCCATGTCTGAGCCCAGCTTCAAGGGGTGAAGTACAGTCTCCACCTCTTAATGAGGAGAGGGACGAAGTTAACATTGCAAAGAGGCATGCGTTCAGGAAAGGAAGGAATTGGGGGCCATTTTTGCAATCTGCCCTAGAGAGTTGTTCATTGCCATACCATGAACCTAGAGCAAAAATCTGAGAACTGCAGCTTCTGCTTCGTTCAGGAGGAGCTGTCTCGAGAGGACACAAGAAGCAAACAATCTCGCCACCATTTCCAGATCTCTGATAGCCTGTCATCTTCCGAAAAGGGCCAGAATATTTAGTTCTGGTAGTTAGCTCTGAGACACAGAGCACAATATTTTTTTAAACACATAATGATACTGATTCAATATAACAGCTGTGGAAAGATCATAAAAGGAGAAGTTAGGGAAAGGGCCTATCGGAAATAAGATTAGAGATGATGTTTCAGCTTTGCAGCTTTCACTGGGCCCTAGGAAAAGAAACACAGCAAAAAAGGTTAGTTAACTTTCT
Source organism: Leptonychotes weddellii (assembly GCF_054177405.1). Lineage (NCBI taxonomy): Eukaryota > Metazoa > Chordata > Mammalia > Carnivora > Phocidae > Leptonychotes > Leptonychotes weddellii. The sequence goes on from NC_138378.1 coordinate 36,488,508, forward strand.
CCCTCCTAATGAACATTATGAGGACAAACATTCTGTTCGCATGTACCCTTTTGGCAGCCTGGTTAATTTGTTAAGCTCAACTGGACACGTAAAGAGAGCCCCTTTATCTTCATTAAACCCAATGAGAATGAATGGCAAACAGCGGTATCATTAGTCTGGCCTGATAGGTTTCATCAAAGGGCCTGGAAAGCTCTTAAAAACCCAGATGACTTTAAGGTTGGCTGGGGTAGGGCTTGTTTATCTCTTCTAACAAACATTGGCTGCTCTTACCTTCATCCGTAGACTCAGGCAAGCCATGATCGGCTTTCATGTATACACGGTAGAGAAAAACATAGGTATACAAGCACACAAATGCACACATGTGCGCACACTCACTCACACACACACACTATACACACATTGATCAACCAGCAAGACAACTGGGAAGGAGGGATAAGAGAAACAAGGAGATATTGTGGCCTCTGTTCTCTCCCTGGCCACATTGACTGGATGTGAGCCGCTAAGGACCCATAAGAGACCATGGTTAAAAGCATGGGCTTTTGGCTCAGTTGGTTAAGTGTCCGACTCTTGGTTTTGGCTCAGGTGATGATCTCAGGATCATGAGATTGAGCCCCACATCAGGCTCCACACTCAGCAGGGAGTCTGCTTGAGATTCTCTTTCCCTACCCCTCTGTCCCTCCCCCACTCACGTACACTCTCTCGCTCTCTCTTTCAAGTAAATGAATAAATCTTAAAAAAAAAGCATGGACTTTTGAGTAAACTGCCTGGATTTGAACCCTGGTTCTATTACTTCCAGGCTGAGTGACGCTGGGGAAATTACTCCAACTCAGTATCTTCACCTGTTAAAATAAAACCACAAAACTCATGGAGCTATTCTGAAGGTTAAGTAAGTTAATATTCTTGAAGTGGTTAGAATAGTCCTACCCCATAGTAAATACTCTGTAAGGGCTATTGAAAAAGTAATGGCGACCAGGGCTGGTGTGAAACTAATAAAGAGGGGCTTTGTGTCACCCTGAGCTGCTCTGGAGCCCAGGTGACAAAGTGTGACTAAAATTAGAGACACAGGTCTCTTCATGCCCAACACTGAGCCTTCACCAGCCTTGGAATTACCAAGTACTAGAAGCTTTAGAATCATTCTTCTTCGACAAGGACTTTGAAATGAGAGTGGAGGGAAGGCAGAGGCAGGGATGGGGAATCTCAGGCAGCATCACAAACAAGAGAAGAAAGACAGTGACAAGGATGGATCGTGTGACAACAGCAGAGACAGCAGGCAGAGACCAGTTTGTGAGTACATGCGAGAGACCCTTTGCAGACCTCCCAGAAATAAAATGCTGAGGTTGACTTGATGGGGCTTGGCATCATCACAATGGGTCTTCATCCATGTGTCTGGTAATTGATGCTGATTTCCATCTGGGATCATCTCTTGAACTCTCAACTCAAGGACCCACACATGGTCTCTCCATTGACCTGAGTCTCCTCACAGTATGGTGGCTTCAGGGTATTCAGACTTACTTCATGGTGGGTCAGTGCTCAAAAAAAAAGTGTCCCAGCTAACAAGGCAAGAGCGACACTGATTTTATGACCTAGCCTCAGAAGTCACACTGCCTCACTTCTGCCGCTTTCTATTCATTACTAATGAGACACAAGGTTGCTCAGGTCCAAAGGAAGGGAACACGGACTGCCCATCTTGATAGAGGAAGTGTCAAGATCACATTGTAGAAGGACACATGGGATGGGAGATGTTGCTGCAGCTAAAATGCAATCAGCAACAGGAGATATCAAGCCAGAAGATATTTGCATTATATATATTTTATTTATACATACTTCAACTTTATATGGATGAGTTAATAATCTATTAAGCCTACACAGTCTTTATATTTCTCTATGGCAATATTACAAAGGATAATCGCAATATTATGCAGCCATTATGTGCTTCCTTATGGAGTGGAAATAAAAACCTAAGAGTCAACAGTGTTCTTTGAAACATAACAATTCTATATAGATACAGTGAAAGGTTGACAAAACCTGGTAGATTAGTAAAATTGGGTTAGCAAGCACAAAGGGAAGATATTGGTTTTTGTAGCAAGGAAAGGTGCTAAATGGCTTACAGAACCGAAAGACCTTCATGACTCAGGATCTACAGGACAACAACTGGGGTCTTAGTCCTGACACCAACTTTTTCTCTGCCATCTCTCATCTCTGCTGTCTCTTTCCTTTTTGTATATTGTCCTTGTTGTCTCCTACTGTAGACATGGGACCTTCTCTGTAAGACTGGAAAAGGATCCACCAGCAACCCCACAGTAAGTCAGAGCTTCTTTTTTTCCAGCGTCAAGACTGATCTGCTCCACATTAGTCACATGACTTCTCCTTGGAATTACTCTTGCTGGGGGACAATGCTCTCTACTAAGCCAGGTCACATATTCACTCCTTGGCCCAGGGGTCAAGATCCGTGGCATCTATCGAGTTTCATTCTTTGTCTAAACATATGTGTGTATGCATAGGCTTGGTCATGAAAATAAACAGCCCGAAAGAAGTCAAAATGTTCCTACAAATTTGCACATACTCCAATGTATTGTTTTCCATAGCAATCTTGGTTAGGAGAAACAGCTGATTATCTTAGCTGTTAAGAACAGACCAGTATTCCTGTCTGGCAAGGTCTGGAAAACACCTAAAGACATTACTTGCTGCTGCCTGGGACTCATAAGCAAAGGAATTAGATGATGCACAAGTCCTCAATTCTAGTACCTCAAACTCGCAGCGTCCCTTGTCCTTTGGAAAGTTGATTGTGGGTGCAACATCATCCCCTCCTGCTAGGGACTCAGGTAGCTCCTGGCTTCAGCTAGCTTGTTGGTAGGCAACCATGGAAGATCTCCCAGGGTCATTCATTGGCAATAAGAAGGAGTGATACTGAGAAATGATAGTAGGGCTAAAATAAACAGTTTGCCTAAAGGAAACTAATAATAATTTTTTAAGGTTTTAAAAAAAAATGACATGGGTTTGTCCAACACAAGGTGATGAAACAATGCCTCAATATTTACACAGCAAGACAGTTCCCTAGAGTCTTTCTGGAAGATATTAAGACACTGACTTCAGCTCCATTATTGTTTGGCTTCAATAATGTAAGTTTGTTTTTAATCAGTTGCCTCTTTCAGAGATACCTTTAAACCAGACAAATGAGTGTGGAAGCCAGAAGATCAGTGAGGACCTTGACCACTCCATGGCATCACCTTGTTAGCATATTGGCTTATCCAGGTGTCCATAGCATATGTGACAACCAAACTTTGGACAGTGGGGTTGCTGGGGAACAGGCAACATGCTTGGGCTCAGTTTCTCTAACTTCAGGGCTCAGAGATAAAAAGGCACAGCAATGACTTCCAAGGCTGGCTGAACATTCAAAAGTGATTATAGTCTCACCACCCATGGTAGATTGTCTCCTAAGATCACCACATCAGTCCCTCCCATTCCTCATGCTCTTCACAGTGTGAATGTGCTGCTCTCTCTCCCAAGAGGTGGGGTCTATTCCCCTTCTCCCTGAGCCTCTGTTGGCCCTTTGACTTTCACTGACCAAAAGAATGTGACAGAAGGGAAGTTGTGGGGCCTTGGAGGCTAGGTGTAAAGAGGCATGACACCTTCCTTTTATGTCCTCTTGCCAAGTAATGAAGTCCAACATCCTGACAGACTGGGAGGCCATGGGGAGCAAGAAACCCTGCAGAAGGAAAAAGGACACAGGGAGGAGAACTGAGGCACCCCAGCTGACAGTCATTACCAAAACCCTAGCTGTGTGAGTGGGGCCATCTTGGCTCCTCCATCCCCAGTCAAGAAGCCCACCTGGCAATGCATGGAGCAGAGATGAGCTATCACCCTTTCCCTACCTGCCCTCCCCAAGTCCCTGACCTACAGAATAGTGAACAATAAAATAGTTGTTGTTTAAAGCCATCAAGTTGTGCATCGACAGAAACTCTCTACCTCTTGTTCTATTTGGAGAAATTGGTCCCCCAAATTGGGAAGGCCTGCCAAAAATTGGGCTATTGAAAAGATCAGAATATGTTTTGCACTATTATCACTGGATACAGGGCATTTCTCTCCACAGATTAAAGCCAAAACTAAATGAGTTGCTTTTCTGCAGAGCTGGGCCATGCCATTCAAATCCAACCATTTTATTTGGTCCTCAAATCTTTTCCAGTGGCCTGTGTGAGGTCAGTGAGCATCCCTCCCAGTTTTCTGAGAGCCACTGGGTGCCATTTTAGCAACCCTGAATCTCTTCAGCCTTTGTCACTCTTCTTACCGAGCTTGACAAAAGGCTGTTGACAGAAATTTTTTTTAAATTGAGATTTGATCTCCCACCAAGTATAACTGCAACAAAATTTCTATTAGATATCAATGGAAACACACAGACTGCTGAACTGATCATTTCCCATGTTAGCACATACACCCTGAAAGTGATCAATTCTGCCTATCAGTCTCTGTGGACTGAGGAGAACTTTCCAGCAGCTTAGGCATGATCCCTCATTATCATACAGTCAATAAATTATTTGCTTAGGTGCATTTTATGGTTTCCCAGTACACCTGCATAATAAAAGTTTGAATTAGGTAATGCTCCTTTTTATTATCAGAAATGAATTACCTCACGGGGCCAGCAGATACACAAATGCAGTGTACCCTTCCACTAATCGGAAGGCATTTTTCAATCTGCTTCTGACTAATGCAGAAGAAAAAACAAAATAACCACATCTCAAGATTGTTCAATATCAATATTATAGATTTATTTTATTGGACTCATTGTTGCTCTTCATTTAATAATAAACAACACCATCATTTCCATAGCAACCATGGCATACCATTAGGGCAATGCTAAACATAAATTCCAAACTTTCAGTGTTTCCTCTGAGCCCGGAATGGGAGGCTTTCTGCAGGGCATGGTGAAATGTTCATCCTGGAGAAAAGTTCCATTTGTGTTCCCACTAGACCCGAAATGCTGGCAAAACAGCATATTATGCTAATAAATACATGTAATAACACTGGCATTTATGTTCACCATAAAGGGAATATCGTGCTTTGATATATGAGTGATGGCATATTCCTATGACTCTAAAAGCTCATGTTTCATTTTTAACTTTTAAACAAAATTCATCATGTAATGATTAAGTGCTTGCTGCATACAAGGGACGGTTTCTCGACTTTCTCACTCTTTGCAGTTCATGAACTAGGAGCATGACACTTGGGAATCCAGTCTGTGTGCTCCTTGAGGGTGAAGACTGAGTCTTTGCCTTGGCTCTATTTCTAACACCTGGCATGCAGTAGGCAATCAGTCAAATGAATAAAATCTTTAAAAAAAAAAAAAAAGTAAACGCTTATAAATGAACAAACACTTCTTGCCGACACTGAAGAGATAGAAGGGTGGAAAGTTAAAGACCCATAGATGTTGTCTGAAAGGATGTAGAGAGTTTAGTCCAGTAAGGGAAAATAGGAGGATGTGGGACATGAGAAACAATGAGGAAGGTGAGGAAGGGGGCTGGGCAGGAAAAGCAGGAGCTTACAGACTCTGAGGACCTTGGAGACCCATGTCTGCAGTAGGCTGAGGGCAGAAGTGAAGCCAGGGAGGGAGAGACCAGGCTGGTCATAAAGTGCCATAGAGCACAGGCTTGAGTCTGTGCATCATGAGAAGTATTGAAGGATATGAAGCAGAGACAGGTCTTGGTTGGGTTTCTGCTTTAGAAAGATTATTCAGGCTTAGGATGGAAGTGGATATCCAAGAGATAGAGCAAGAGAGAAGGAGACAGTTTAGGAGTCCAGTAGAGTTTTGGCCACCCTGACACCCCTTCATTGCCACCATGGGTACATAGCACAAGTGAGCTCTAGCACTGTTTCCATACCAATGCCACCTGAGAGTCTCAACAAGCTCCAACAAAGTAGCTCAGGGCCCCAGCTCTTGAAGCATCTTAAGTCTTGGACACTGTTTCGAGGGAGTACTTTGCTCCAGAGTAAAGTGCTACCCCCTCATGCCTTCTCTCCGCCCTGACCTGTTCCCATTCGTGGGCACTTCCAGGAGGATGGGCAGGGGAGAAAAAGGGGATGAGGTGTTGCAATCTCTTGTTTAGTTTCAGCATTTATGAGGACAATCCTTTCTCAGGAGACAGAGTCCTGGTCTTGAGCCAGCATTGAGAGGACAAGCTGCATTTGCCAACAAAGAGCTTTCCACCAAATGGGGGGGATGAAGCCACTTTATTCCCTGATGATTTCCATTAGAAATAGACCCAAAACCACAGGCTTTCTGGTTCACAGACTTTCGCAGACCAAAGCACACCATGAACCCACTTGAGCACCAGGCTTTCCTTTCAAGCTGCTTTCCAGAACCCTGTAGGTTTTAAAAAAGAAGAGCCCAAACCTTGTACTGTTTTATAAACATCAAAAACTGCCTGCCTAATGTGGGCCTTTTCCAGAATAGTCTGTGAAAATAGTAAAAAGTTTCTGAAGAAATATTCAAGAAATGAAGATTACTCAGAGTAGATGAGAAAAAAAGTGTCAGCAAAGACTCCCTGAATCCTTTGAATCCAGGTTACTGTTCTTAATGGCAACGGAAACCCAGTTGGCTTGCCAGATGCATCAAAAACGCAGACAAGGAAATGCTTGCTTTGTAGCAGAAGAATTTAATTTGAACAGAGGGAAAACTTACTGATAGGGAAGGTTGTTAGGGACTGTAATGGAGTACGAAGAAAAACCCTTTCAAATTCGTTCCTTCTGCAAATATTTATTGCGCACCCTCTATGGGCTAAGTGTTGCTCTGTTTTAAGGGAATTAATTTATGAATAAAACTGAGACTCCTTGCCCAAATGGAGCTTACATTTCAGTACAGGGTCTAAGGAGACCAAACAAATGAGGTTCAGAATGACTGAGAGCTGCCAGACACCTGAGCCCAGAGTGGTACAGTCAAGTGTGGGTACCATGGGTATGGTCCAGTGAGGGACTGCCCTGGGTGGGACAGTGAAGTGTAGGAGATCCCAGTGTGGGACAGCCCGGTGTGAGACAGCCCAGTATGGGGCAACCCAGTGTGAGATGGCTTGGTGTGACACAGTCTGGTAGGGGACAGCCCAGCGTGGGACAGTCGAGCCTGGGACACCCAGAGTGGGATATTTGGTGTAGGACAGCCTGTGTGGGACAGCCTGGTATGGGTACCATGGCCAACGCCAAGTAAAATGGGAGGAGGACATGGTTTACCTACAGGAGCATCAGGATGTGAATAAAGCATTTGGATGAGCTAGGAGGGAGAAGTGTGAGCCTGGAAAGGAAGTTCCAAGTCAGGGCAGAACATGAAGAAGCTCACAGGCCATGCCGAGGAATTGGGACTGTCCTTGAGAGAACAGCGCTGGTGGCAGGCAGGAGGAGGGAGCTGACTGGGGCGATGAGTCAAGGATAGAGAAAGGCAAGACAAGAAACCAAGCAGACCTCTTTAGAGACAGATGACACCAGTGAGAAATGACAAGACCCCAGGCTAGTGGTTAAAAGTACAGGATTCAGTAGCCATTAGATGGAATCTGTGAGAAGCAGGGGCCAGGTCTTGTGCCTGGGTGATGGAAATCAGGTGGCGGCAGGAACACCCGTGGGAAAGAGGGCAGGAGAGAGTGCCGGGCCAAGTTCAGTACCGCCTCTGAAGTTCCTCCCGGGAGGGCTGAGCAGCCACACCCAGCGTGAGAAAGTCACTTGCCAGTTACAGGTATGTGCCACGAATGGCCCCGGGTCAGGCAGCTCCAGGTACGTGAGGCCCATGGATATGGGTAAATGAGATGACACAGCCTAGACTGTGGGCAAATCAGTGAAATGCAGAAGGCCCACTGCCTGCCGTCTAGCCGATGCCAGCTCAGTCCTGGGGTGTGGTGTCATTCACTAATCAGAACCCCTTAGAAATTCAGTCTCCTAACCCCGTACCTGCAGTACAACTCAAAACTCCAGGCTCTGACCTTCCCTGGATGATCAACAATTTGTTCAGCCCAGGTCCTCAGAGAGACTGAAGGGGAGCTTATCTGAGTAGAGGAGGCTCATCCACATCCCTGCTAGTTCCCCCCTGCAAGTGATTGGGTTAAGCTGTCTTGACCCCCGAGCTCTCCAAACAGATACGTGGTTTCAGGGGCACAGCAGAGAAAATAGAAGCACAGTATGCCTTGTAAGTTCTTCAGCCCCCATCCCCCAGTCCTCAAGGTGGGGTGATTTCTAGCCAGGGCTCCCTGCCCTGTGGTCCCCTTGGAGCAGAGGCAGTGGCCACACTCAGGCGAATTCTTCTCCAACTGGCCTGGCAGCCTGGCCCCTGCTGGCCGTCACTGTTGCTCCTGCTGCAGTAAGACCACAGAGTAGGGTTGATCTCTACGGGTTTCTCCAAGGCTGGTCAAGAAACAGCCTTATTCACCATCTCCCTCCAGCTTGGCTCCTTGACACTGTGGTTTTAATTCCTTGCTTTTTTTTTTTCCCCCGAAGATTTTATATATTTATTTGAGAGAAAGAGAGAGAGCATGCGCATGAGCAGGTGGGAAGGGCAGAGGGAGAGGGAGAAGCAGACTCCCCGATGAGCAGGGAGCCTGATGCAGGACTCAATCCCAGGACCCCAAGATCATGACCTGGGCTGAAGGCAGACGTCCAACCAACTGAGCCACCCACGCACCCCTAATTCCATGCTTCTAATGTCAGAGGTGCTGGAATAGTCCCAGGCTGGTCAGCAATTCCATTCTCCAGAATCAGAAAATCTCCTATTCTTCATGAATTCCTAATAGAGCCCAGTGAGGTGTCATTGTTAACCTTTCATACACATCCACTCACCATGTAGATATGCTGACACCCCGTATGAGACATCCCACGGCATCATTCCCCATGAGATGCTTCATGAACTTTTCACAGTAAGCAGGACATGCTCCTATTTGAAACACCATGTAATTTCAAATAATAGCAGACATCAAAAGATGAGATGCAGAATGCAACTATGAGGCCTTTCAGAGCCCTTTTCTCCTTCTATAAAGGGGCACATAGAAGATATTTTAGGCTTTGTGGACCAGAAGATCTCTGTTGAAACTGTTCTAATCTGCTATTACAGCAGCCATTGATAAGCCAGAAACAACTGGGTGTGGCTGTGTTTCTGTAAAACTTTATCTAAAAAATAGGCAGTAAGCCACATGTGGTCTGCAAGCATCCGGTAGTCGCTTGATATAGTGTAAAGAGGCAGAGTGGGAGGAAAGAGAAGACAACACCTCTCCTAACAGCAAAGTGTCAAGGGTGGGCAGTGTGGAAGGGCTGAAAGCCAGATCACGGTGGGTTAGAGAGTCATGATCACTTCTGTGTGTGTAGATATACACATCTGTACATATATGAAAACATGTGTGTACAGAGATGTATAGATGTACACACACACATACATTCCTTGTGTGTGTGTGTATCACACACATAGACTTGAAGATTTTTGTTTCTGGCAGTTTAGAAGATTGGGTATACTGAATAAGCCCCTATTGTGAAAATAATTCTGCAGGGAGCCTGGGTGGCTCAGTCGGTTAAGCATCTGCCTTCGACTCAGGTCATGATCTCGGGGTCCTGGGATTGAGTCTTCTGCTTGTGCTCTCTCTCAAATAAATAAATAAAATCTTAGAAAAAAAAGAAAAGAAGAAAAGAATTGTGGATAAAACACATCTGTGACCTGGATTGGAAGTAAGGAGTCCTCAGAGGAATCCAGAAGCAGAGTGAAGGGAGGAGCCCTGTGTGTTTGCAGCAAACCACAAAAGACGTTGAGATCTCCCTTCCTCGGCTACACGGAGCTCTGGGAAAAGACAGTGAAGCTTAGCCTGAACAAGGTGGGGAGCCCGAGAGGAGCCTCCAGTGTGTTTATTACACATCAATCCCCTCGGGAGGCCCACTGCTGGAAAAACTCACAAGATTCAGTTGAAATTCACAGAGCAGATGATGAGGGATTCAGCGCAGCTGCAACAGAAGGATGTGCAAGGAAAGGGGTCCGGAGAGTGCAAGCCTTAGCTTGTTTGTCCTTCCGTGGCTGAGTCTCACAGGAGAGCTTTGTCTCCAGGTTGTAACAGGAACTGGTGTGTATGCACGTGTGTACATGTGCGCTTATGGATGGGAGGCCAGGTGGGTGAGGCACCTTGGTACCTTGGTACCAGGAACTGCTCATGGTGGGGGTCTCTAATACATAAATTCTAGCTACATGACCAGTCTTAACCACTGAAACCCAACCCTCCTCCCCAGATTCCACCAAAATCAGGGACAAATCATAAATCAAATATTGTTACTCAACAATATCGATAGGCTGCTACATTTTGGTCTGAAATGACTCACTGATCTACGATTACAGAACATCATTTACTGTTAACAAACAGACGCCAAAGCCTTGGCCAAGGGTCAGTAGCTCAAGAGAGAAGCAAATGTCAGTATAGCCCAGTAGAGGTGACCCCCATGCTACCTACCACATCCATCGGGAACGCCTCTGTGTCAGGTTGTAGTTCATTTGTGGTTCAAGAAACTCAAGAACCTTAAAGTGGTCCCAAATTGGGGGTGCCCCAGGTGGTAGGCAGGAAAAGATGTAAGTCTTTTAGGGAGAAAGTCAACTTCAACCAGACCCCCAAAGAGATCACACAGGTCAAGCTGCCGCGAGCAGGGACAAATCAGGGCAGGCACAGAATCACAACATCTTCAGATATTGGAGTCATCAGGCTCACAGGGTAAAATAACTATTTTTCATATGCTTTAAGGAATTAAAAATATGAAAACATATGAAAAAAAGAATCAGATACTACAAAGAACGGTTAAAACGGTCAAGAATTTGAAAAAGAACTAAATATAGTTTCTCAAAATGATAACTATGATAATGGAAAAAAATTTTAATGAATTAAACAAAAGATTTAACACACATGAAAAGAGAAGAAATGAGGAAGCTGGGATAGAATTATCCAGTTTTGGTTCAAGGTACAAAGGATGGACTGAGTGTAGGAAGAAGGTGGGGTGGATCATCTTGGGAACAAGCATTCCTGCCAGGTTGGCCCAAGTCACTAGATCTTCTTTTTTGTCTTGCTTGGGTTTCAATGAAAAAAAAAATATGACTTTTCTGTGAAATCTTCTGATCTTTAAATGTTGGGCACTATTTCAATTAAAATGAATAGGTCTGTGGGCACTGCAGCTAATCTATGACCAATTTGTGCCTTTAGAGTATTGAGAACAGCAAGGTGGGAGTTGAATTCTAGGTAAAGAGAGAGAGAAGCCATAGTGGGAGATCACTACAGGTCAGGTGGGATGTGATCTTGAGCATGGAATCCTATTGAGTCATGGGTATTGAGGGTAGCTGGCTGTCCTCTAAGACGGGAAGGACAGAGCTGCACATAGATATGAGTTAAGCTTAGTATATCCCGTCCAGCTTAAGGAGTTTAACCTAAAATCCTGATATCCTGTGAACAAGCTGCCCTTGACTTTTAGCCAAGGACATTAGAGGCAGGGCTTCTCTGAAAAAACACAAATGGAATCTCGTATCACAGCACTGGGACAATAAACGTACTAAGTAGATAAAACACTGGGACACTCGATCTTATGTTGCTATAACCATGTCAGAATTGCCAGAAAGAATCTTGGAAACATCATCTTTTCTGCTGCCAGGCAAGTGGACAGAAATTTCCTATAGGAAAAGCATCCTTAAATACTCACCAAAGGATTAATGGAATCTGGGAACAATGTAACCAGGAAAAAGCTTTTCTGATACAGATTGCTAAAAGAGGATTGCCAAAAAGCCACAAAACAAGGAGCAACAAAGAAGGTAAGAAGAAAGAAAGGAGAAGAAGGGGAGAGAATGGATAAAATACCACCCTGATGTTTTGAAAGGCACAGAAAATTGGCAAGGTAGATTATGGGCCTCAAGGAAAATGGCTATACTGTTCACTGAGGTACTCAAGACCTTCCCAATGACCTGGCATCATAGAAGTAGAAGCAAAGAGGTCTGGTTTCATGTCCACTTCCACTCTTCAAGCAAGAAGCTCACCTTCGAAGGCTCAATCAGCTTACCGCCCTCTGTATGTGGGGCACCCAGCATGGTGGCCAGCAAATGAGGTCTCACAGAAGGCAACTGCTCTCTTCAGCCTAGACCTCCCGTGTCTGAATGTTTATTTTTTGCATGTGTGCTCATTCTCAGCAGCTACTAACCTCTCTTTTCTGCTATTTCAAAGAACCAACACTCCATGTAAAAAGGCTGTGTGCTGTGCAAAAGTCTTAAACTTAGGATAGAGAACGCATATTTGATCAAGACCTATGTAAATTCCACCCACCGACAGTGTGAATATTTTCTTCTGCTTTGAAAATACAGTCACCTCTCTGTGTGCATTTGTGTTTCTACAAGTGGCAAAGTCTCCATTCATTGTTTTCAATCATCCTTTTATATTCAACCTCTCCCTTGAAAAAGTAATGTTTCCCCCGGGGGATACAAATTTGCACCCCCCCTAAAAAAAAATCACAAAATAATTTTTCATACCTTTTGTCCTATATATTTGTGTGAGAGGCTTTTAAGAGCATCACTAAGCCAAACAAAGCCCAATGCTTGCCATTTATGGTAAATATTGTCTTGGCTACAATTTTGAATCACATTTTGCCTGCAAATTTATCAGGCAGGCTCCTCTACAGTCCAAGTATAATTTTTAACTTTAAGTATTTAAGTGGTTCTTTTTTAGCACATTAAAAGGTGTTGATAATATGAGAGTTACTTTCACTCTAATCTGTCACATTAAGACCAAAAATATGGGTGTGTGTGGATGACTCAGTCAGTTAAGTGTCTGTCTTTGGCTCAGGTCATGGTCCCAGGATCCTGGGATCCAGCCCCTTGTTGGGCTCCCTGCTCAGCAAAGAGTCTGCTTCTCCCTCTCCCACTCCCCCTGCTTGTGTGTGTGTCTCTCTCTCCTTCCCTCTCTATCAAATAAATAAAATCTAAAAAAAAAAAAAGACAAAAAATATGGATTCCTCTATTATCTGAGAAGCCTTGTTAATAGATTGTCCAAAGGGACAATAGGAACTACATGTGGATCTTGTTAAAATGCAGATTCTGACTCAGTAGATCTTGGGTAGAACCAAGATTTTGCATTTCAGACAAGCTCCCAGGGGAGGCCAGTGCTGCCAATCCACGGACCACATTTGGAGAAGCAATGCAACCAGATCAGTGGCTGTCAGTCTTGACTCCATACGTGAATCCCCCATGGAGTTATAAAAGCAATTGCCCAGGTCTCACCCCAGAGATCCCAATTTAATTGATCTAGAGGGTGGCCTGGCTCTCATAAGTATGCAAAAATGTCTTGGGTGATTCCAAAGTGCAGCTTAGGTGGTGAATCAATGGTTTAAGGTGGGATCCAGCTGATGGACACTCTGTATCATTGACTGTGAGCCCCTGCAGGGCAGAGTTTGGGGCTCTGACATCTTTTCCTCCTTGAGGACCTATATCTAGATCATTATGAAATTACAGCATTGTTCAAAATGTCATCAGTGTGCTTAGCATTAAACATGACCCCATGGGGTGAATGATTAAGGTCCATTTACCACTTATATGAAGAACCAGTACATTTGAATCAGTCGCTGCCGTGGCCCAAGATGAGAGGTTTTGGAGCCTTGTATCTTGAACCTCATTTAAGCATCCCACACAAAAAATCTGGGTGTAAGATAGAGTCTTCTAGGTTAGAAACACTGAGGTCAAGGTAAATTAAATATTTGGATAATTAGGGGCTAGTCTGAGGCTGTGTTTCCTGAAAAAAAGCAGTATTCTATCTCTGCTTTACAGAACAACATAAGCATACTAAATACCTTGGCAAAGACTTAAGGTAAGGAACTTAGATCCCTGAGGACATCACCATCAACCTGTGATTTTCAAAGAGCCCAGGCTATAGCCCAGCTGATATTGAAGATGGGCAGTCTGGGTTATGCCCCCTGCCTGGCTTAATGACCCATCAGTGTATCTTCACACATGCGGAGACCCCATCTGTGAAGATAGCTACTCTGTGACTATCAAGGTTCCAACCTATGTTGAAAGGAAGACAGATAAAATAAAAGCCATGCATTGTGAAAAACAGATTTGGCAGAGGACACAGGTGGAGAAAGAGATGGTAGATTCAGAACATTCCCTGGACAAATTTAAAAAGTCTCCAGGCTTCTATTCCCCTGGTTTGGAATTGGTGATAGTGATACTCCTTCACTGATTCACTTTTAGAAACCTATCTCAGGTCTATAGTTATAACTCATAACTCACTATTGGCAACAGGAGCCTAGGCTCTGGTGACTTTTTCTAATGTAGTTATACTTCTATATGAAAAGTCATCATTTCCTCTGTTTTTTTTTTTTCTCCTTTCTATGACCTCTAGAAAATAACCCACAAATACTATTAAATAATGAGATGAACTTGAGGACACCAAATGAGCACAGCAGGGGCCAGATTCTGCTGGATCAGAGAGGATTCAGAAGTTACAGTCATGGCAAGGTTTCTACCACACACATCCCTATTCTGCCATATTGGTGTGTTGCAGAACAAACCTGAAAAGGGATTGTTTCAGTAGAGAGTAGAAATATACAGTTCGTGGTAAAGGCCAAGTGTAACTGAATAGTAGCAGCACGTGAGTGAATGCAGATGGGTGTCACAAGGTCGGGACAACCACTGGCGTGCGTTAAGACTTCAGCAAATCTCTCCATGTATTTCTGAGTCTCCCGGGGGTTCTGATATGTGTTCAAAAGTCCTAGGAGGCACTGCTGTCCTACCAAGTCCCATTCCTCTGACATTGAGCCACTAAGCACTGCTGGTCTGCAGTCTTGCCCACAGGGTACCAGGGCAATTGCACATGGAAGGGGTCCCCAGGCAGGGCTGCTTGTATCCCAGCCTGTTCCAGTATTTCAGTCTGTGCATCCAGAACCCAGACACCCATCAGTCTCTCTGAAACAAACTAAATTTGAGTCCTAGCCACCACATCTATTCACAATGTCTCCTCTCCTCCCATGTTGTCTAAGACTCTCCCTACAGCCCTTTTTTGATGATGACTTCTCTTCCAGCAGATGCTGAGCAAATAAATGTCAGTCATGCCCACCAGTCATGCCCAAACCTTCTGGGCACAAGCAGTGGGCACAACAGAGACTAACCAAGAACAGGAAAAGCAGAAAGGTATTTGGCTGGAGATCCAAAGAATAAATGGAGGAAATGCCATTTTTACTTACAGTCCCTTTTTCAAAACCAACAAGCACATGTTTTGGCTGGAAAATGATGGGTGGTTCGCTGCATGTGACATTTGAAATGAAGACCAAAATTTCCAGAACAATAGGAATCAACCATGTGGTCTCGTTATAGATGTTCCTGAGATCAAAATAAACTTGCCAAATGGGAAAACCCAAATCAAATTATTATTCAAGTAAACAAATTGAATATGAAGGCATTCCCAAATGCTTTTGACAAAGGGCAAATGGACTACTAAATCAATCATTTCATAAATAAATTAGGAAGATGCATTATGTAACACTAACATTAATGACACACACCAGATTGCCAAGGTTTCTAATCAAATCTTTTCAATCTAGGCCCTTATACTGGGAAAGGTTCGGTTCTTAAGGTAGCTTATAACACAAAGCAAGTCTCTCCAATGACGTTTCTGCCATCACCAAATGTTTTCCTTCTGATCTGTCTCCAGGCCTGACATTTTTGCAAATTAAACTGGATTACATTATCCATGATGGCTTAAATTCAATTATCCAAATAACTAAACAGCCAGCTCCATGACTAAATTACCCACCTGCTGCCTGAACTTTTTGGGTTTTGACAACAGGCTGGTGTCATTTCTATTTTGAAAAGTAGTAGACCTGTATTTCTCCTGGGAAAAACCTCAATGTGGTCTTTCCTTTTTATTTATTCATTCATTAATTCATTCATTCAGAGGTGGGGGTCTTCCTTTTTTAAATTACTTTAGAGATCATGGTCAGATCCTCACTGTAAAACATTCAACAATACAGAAGTGATCAGATGTCCCCACTCCCCCCTCCTCCCAATGTTATTATATGTGCTACATTAGCCATTTATTTTCCAATTTTACACAATCTCAAACAATGCCATTGTCCCATTTTCTGGCTATCCGAAAACTGAAGGCTGTTCCCAGCTTCTAGAAGCTGCCATATTCCTTGGCTCATGGCCCCCTTCCTACATCATCAAAGTCAGCAATGGCACCTTGAGTTCTCCTCATGTGACATCCCTCGAGCCCACTCATCCTCCTTCTTCCTCTATAAAGAGTTCATATGATGAGATTGGATTCACTCAGATAATCCAGGCTAATCTTGCTATTGTAAGGTCAGCTGATTAACAACCTTAATGTCATCTGCAACCATAATCCCCTTTTGCCATAGAATATAACATAACCACAGGTTACCACAATTAGCTTTAATGGAATGTTCACAGAAGCCCCAAGAATGATAAACCTTGTGTCTGACTGGCTTTTGTCCCTAACTGCTGAGCTAAAAGCAAAAACAAAAACTCTGACTCTCCTTAAAGCTTATTTGTGGAAGCCTTGGATTTAATCAACTGCCACATGGGGACTGCAGTCTCTCTTTTCGTCTTCCTCTTGATTCCCTCCTCTGACTGCCAGGCACTGGACATCATTGTGACTTTCTTGGGGGTCCTCCAGCATGCCAGAGCTATGCCCTGCTTCAACAGAAAGTAAGGGCCATAGTTGCTCCCACAAGGTGTGGCCTACTTCACTACCTGGGTACTCCAGCAGCACTGCTTCCCTGCCAGGTCTCCCTAGATCTCTTGCAAAAATGGCTTCTCCTGTTTCTTATGAATCTTGGGAGGAGCCGGATGACATAAAAGAAACCCCTTTTACTTCCTCTCTTCTCCCCTTTGGTTGGAGGGGACATTCAGGCACATTGACACTTGGTAGGTCACCAGATATGTACAGAGGGGTCTGATTCATATATGTGTGTATACATACATATATAAGAGTCAGATACACAATGAAACAAAAAATTCACTTTTCTCCCAAGGAGTTCAAAACAATGTTTTTAATATACTATTTATTCTAAAAGGTCTTTGTAGGGTATATATAAGACAATAAATAGTCTCATTTGCCAGATTGCAACAGTTAGATCTGAGAATAAGTATTTCTGTCAACCTCATCAGGACAAGTCCAGTCATCAACCCTGGCATGGGGAGTCTGACCAGAGTGGACCATCATTATGCTTTACTCAAAGAGTTTATGTTCCAAGGAGACAACCTACATTATGCACTATGCTCTAAGGAGACTTGCCTAAATGGCTCTATTTTAGAATTCTTCCTAATGACTTTTCCAAAGTGGAGCCAGGAAAAAGCCTTGGGAATCACAAAGCTCATAGAGCCGTGGTTAACTAACTGTTGGCTTCCTAATAAATATTATCATCCCAAAAGATGGCATACACTTCAATGTAGCAGAACTGCTAGGACTTTCTGTCTGGGGATGAACCTAAGGATTTGGGCACCATGGTCAGAAACCTACTGTGACCCTTGTGTGCACTGGGGTAGAAAGCTAAGTAAGATGGTATTTTTCTACCAAAAATTCTTTAATCCAATATGCTAAGAAAATGGAGTTGGTGTGATCAACTCAGAATATTGGGAAATTGAGGGGCATCTGGGTGGCTCAGTCAGTTAAGCATCTGCCTTTGGCTCAGGTCATGATCCCAGGGTCCTGGGATCGAGCCCCATGTCAGGCTCTCTGCTCAGTGGGGAGCCTGCTTCTCTCTCTGCCTGCTGGTCCCCCTGCTTATACTTACTCTCTCTCTCTCTGTCAAATAAATAAATAAAATCTTTTAAAAAAATTGTGGGAAATTGAGATATCATGTAGAATCATTGATGAGGCTTTCACGTTTATCTAATCCAATGCCTTACTTCACAGAAAGTAAAACTCAACAAGAACCAATGATTTACTCAAGGTCGTGCAGCTAGTTCATATCAAAGCTGGGTCACCACATTCTCTCTTTGTATTGTGCTACCCCCTTTTTTTAAGATTTATTTATTTTTTAGTGAGAGAGAAAGAGAAGGGGGGGGGAGGGCAGAGGCAGAGGGAGAGGGAGAGAGAGAATCCCAAGCAGAATCCTGCTGAATGTGGAACCAGATGTGGGGTTCATGTGATCTCAGGGTCATGTGATCAAATTCCCCAAAGTTTCAGGAATTGTTTGTACCAAGTACTTTTGGAATTGAAAGTGTAGGTGGAGCATAGAAAAGAATTGGTTGAAAGTCTACCTAAGAGAAAGTTAGGACCCAGATCTCTTCTGTATGTCCATGCAGCAAAGCCACCAGCCTTCCCTTACTGCAATGGAAGAATGAGAGCTGCTAAGTGATAGCTACGATTTATATAGGTTGAATACCAGTTTTAACTGCAGAACCAAGGGCTGATGAACCTGACAAGATCAGATGTCCAGTGACTGTCACTAATTATATTAACAATTGTTTTCTTAAATACTTGCTAGGTATCAATTCCCAAATTAAAAACAAGACACAGAAGCAGTGAAGACCAGAGCTACCCCTGCTATGGACCCACACTGGGTAAGATGGCAACAAAATCCCTAGGTCATCCCCTCTTCTGGTGACTTTGAGTTCATCAAAAGGAGGTTACCCTGGGTGAGCCCGACTTAATCAGAGGAGCACATGGGGCCATGTGTCCAGAAACCTTGAGTGGATTCTAAAGAAGTTCTAGTCAACAGCGAAAAGAAGGGGGCCTCAGTCCTATAACCACAAGGAAATGAATTCTGCCCACAACCAGTGAGCTGGCAAACGACCTAAGCCTCAGAGGAGAATCACAACCCTAGGCAACACTTTAACTTCAGGTCAATAAAACCTTGAACAGAGGAACCAGTCAACCCATACCCAGATTCTTGAACCATGGAAACTGAGAAAGTGAATTTCTGTTGTTTTAAGTCACTAAGTTCGTGGTAATTTATTATGCAGCAATAGGAAGTCGATACCTCTGGGTAGTCTCAGTGGAAAAAGATGGCCAAGAAAGAATAAGGCAGAAGTAGGCCATGGGCCAAGTCCATTGCTACTTTAGCAGGAGTGAATTTTTCATCACATTTATCCCCCACCCATAGTTCTAATTGGAGAACTGACTACATTTCCCATTTTCCTGACTCAAATTGGAAACAGGTTTTGAAACTACTCTTCTCAAAGGAGGTGGGGAAGGTCCAGACCAAGTTATCATCACATTGACTCCTGGGTGGAGTTGATCTCATTCAAAAGTAACCAGACCCATAAATGCAGAGAACAAACTGATGGTTGCCAGAGGGGAGGGAGGTGGAGGGATGGGCAAAATGAGGGAAGAGGACTGGGAGATACAGGTTTCCAGTTATGAAATGAAGAAGTCCCAGGAATAAAAGACATAGCATAAGGAATATAGTCAATGATATTATAATAGCGTTGTATGGTGACAGATGGTTAACTACACTTGTGTTGAGCATAGCATAATGTATAAAGAGGTTAAATCACTATGTTGTACACCTGAAACTAATATAACACTGTATGTCAACTATACTAAAAAATGTTTTTAAATTAAAAAAAGAAATTAAGTGACCAGACTGAAAATAGAGTGCTCTAGACAATCTAATCTTAAAATGAAGGTGGTCAGAAACATGAGTTAGAATCAGTATCCCAAGAGAGAAAAAGCAAAGGTAGAAAGAACAAAACCTGGAGCCCTAATTATAGCTAGACCAAAGCCAATTTTTGGAAATAGCAATCCAAAGCAAAGGAGGCCTTGTGCCAGAAATGGCATAATGATATTGATAACATGCAAAGTGGGCATAGTGGGCATGTCCAGAACCATGGCAGGTGAGTGGTGTGGAGTGTACCAGGCTACAGTGAAAGTCCAGAGTTAAGAGATGCACAGTTACTATGAGCCTTTACCAACTGCTCTCACACAGTTTGGGAAGGCTCTAAGGCAAGATCTCATTAGCTTCTCTGGAAAGCTTGTACAGTCTACTTGGAAATCTGTGTGGGGGGAAGCAAGCCAAAAAGAACCCATACACCATGGCTGGGGTCAGTTGTGTGTAGGAAACGTCCACCCAGAAGCCACCCAGCTTAAGGCAGGCCTTGCTAGGAACACCCTGATGGAGGTCTCAGTGGATGTCCAATGGAGGCCTCAGATGGAATCATCGTAAAGACAATTCATCATCTTCGATGTGTCTCATGTGGTAAGTCAATTCATCCTATCCTAAGAACAGTAAAATAGAAGGTCCAGAACATTTTGGCACAGGCTCACCCTTTCACAGCTCATCCAAGAATCTAAAAGTTGGAAGGAACCATAGTGAACATGTGTCTCAACATTCCTCACAGGTAGGGAAAGTTCAAAGAGAGTATGTAACTCTGGAAGAACCCAATAATCATCTTCAAATATCTAAACATTACTATCGGACAAAAAGGGGTTTTTTGCACTGAGGTAGAATCCAACTCTGCCTTCATGAGTGCTGTGATCTCAAGCAAGTCAGTTCACTTCTCTGAACCTGAGTTTTTTTATTCACAAAAATGGATAAAGGGATGACCAGGGAAATTTAAAAGCCAATTGTGGAGAAAGCCACAGCATAGTGCATGGCACATAACTTTTCTTTTTTTTAAGATTTTTAAAAAACTTATTTATTTGAGAGAGAGAGAAAGAGAGCACAAGTAGGGGGAGGAGGAGAGGGAGAAGAAGAAGCAGACTCCCGGCTGAGCAGGGAGCCCAACACGGGGCTCGATCCCAGGAACCTGAGATCGTGACCTGAGCCAAAGGCAGACGCTCAACTGGCTGAGCCACCCAGGTTGCCCTGGCAGATAACTTTTCTATACATTTCCTTATGGGTCTTAGGACCAACCGTTCTTCCCTCTCTACTCTTTGTACCCATTCCCCAGAATCATCTTGGAAGAAACCAAAAGTACTGAGTTTTTGAATCTGCAGTCCTAAATCTTGAATGTTAGAACAAACCCACCACACTCTAAGACCCAGAATTAAAACACGGCTGGTATTTCCAGAGTCCCACAACAGCCTTCTGGCTTTGTGAAAAAACCCAGAACCTGGTCCTCAGAGGGGAGGCAGGAAAGCTCAAAGTCCCAAGTCCCGGTCCTGAACACAGTGAAAGACAAGCTGTCTTGATTTTTTTTTTTTTTAAGATTTTATTTAGTCATTTGACAGAGAGAGACACAGCGAGAGAAGGAACACAAGCAGGGGGAGTGGGAGAAGGAGAAGCAGGCTTCCCACTGAGCAGGGAGCCCAATGCCGGGCTTGATCCCAAGACCCTGGGATCACAACCTGAGCTGAAGGCAGACGCATAACCACTGAGCCACCCAGGTGCCCCAAGACAAGCTGTCTTGAAAGGATCAGCTTGCTCAATTGTGGATGCTTCCAACGGGCTAAACAAGACCTGAATAGCAACAATGGACTCAGGGCAACAAAAGTGCAACCATTAAATGTTCATGATTTCAGAGCTCAGAACATGTGTGTTCGTCACTGTGGCACTTTTTCCACTGGTGAATTTATAAAGAACATAACCGTTGAAAATCAGCGCTATTCACAGCAACAACTTAGTGCATAATGCTGGCATTTTAGAAATTGTTATCAAGACTATTTCACTATAAAAACTACAGAAACTTTTAATAAGCAAAGGAACCTAAATGGCCCAGCACCACTACCATTTTCAATAGGCTAAAAAAGGAACACGGCTGTCAGCTAATGCTTGCTTCTCATGGTTCCTTGGTGAGGTCAACAGGACCTTTTTTTTTTTTTCCAGAAAGGAGCTTAATACAGAAACTTTAGAGGTTTGTTTAGTTCTTGGAGACTGAAATATAGGCAGGCTTCTAGCTCATATGCCTCAGTCCAGAGTCGTTTTCACAATATTTAAATCCCCAACCCACCATTATACAAACACACACACACACACACACACACACACATACAGTTTAATAAGAGGAATTCCTCAAGGAGCCAACTTGTGTTTTGAAATTTTTGCTGCTGTTTTTCTATCCTAGGAGCATTGCTCTGATTTACCTCCTATTGGCTCTGCAGCTGGAGGACCCTCTTTTCAGGTTAGGTTCTCCTAGACAACAGACCCTGATAAAGGATTTGAGGGTAAGTTATTTACTGGGGTGAAAGGTGACCTCAAGAACCACTGGTAGAGAGTGAGGAATGAGACAGGAATGGGAAAGCAGCCAAAAAGATGTTTTGATGAGCACATTACGTCTGTGGACAATTGGAGTTCCTTCCCACTGAGGACCTCTGTGAGACTGCGTAGAACACATCCTACAGAAATTCCCCCTCCAATGGGTAAGACAGCTGAGGTATTTATCCACCAACTTCTTTTTTTCATTGGTTCAAGGCTGCTCCACAT
The DNA here is from genome assembly GCF_054177405.1 of Leptonychotes weddellii. NCBI lineage: Eukaryota > Metazoa > Chordata > Mammalia > Carnivora > Phocidae > Leptonychotes > Leptonychotes weddellii. The sequence continues at coordinate 36,510,855 of NC_138378.1, forward strand.
AAATTCCTGTGCACTTCTGGCCTGCCTCCATGCACAGACCAAGCACATTCCTGCAGCCAGCAAAAGCCCTCAGGCTTTTCCAAGTGCTAGCAATAGGAAGCCATCAGTATAACATACACAAGAATGTTGAGTGGCAAGCGAAGATGGGCAGGGCTCTAACAAGGTCCACTTTATGCTACAGATAAACCTCTTCAATTTTAGTCTCTCTCAAGTGACCCTTATATTCTTTATCTTCTCCCTCCTAATAATCAGGCTACTCAAAGATGGACCCTGGACATTCTCTCTACAGACCAGCCCTTGTGTGCAGTCCTCATCAAGACCAACACTGGCAAATCAGAAAGGGGCAGATGCAAACAGGCACTCAATGAGAGGCAGTATATGCAGTGGTTAAGAGAATGGATGCTGGTGCCCCACAGCCTGGGACTGGAATTCTCATGCTTCACAGATCTCCTATTTCCCACTCCAAAATTATGTCAACACTGGACCCCAATATTTTCCATGAACCAACCCTGTCAGCCAGATTTCTAAAAGACCCTCCAAAAAACAACACCGAAGATGTGTTATATTAATTCTAGACTCACACAAACACTACCACAAACCTAGCAGGAGAGGCATGGTGCTCAGAGAACTGAGCCATCCAACAAGAAAAGGCCATTGTTTTCTGGAAGAGCCTGTAGACATTCTGGGAAGGAGCTATAAAGGATAAGCTCCAGCTTGGCAGACTAAAAGCAACGGCAAAGACTTACAGATTTATTATAATCCCAAAGACCACCAGCCACGGAAGGAAAGCCATGTGGAACTGATTGGGCATAAGCAAGGCCCAGAAGATTTTAATTTAAAAACAATTTAATTATGAAAAGAAAAGAAGCAGACCCTGCAGGGAAAAAATGGTGGAGGGTGCATGCATGAGAAAGTTCTCGTGTGTGTATGTCTATGAAAAGAGACAGCAAGAGAAACACAGAGAACTAAGTAGAAAGACAGAACTAATTTGGGGGGGGAATAAATGAGAGAAAAAAAATAAAAGGGGGAAAGGGAGGGAAATAATTTGTTAGCTGAGATTTTTAGTTCCAGATAACAGACAGTAATTCTGGGTGACTCAAATTTAAAATTACCTGTTGGAAGAATAGTTCAGAAAGCAGATAGAATGGAAAAGAATTAAATAAGCAGGTCTCAGAACAGAATGAGGGAGCTCCTTAGATGTAGACAGAGGAGACAACGGGTCACTTATTCAGGGATCTGTGCTTAGTAATCACCACTTTCTATCGATACCCTACTGAAGTCTCAAATTCCCCGGAGAAAGATTCTGGCCTATTTTTTACCACATGACCTATGTTTGGTTGAGGATTTGGGGAAAGGGTCTTGACTGACAGTCAAGATCACATAAATGAGGGAGAGGTATCTCCATGATGGCACTAAGACAAACAGCAAGAGATGCCTAGCAGGCAGGAGCATCAGGGGTCCACTACAGAAAGGGAACCCAAAGGAAAGGAAGGCAGTGGGACTCAAAGGGATTTAGAGGAGAACCAGCTACAAAGACTGAGGTACAGGAAAGGGAAAAGAATAATGAAGAGGGGAAAAAAGGGTAAGAATGTAAGAAAATGGCACAGAGGAAAGAAACTAGATAAAAAAGGGAGAACTCAGTTTCCATAGGAGAAGTAGGAGCCAGACAATGGGTAGGGAGAGAAGAAAGTGGTATAGCAATGGAAATGATAGCAAGGAATCACACAGGGCTCGCTCATGACTTCATGAGTCTATGACTTCCTATGACTGTGAAGTGAATGGCAAGTAGGAGGGGTCCCAGACCACCTCAAGAGAATGAGATTTGGCATCCATTCCACTTGACTGGCGTGAACATCCACTAAGTGGTTTGGTATCCATGATCGGTATTGTTCTGGTTCTCTATTCCTCCACAACAAACCATCCCAAAACTTAGCTTGAAACTACTTATTATTATCTCCCATGGTTATTTGGTTCTATTGGACTCAGCTGAATAGTTTTCACTTGGTGTATCTCATGCAATTCAGCCAGGGGTCAGCTTGGGCT
>NC_138378.1:36513397-36587130 GCF_054177405.1 Leptonychotes weddellii
GTACTAATGTCCGTATTGAGTAGGTCCCTGGCAGTCGGTACTACCTCTTGTTCTTTTTGTTGAGGTGATTTTTTCCGTCTTGTCATTTTGTGGCAGCCAGTTTCTTAAAGAGAGTGTCCCAAAAGTGAGCATTCCAGGAGGCTGAAAAAGGAAGTTGTCAATCAAATTAAGTCTGCAACTGGCAGAGCATCGTGTCTGTCATATGCTATTGATCAAGGTAGTTACAGAGAACACCCAGACACAAGGGAGTGGAAAATGGATTCCTAATCTTCTGGGTAAAACACATCTCTTGATGTGTTTGGCAAAGTTACATTACAGAAGAGCATTTGGGATGAACAGCCATCTATAGAAAACATAATCTGCCCTAGGTATCCAGCCTCTTGAACATGAAGAATAATGTATTGTCTTTTTACACCTTTTTGAGTCAATAGTTGGAAATTGAGCATACAAATTTTGAACTTTCAATCCCATCTGACCTTTCAGGATATCCTCACTTCAACTGCAAGTTGATTGGTCAGTGAAAATGTTATCTTTTTCAAGAATCTAAGTGTCACATTTTTCTTGAATATAATGTCTAATTGAGGGCATACCCAGTCTGTACAAAGCCCCTATAAGATGAGTGTTTGCAGTACCATCCTCTTTTCATTCATCATGCATTCATTTGTGCCACAAATATTTTACTGCCAGGTACCATGTTAAGTGTTAAGGATATAGAGAAAGGCATAGTCTCTACCCTCAAGAGTTGAGTGCTATGAGAGAGGTTCATTCACAACTCATTTTATAAAAGTCCTAGGGGTTAGAGTTTATATTTACCAAATAAAATTGCATATTATCAAAATCACTCTTAAAAATCTCTTAGGAAGTCACTGCTTTGTATACTATCTTGCAACAAGCCCAATATAGATATTTTTCATCCATTATTGGAAACTACTCATTGTTTTATTTTGTTGAACATCACATCAAATAGCAGGCTGCTATTTAGAGGCCACTTTTCTCTTCCTCCACTCTTACCATCCTAAACTTTTGAATTGAAATGACCTCTCAGTTGATCTTCCTGCTTTCAACCTTACCCACATATAGCCAGAGCAGTCTTGCTTAAGCAAAAGTCAAACCATGTTACTCCTCTACTCAAAAACATCCAATGATGCAAGTCACTCAAAATACTATCTGAAGTCCTTTCCATGGCCATTAAGGCCCTACATGTTATGGCTCCTGTCTACCTCTCCAACATTTCTCCCCACATTCCCCTCCACACCCTATACTCCAGCCACTTGGACAACTTCCTCCTTCATGTGAAACTCATGTATGCCTCAGGATTTTTGAACTTACTGCTCTTTCTGCCTGGAACAGTTCTTCCCCAATTAGTTTCATTGGCTCCTCCACCTCAATCAGATTACTGCTTAAAAGGAACTTGGGCAGAAAGCTCTTCCCTGAGCACAGTAGATAAAATAGCATCCTCTGTCATTTTCTGACCCCTTACTGCTTTATGCTTCTTTCTAGCCTTTATCACTACCTGAAATTGGGCATCTGTTCCCTCACTGGAATGTAGCCTCCATGAGGGTAGCTCTGCACTCTAGTGCATCCCCAAGGAGAGTGACCAGCACATGGTTCTCAATGAATATGTGTTAAGTGAATGGAATTGTGGATAGATGGTGGGTATATGAATGGGAGGATAGATAAAGAGATATATGCAGTAGAGGTTATACCAAAATCCCTTTTTCAGGACTAAGGCACCTGTTTCCCCAACTGCCAGAAATATTACTTGCTCTTGGCCCCCAGCTGTTTTTCCAAGGTTATGCCCTTTTCCTGGAAGCAGCTGCATCCTCTGACTGGTTGACATGGAGGTATGTAAGCCTGGCTCTCTTGACTCAACTTCGGATAATTCTGAAGGCTTGGTTGTGAATGCACCACAGTTCAACTTCTCCATGCCCAACTCTGCTCCCCTGTCTCTACATATGTAGTTCCCAAGATCTCTGTCCAATATATGTCCTAGCCACAAATTTCTGTCTCAGAGTTTGTTTCCTGAAGAGCCAACCTAAGAAAGTGTGGTACCAAAAATACCCACATTCAAGCACTGGAATCACATGCAGTTCACATAGGAAGTGAGAAAAACCAAGGAGCTCAGACTCAAATCACCCACTTTACTCATCCCAAGACAGTTGCTCACAAGTAGAAATGCTGGCAAATCACAGGCTTTCCTTCCCCTCCCTCTGTCTCTTTTTATTTCTCTCTCCACATAGCTTATTTAGTTGAGTTCAGTCACATTATGCAGAAACAATGCAATTCCACAGTGTCCACTTTGACCAGAAAAGGCATCTAACCCAAGGTAGCCAGACAGAGGCTTACATATAGTCTGGAAATAAAATCTCTCCCCAAAAAGGGGTGAGAGAGGCTCTGACATCCCTGAACTCTGAACTGCTAATTGCAGAAAAGTCAGCAAGAACTGAAAAGATGCTCTGACAGCTGTTAGAAGTGAGAGAACAAGGAAGATAAAAGAAGACAAATATAAATGGAAAGGGGTCAGGTTAATAGGGAAATTCCAGATTAGAGAGCCATAGGCTCTGATTGCTGATATCCAGAGCTTTCTTGGATGCTGAGTGATGATCCAGTTCCATACTCTGCAAGGCTCAGACATGCTGGGGTTCCCTGGCCCTGCTTGTTGACCTCCCCCCTTTTCATTTGTGCTAATATGGCTAGGATTCCTGTTTTTCTAATTCCCACATATATATATATATATGTGTGTGTGTGTGTGTGTGTGTATGTGTGTGTGTGTATATATATATATATATATATACACACTCTTCAATAAATACATTACTTGAAGCTAATGGAGTTATTTAAATCCCAAAATATATTACTGACAAATACAATTATTGAAAAATAATAATAATAGGGATGATTAAAGAGTGCTTACTCCATACCAGGCATTCACTGTCTTGTAAATCCTCACAACTGTTTGAAAGAATTTACAAGTGAGGAAACAGTGTTTGGAGAGAATGGCCAAAACTAGGGAATTGGTAGGATAAATTATTCAAAGTCAGGTCAAAGTGGCTGAACTGAATCCAAAAGTAGGTCTATCACATTCTAAGTCCCCAATCAGTCAGATACTTCAACACCTGTTTTAGTGGCTGAAGCCTGTTCTGCAGTAACATGTACCATCTTCACCAGCGATCAAAGTCAGGAGTTAGTTTAAGTGCCCTACAATGTCATTAGTACCACATTTTGCTCTTGGTCCTGAGTTGGAAGCCACTGGCTGATCATCAGGGGATTCCCAAAGGCCAACATTCAAGACATTTTGCCTCCCAATGAACTCCTTCTGGTCTGAAAGAATAATAAGAGAACTACTGTGCCGGCCAACCCTGAGGAAGCTCAGATGTGGATTCTTAAGGAAAACCAGAGAAAAAGACCACAAAGAAAAGCTATCCTGTGACTTGTTCTGCTAGGCCATATGGATTAATAGAAACCATCTTCCAGCAAAGTTCTTCCCTCTCGTAGGCAATCCAAACATCTACTTACCTAATCGTGTTTTCTTTTATGCACACATGCATGTATATTTTACAGCTGTGCCATGTGTTACTATAGTTATGGTCCTATTAGCTTTTTTATAAAAATGATAGTAAATCTTTGTTTTCTGAGGTTCAGAAATAGCCTATAAAACTGGGTCTAGATGCTAAATCTCATTCCCGGCAGGTTCCAGCCAAGAAACTAATAGAATTTGTTGGCCAATTAAACAAATATCAATTTACTCAGTGAGCTAAAAAAGTACAAAAGTTTACTATTTCCAGAGGCAAATATGCATTCATAAAGGAGAAAAAAACTAAATCCCAGTATAAAAAAGATTATAGGCTTAACCTTAATTGTGGTGTCTATAAGTCATTCCTTTGATTAATTTAAAATGTTAAAAAGTCAGATAAGTATGTACAATCTACAAATGTTCCCTGATTGCATTTGCTATAGAGATCTTCTGATAACAAACAGCAGAAATGGGCAATGTCTACTTTAGGCAAGAAGGAAATTCATCAGAAAGATTTGTAGAATTTCACAGGATTACAGGGAGGAAAAGAAGGGGATGCTGAATAATCATGGTTGAAATGGATGGAAGCAAATTGAAAGTCTTTGTAGCGTTTACTGCTTGATAGCACCATGTCTAGAATGAAGGCACTATAACACTTTCATCCTTCTCTGTATCCTTTTGGTCTAGATTCAGAAGTCCAGAAAAGGGTTTGGTTAGCTAAACCTGTCATGTGACTGTGCCTTGTTTCTACTACACTTGCTCCTTGGAACAACAAGAGTGGTGAGGGAAGCATCCAGTAACATCATTTATAACTGCCAAGGAAGGAAGGAAGGAAGGGAGGGAGAGGGAGAGAAAGAAAGAAGGAGTTGGGTAGGTTGGAGAGAGAAGGAGGGAAGGAAGGAAAGAAGAGAAGAGAGAAAGAAAAAAAGTGAGAAAATAAGAGGAAGAGAAAGACTGAAAGAGAAAAAGAAAAACAGAGAGAAACTACATGAATGTGCATTAGAAACTGGTTGGATAAATTATGCTCCAAATACACAATGGAATATTATACAATCATTAAAAGTTATGGGGAAAATATTGAATGACTTGAAAAGCTGCATTCAATATACTGTTAAGCGAAAAAGTAGGTTACCAACAGTATACTCAGTATAATCCCATTTTTAGAGTGAATACATACATATGTACATATATATACATACATATATAAGAAAGCATGTATGCATAGAAAAAATGGTGATGGGATTTCAAATTATTTTAGTGTCTTACTTTAGCTAATCTTTGTGATCTAAGTTCCTAAAAATAGATATATACTGCTTTTGAAAGGATTATTTTAAAAGAAAACACTTTTCAGGTTTCTAAAGCTCCTCCTGTATCTCTGAAGCAAATACAACAACTATTATTACCTCATTCTATATATGGAGAAGTTGAGGCCCAGAGAGGATATTATCAGGCAGAATCACAAAGCAGAGGTAAGATAAGACCCTAAGACCTTCATCTCAAAGTCTTGATCCTCCTTTCTTCTGTCTTCTACGAGAGCTGGAGCCACTGAATGTGTACAGAGAGGGTAAAAACTGGCAGTCACCACCCTTCCTGTGAATCAGACCAGCCTCCATTGTTTCTTCAGCTTTGAGAGCTGCCTTTGAAGCATATTGACCTTGGGCTTTTTCTCCATTTTTGTGAGAGAGGGTCATTACAGTGGTATTGGAAATTCTGTGTGTTGTGTTGGAACTGCTGGATGTTTTCTTTCACATGCCATTTTGAAATCATCTCTCCATCTGAAAGGTCACTACCACTGGCTAAATGATATTGAGTTCCAGGCATTTACAGATATACATGATGACTCCTGCAAGGAGTTTTCATGGATTGAAGAACCCAGCCAATGGGATGAGAGTAGTAAACATCTCTCTGAACAGAGTCATTAGAAGACAAGATAAACCTGGAAGTGCATGTCACCAGCAGACTAGAAATGGAGCCATGCTTTCCTGAGATGACTGTTGTCACTACAACATCCTTGGAGCCTAGCCTAGCCCAGGCCACAGCTTGGAAGCTGGCATTTTGTTCACCTGACACCATGGCACCCATGAGAAGCAGCAGCTCCTATTTGCAGCTCCTCCCTGCACACACCCAAGGGACTGGTGTTCCATAACAGGAACTCCAATGAGGCTGAGTGGTTTGCAGGGGTGGGGCTAAGACACAGGGTTGATGGATGCTGCTTTTCATTGTGAATTCTGAAAGCTCTCAGAAAGAGCAGTCGGAATTCATGCAAATGCTTTTGAGATATTCGGTCAGTGTCTAGGGCTCATGGTCATTTCTGATTTCAACCATGTCCCACTATTTCCTAGCACAAAATGCAATGGTATAAAATGAGTCTGTATCATACTTCCCCATGTGACTTTGTTTGGTGGCCTGAGCTCATGCCCCCCAGTCAAACACTTGTTGAAAGGTTCAGATGAAGCTGGGTGAGGCCAGGTTGACTTCCACCCCAGGGAAGAGACCAGATTGAATTTGCAAATTCTCCAAACTACCTCACGTAGGTATCAAATTAATCCAAAGAAATCTGCATTCCAATAAAGATGATTCGTGCCTAATATGTGGGTTTCTATTGTTTGCTCTTTTCCAGGGCATCTAGGTAAGGGTAAGAGCCTGGATTCTTTCCTATGAAGTGTGAAATTTTTGATAGAAGTAAAAAGAACATTGGATCTAGTGTCAGATCTGGATTGAAATACCAACTCCACACTTACCAGCCATGTCAGAATAGTTATCTAATGCAGTGGTTCTCAGAGTATGATCCTGTGTCACCTTTCAGGGCTATGCAAAGTCAAATCTATTTTCTTAAAAATACCAAGATATTCTTTGTCTTTTCACCATCATTCTCTCACAAGTAGAATTTTTGAGAGACTACAAGACATGTGATGTTGTTACTGCACTAATGGATAATAGAATGTGTGTTTGTGTAGTCTTGTGTTTCAAATTTTTGTGTTTTAATTTCTAATAAATACTAATAAAAATAACCCCCATAAACAAATTCTAAGAGTATTTGGGAACTGTTGATCTAATCTCTTTGCACCTCTGCCTCCAAAGTATCAAAGGCTATTATATAAATAAATAAATAAGTTAATTAATTAATTAAAAAATTAGAAGAAGTACATGCATTAGGAGCAATACACCAAAATATATCTCTCCCTACTCAAATACAGGTATTGTCCCAACTCCATAGGTGCACTCAATTTCACCCTTTATCGGAATGAGTTTCATTCCTGCTTGAAAACACCTATTGTCCCATCTCTGCAAAACCAGGCCCTTGATAATCTCAGATTGAGTGCTCCAGGGCCTTCCCTTTATTTTTTTTTATTATGTTATGTTTTGGTTTTTGTTTTTTGTTTTTGTTTTTTTTTTTTAGTGTAATCATAAAGGCATTTCTAAGGGAAGGAGGGAGGCGAGAGAGTGAGAGTCAGAGAAGGGGGTGTGATGACAGGAGCAGTGTCAGAGTGACATGATGTAAAAAAGACTTAACCAGCCATTGTTGGCTGGAAGATGCAGGAAGGGGCCATGAGCCAAAGAATGCAGGCAGCCTCTAGAAGCTAGAAAAGGCAAGGTGATGGATTCTCCCCTAGAGCCTCTGGAGGAAGTGGGGCCTTCTGACTGACATCTTGGCGTTAGCCTAGTGAAACCCATTTTGGACTTCTGACCTCCAGATGGTGAGAATAAATTAATGTTTTGAGACACTAAATTTGTGACAATTTGTCAGAGCAGCCATAGGAAATGAGTAAGGCCATGTATTATGTTATGTTAATCACCATACATTACATCATTAGTTTTTGATGTAGTGTTCCATGATTCATTGTTTGTGTATAACACCCAGTGCTCCATTCAGTACATGCCCTCTTTAATACCTATCACCAGGTTAACGCATTCCCCCACCCCCCTCCCCTCTAGAACCCTCAGTTTGTTTCGCAGAGTCCATAGACTCTCACGGTTCGTCTCCCCCTCCAATTTCCCCCCTTCATTTTTCCCTTCCTACTATCTTTTTTTTTTTAACATATAATGTATTATTTGTTTCAGAGGTACAGGTCTGTGATTCAACAGTCTTACACAATTCACAGTGCTCACCATAGCACATACCCTCCCCAATGTCTATCACCTGGCCACCCCATCCTTCCCACCCTCCACCATTCCAGCGACCCTCCAGGGCCTTCCCTTTAAATCCAATTTCCTGCCTCAACTTTCCATCCCTGGCTTCTCTGTGTCATTCCTGCAAATATTAAGTGCTCTGTACCTATTCAAGTATATCTGGTAGATGCCATAAAACAACATCTTTGTGGAATGAAGGCAGAGTCTTTCTTAAAATGAGTGGTCATATCCAGTGTCAACCATTCCAGGAAGTGGAGTGCTCTAGGACAGAGTTTGGGGGCAAATCCTTCAGTAATGTTCCTCTGGATCTCACTCTTGGGCCAGGATTTGTGTTGCCTCCTAGAAGTAAAGGAAAGAGGACCTCTAGAGCCTGGAGGGGGATCAGGAGCCTGGCAGAAAGAACCCCCATGTTGGCAGGTTTCTTCATACCAGTTTATCCCTAAATTCTCTGTACTAACTCCTCAGGGGCTCATTGGTTCTCAGAATAAAACAACCCCATCATTTCTCTACCCTGCCACAGCTGAGATATTTGGCATGCCCATTTCCTCTATAAGAGGTGGACTCTGGAATCCTGTATCAGATGAAATAGAGCAGGAAAAGTTTGGTGGCAGGAAAATGCACCAGAGACAGTGTGGACAGAGAAGTAGTTTGAATTGAATAGGTATTTCCCAAGTAAGAACATCAGGATTGATTAGATGTACAGAGTGAGGGAAATACAGCAACTGAGGATAAAACTAAGGATTCTGGCTTAGAACACTGATGGAAGAGAAGCTATTCATTGAGACATAGTAGTGAAGGAGAGCTTAATTGAGAGGGAAGGAGAGACATGAGAAATTCTGGTCTAAAGTTCAGGCTAGAGGTCATCCTGAAGGTCACAAAATGGCAGCTGAATTCCACGGGGATTGTGTTATGCCTCTACAGATCTCACAGCTGTAACAATGAAGCTGGCAAAAGCAGCAATCTGTTTTGTAAGATTCTCCAGAGGCCCTGTTGCTGATTCTTATTGTCAATTGCCTTTCCTGACTGCACTTCTGGTCCCTGTCTTGATTTCCCCTTTGGCCTTCAGATCTGCTTGTGTACCCCTAAACCTTGGCTCAATTTAGCACATTCCTTCATTCTTTGCATACTCCCAAGACAAGCTCAGAAAACCCTTTATTCTTCCCATGCTGCTAGCTCTCTTCATTAGAAACTAAGGGAAGGAAGGACAAAGAAAGAACATGTAGAGCAAGAAGAGAGAAAGATCCCAGGAGAATCGGAATAAAAAACAGCCATTAGCAAACTTGAAAAACTCTTCTTTCTTCTATGGTGTGCATTTCCAAGACTTACTTTCAAGGGAATTATTTTAAATGGCTAATTTGGAGAATTTGTGTCATTTGGGTAAATTTGGATTTAGAGTCAGATCTCTCACCCTCAAAATGGTTCAATTCATTGTAGCAAATGTTATTTCATTCAAAAGTCATTGGCGACAATAGAAATAACAATAATAAAAATATATGAAGTCTTCAGAGTGGCTTGTTAATTTTAACAATTGTATATAACCTCTTATATCTTAATATAAGCAGCCCTTTATAATTCACTATGGACTAAAATTTGCCACTTACTAAATATTTTGCAGGAAGATTAGAAATAGTACTAGTTAGAACCAAAAGTTGGTTTAGTTTAAATCACTTGCAGGGTTTTGTCCAGTGATGGATAAACTAATCATCTATAACAGCTAAGTTTCTTCCTAGGTGGTATTACAATGTCATGTCAGAAGTATCGCTTATCTGTCAATTCTGACCTAAGTGACAATAAATTCTCCAAAATGTTAATTTGTCAATAATCTACTTGTAATGGCTGAAGGAAGTTGTTCTAGTCAGGATAGGCTAGGTTATGCTGCAGTGACAATTCCTAGAGTTCAGTGGTGTGAACAGCAGACTTAATTATGCTGCATGTGCATTACTTGTAGATGGAGGGGATTGATCCACATCACCTTCACTCAGAAACCCAAGCCAGTCACAGTAGCAGGAGGGAGAGAGGGAGGATGAAGAATCATCATTCACTCTTAATCCTAGAAGTAACATATGTCATTCTGCTCCCATTGTTTTAATCCAAAAGTCACATGAGTTGGCTTAAATTCAACAAGGAGTTGAAAATAGAAAACTAAGTATTAAGGAACAAGTGTAAATTTTAACAGAACAGGAATAAAGACACCTTCATTTTAAACTCTAAGCTCATTAGCAAAATATTTTGCATGAAGACAAAAGCAAAGAGAATAATAAAATACAATTAACCCAGAATGCACATTGAAAATTTGAATTATATAACATCAGGAGCAAGATATTTAGGGTGGGGCGAAGATCAGATAATTTGTATCTTATCAGTGAAATTCAAACATATTAAACAACTTGTCCAAGATCACACAGCTAGTTTGTAGTGGCCTTTTTACTTTTGGTTAGTAGTCTTTGAAGTAGGAGCCCTGCGAAGACTGAATTTCAAAACCACAATAGTAATAAAGGCACAGCTAGTATGAGAAGTTTTTTATGTTAAAAATTATTGATCACATCTTCATTCCATTTGTAAGGAGCTAATTGCTATTTATTCCAATAAATAAAGTCAAATCACCATTCAGAGACCCCATGCTCTCTGCTTGTAAACCTGGACAATCTAGACAGATAAGGAGTTGCCCATTACTTTCTCCAAGAGCTTATCCTTCAGTAAAGCCTCAGGATAAACCATGAACATATGCTTAAGCATGACATCTGAAGTCAAGGAGAAGGATTGGCAAATATTAAAAAGACCTGAGCCTGACTCACCCCAAACAGAATTCTCCAATAACCATGCACTTTTTTTTTTAAGATTTTATTTATTCATGAGAGAGAGAGAGAGAGGCAGAGGGAGAAGCAGGCTCCCAAGGAGCAGGGAGCCTGATGCGGGACTCAATCCCAGGACCCTGAGACCATGACCTGAGCCAAAGGCAGATGCTTAACCATCTGAGCCACCCAGGCGCCCGATATAACCATGCACTTTTAATGTTCCACAGAGGAAATTAAAGATATGGAAAATTAATTGTAGAACAAAGTATCTTGACCATAATCTTTGGCATAAATAATTTTCCTTCTGAGCTTGCTTAATAAAAAAAAAAAAACAACCATCATGTTGCTGAGCATTCTTTTCTCACAAGAACTTTTTTGTTGTAATCAAGAACTTGTCTCTTAGAATCAAAAGAAACAGAAACAAAAGTAATAAAGTAATGAGAAGAAATGACAACCCTATTATGGGGTTTGAATGGGCATGTCTGACGGACTTTGCATCATGCTTTGATAACAGAATTGAACTTTGAGGTCTGTAGTTGAGAGAGAACCATTAAAAAATCATCCATGTCTTTAATAAAGACAATGTGGGTCATCTGGTTGTGAAACTCCTGTAAGAGCAGGCAATAGATTAGTAAACAAGGCATCTTAGAAGTTTTCTCCCCCAAACATGGTCCCAGTGTAAGACCTTCTAGATCATCTGTTTGATGGTCACATTACCCCAGGTCCTGTGATGGGGTAGTTCACAGCAACTCAAGCTCTCAAATTTAGCAGGTCTTCCACTAAACTGAGCTGAAATTTTCCCAAGCAAACTTCTAACATTTTTCCTAGCTGTCCTACGAGGTGAGACAGAAAAGGGCTTCCCCTTCTTCTTATTCTTTTAAATATTTCAAATTAGTTTTCATGTCCTCACTCAACATTTCATAACACACAAAGGGAGCAACCTACTAAGAATCTTGTGGGTACCTTAAGTGTATCAAGGTACTGAAGTACCTTGAACTACCTCCTGAGGGTACAACCCTCAGAAGAACAACCTTAATCTCTTATATGTTGGGAGTGAAAGTTACCCTTCCATAACAGCAATCAGGAATCTTTTTTACCATGTCATTGTTGTTTGCAGCATTGTTCTTTTGGTTGTATTTGAGGGTGTGAGAGGAAATGACCATTACAGGAACATAAGCATACTGTTTCTTGTTTAGATTTTATTTAATAATCACAAAATTCAACATGAAATTCATCTCAACTTGGAAGGAGGTAAGGAGTATATGAACCCCAAAGAACTAAAACAAATACTTAAAACCCAACTATTACAGGATATGAGAACAAACTAGAGGATAGAAAGTGTTCTCTCTAGCTGAAGAAGGAACTGTCTGGTAGTTAAGATAAAACACAAAATCAAATCTATGAGATTTGCCTCTGCTTATCAATAGTAATCTTCCTGTTGTCTATCTAATCTTAGATCCAAAGCATTTCATAGATTCCACAATATTCATACCAAAGACATATAGTTGCCTTCTGGTCACTGAGTCTTAACAGTGTGGATTTAAAAACCAGGAACCATTTGTATGGAGTCCATTATCTATCTTGGATAAGATCCCAAAATTCATATGGTTCAGTGAGATGTTCTCATCAGGAAATGTCTTCCTATGGATGGGCTTGTGACCAGGGCCATTATGGCAGGTGAAGTCTCCACCCTGGCACATAAATTCTAGAATAATTCTGTGAAAGCATAATCTTTAAAACCAAATCCATTCTCTCCCATGCTGAAAGCACTGACATTTTCTGCCATCTTTTGGAACTCAGACTGAACACAGTTTGAAGAGATACAGCCTGGGCTCTCCCTCAATGTTGATGTGTTGAATTATAGAAGTGGGTTAACCATGGCTGGGAGTAGAAGCAGAATGCATTGGCAAGGCTGTGGCTCTAAGTGATGTCATACACAAATCAGGGACCCAAACATTTTTAACAGAGCAAATTTGGAAGTGTATATATGAAAAACTCTAGAAGTATGTTAGCACGTTTATCATTTCAATGACATCCCTCACGTGAATGCAGGATGAATTACGGAATAGTATTTAATGATAGAATGGACTTAGGAGTTAAATGTAATAAACATTTTACCATCAGTACATTCACTGTTTTTAAGAATGCCTCTGGGGCACCTGGGTGGCTCAGTTGGTTAAGCGTCTGCCTTCAGCTCAGGTCATGATCCCAGGGTCCTGGGATCAAGTTTTGCATCATGCCCCTTGCTCAGCAGGGAGTCTACTTATCCCTCTCCCCCTGCCCCTTCGCCTGCTCGTGCTCTCTCTCTCTCACTCTCTCTCTCAAATAACTAAATAAAATCTTTATTAAAAAAATAATGCCTTTACTAAATGAGAACTGCTAATCTGAATTTTGTCCTATTTATAAGAAAGTAAATGGAGGCACAAAATACTGACCACTGTACTTGATCTGTCAGCAACATTCAAAATGACTGCCCTCTCCCTCCTTCTTGAACTATTCTTTTATCATGACCAGAGCCCCATGGAAACCATGCAATCCCAATCCTTGTACATACCTAACCATAAGCACTACATCTGTCTGGGGAAACCTGTTGTTGAACTTTACCTGCTATGGAGAAACCAGAAGATAGCCATGTCTTCCTTGAGTTTCATGACTCAACACTGTTTGGATTTCCTTCCTACCTCCTTGGCTATTCATTATCTCTACTTTAGGCTCACCCTCCTCTCTTTGGCCATTTAATGTTGGAGCTCCAAAACATTTGGTCTTTTTTCTTCTCCCTCTATACTCTCTTTACTACAACTGTGAAACTGAGTATTCCATGGTAATTCACAGCAATGGAGCACTGTAGTCACCCATTCCTACTGATTCCAGCCCCATTCTGAGACAAGACTGGCTTTCTATCCATACATTATCAAGGTCCCATGGTGAACCATGTCATCCCAACCCTTGCACCTGCCTGACCACAAGCACTTTTTCTGAGGGGAAGGCCCACTGTTGACCAACACCTGTTGGAGAGACACTGGGGTATAGGGAGCCATGTTTTCCATATATTCATAGAACTTGTGCTTCTGACTGATGATTCTTCCTTGGAACATCCATTCCCACACACAGATGATCCCCCAGCCTGAGTATCATCTTCATTAGCTTATTTCCTTTCCCTGACAGGCTGCTATGGTGCTTCAGGGAAGTTGAGACACGAAATTTCTCTTCTTTGAGACTTATTTCTATTTAATGCCTTTTTATTAGTATAAATCATGTTTTCCTTTTTGTTTGTGTCTAGTAATTTTAGATTGTGTTCTGAGCATTGTGTATGTTATGTTATAAAGACACTGGATTTTGTTATGTTCTTCCAAAGAGTTTTTTGTTCTTGTTTTATTATTTTTGTTTTGTTTTAGTAGGCATTCAACTTGGCTGTATTCAAACTCAAAGTTGTATGCTCCCTGCAGTGGGTAGCAGTTGAAATCTCATATAAGTTCTTTTCACCTTAGTGGGATACTTGGATTCTTCTCCATGCATTCATGGTTGACAAGTCAGCAAGAGAATGGGGATGAGTTTATACATAGAATTTGGGGCTCCCCATTTTTTGTTCTCACCTTTTTAGGATTCCCCCACCCCTTGCAGTGGCTATGTGGGTTTTATCAAGTTTTAGTCTACCCATCTGGTACTGAGTGGGGTCTTTCCTCAGGTTAAAAGTTGTAAAAAATAAAAAATAAAAAACTCACCCAGTCTTGGTCCTTTCTTCAAAGGATAGAAGTTCCTGCCTGCTTTTGGTCACTTTCCAGTGTCTTCAGGATATGCATTGCCCAGAGTTGCTGCATTCATGTTACACTCCCTTAGAACCAGCTCCAAGACAACTCCAGGGTTCAAACCTCAAATTCACTAGTTGTGTTAGTTGTGTGACTCTAGGATACTTTCCTGAAGTACAAAATGAATATAATAATCTTTAACGTATAAAATCATTATGAATAATAAGTAAGAGAGTGAATGTACTAGTCATACAATAAATATATTGTATTCTTTTATATTTTTTTGTATTCTTACCATCTTAGCTACCAAATGAGCTCATAATTGTCAAATATAGACTTTGAGTCTATCTGAATCACACAAGGAGTTTTTTTTGTTTGTGCTTTTGTTTTTTAATGGAGCTTCGCAAGATTAACAGAGGAGGTTGTGAAGTTGTTTGGGATGGGATTTGTATTTTTAAAGACATGGTATATGTTTGCTGATGGCTGCTTTATTGTTCCCTTTTTCCTGAGATCTTTCTCTTTTCCTGCTTTACATGTTTTTCCTTTGTCCTTCCCTTCCTCAGCTTCCAATGAAGAGAACAGGAAGACTGAAGAGTTTCCTGGACCAGTCTTGAGAGTGTACAAAGAATGACAGTGTATGCATGGTGTATGTATGGACTATTTCTTAGACAGTTAAGCTATTTTGCCAAAAAAAGATGATGATATACTTTTCTTTTCTCTGCTGAAAATATTCAAGCATTTCCTGAACAACAGTTATATTCTATAAGTGAGTAATTTGCTATAGAAGTTCCAGTGTCTGTTTAAGGAAGGAAAATAAAAACAGTCATGAAACTATTCATGGTAACACCAATAAATGCAGTAGCATATACCTTATTTTTTAAAGTTTCCACAGGGCTGAAATACAAAACTATAATAATATGTAGAAAAATAACTTGAAGTTTAGAGTACATAAAAGTTTATTAACAAAGACCAAACTAATGTATAATTGGGCATGAGAACCAAATTATAAATAGATTCTTAATTTCTTAATATCATTTGCTTACCAAAAACTGCTTATATCATGTACATAACCCCCTAATGAAGACACAGCCATGAGTTAAGCGGAGTATAATGGATTAACTTGGGGTTGCTTGGTAGCCATTGGACATGAGGGATATATACAAAACAGTGTCTATTCCATGAGTGGGTATTTCCTAGAAATGGTCTCCCTCTTGTGCCTGTTCTCTTGAAAGTCCCATTAGTATCTATGTACCTTGGCTGCCAATAAGTGGATTAGTGGTGCCTTTCAAGGTAGATTAGTGTTCCCTCTGCATTTAATTAGAGTTCATTCCATCATACCTAAGAGCAAAATTATGCAGAGAGAAATTCCTTATGTGCAGACATTGACTCCAAATATGTCTCCCATTTGGGTCCTTAAAGTGATCCAGTTGGCTGCACAGTTCAGAATTTCTGGAATAACATACAAATTCAGTGCTTTTTCTCCTGAGAACAGAAGTGTCAGCTCCATGAGTGGGAAGGAAGTGGGGAGGGTTCTGTCCCTGACATGATTTGGATCTCACACTTTCTAATAAGATCCCACTTGCAAATCATTTTGTTAAATTGTAAAAACATTAATGTCCTCCTCAAGTTGATAAACTTGCCAAAGGAGAAGTCAAATCAGGGTGTTTCTCTAGCTCATAGATGGACTCAAGTCACTAAACACATTCTCACTAGACAGTACCATCTAAGGATTTGTTAGTGCCATAAACATCAAAATAAATTGTTTCATAGATGGACTGACAATGCTCTGGTCTGCAGCTGGGTTGCCATTTTATGTAGCTTCTCTCACAATAGCAAATATTTCAGCCCTGAACCATTTTATGCCCCCAAATACATTAACTACCTGACTCTTTTCATACAGACTATAACAAATGACCACAAAATGTCTACCATAGTGATTTGCAACTATGGCTACCCATTAGAAACACTTAGGAAACATTTAAATTGCATGCCTGAGCCTTACTCTTAGAAATTCTATACTCTGGAGTGGGGCCCAGGCATATCATTTTTTTAAAGGACCCTAGGTAATTCTGCAGTCAAGATGGAGAGTCAAGGTGGAGAACCGCTCTCTGTTCTCTCCAATTCCCTCTGTCTGGGGCTTGCAAAACTGAGCCTTTGCGAATTCCAAGAAGATAAAATATTTCTTTCTTGCCTTTTTGGGTTAATCCCTCTAAAGAATATTTTTATTTAGACTAAAGAGAATATCCTTCTCTGGCATCTGTCTTTGCCTTTATCCCTTGTCTTTCAAAATGGTGACCGACAATGTGTGAGAAAAGGAAGAAGGGGGCAGAGCACTTGGGAAGGGAGTCCAGGCTTGCCTCATTTCTGCTGCTCTTTGAGATGTACATATGCCATATACGTTAAGGTAATGACAGCGGACAGGGAAAGCAATAACACAGAATGTTACTGTCCTAATGGGCATGAAAGGAGATCACAAATGATTTGCGGGCTGGTCAGGAGCTAGTTGGGAGGGGAAATTCCAACCATAAGAATGATCAAGTGGAATATCTACGGCTGTGGCCATAGGTGACCACACCCACTGTGTGAAACAGGTGACCAAAGAATCCTCCCAAGAGCCGGCTCTAACTTGTTGCTTCTTTGATTGTAACAGTCAACAAAGGCATTTTCTTTCTACCCCCGTCCCCACTTCCAGCTTCAACCCAGCTTTAAAGGCTTTAAGATACTGTTTTGTAGAGTCCGTGTTTGTCTTTATCATTTGTTTATATCTCACACATGCACAAAATCTTTACCCTAAAGACTGGATTGGGTCTTATGGATGTTTCCTTGGTGATGTCCAAAACAATGTGATGACAATGCCTTACCTGTGAGGAAGCACAGAAATTAAACAAATGAGACTCAACTCAAACTATTGACACCCAGTACCAAATTTATTTCTGATTTAAAGTTTACTGGAAATAGCCAGACACAGCCAAGCTTTGTTCATTCAGGAAGATCTACGATTGTCAACACAACTCCCCAGTTGTCTGTTCTCTTCTGCACTAGGACTGCTTTGGCTAAGATTTCACATGTGAGGTTTAAGCACTGCATCTAGTATATTGCTTGAACAGAGGAGTCCTTTCAGTTATGAAATACCTCCTTTTTATACCTGTCTTTTCATACCTTACTTCTGATGGCACCTAACATAACACAAAATAATGCAAATGAGATTCAATGTGAATCACTGATCAGACCTAGCATCAAGTTTACTTCTGATTCAGTTTACAAGCAATAGCAAGACATAGCAATTGGCAAATAAATTACATAGCTTATGAAACATTTTCCAATGAGCCATGTTCCATAAATACATAAATTTCAGGTTTATTTACAATAAGCAGCTGACACAGACTAGGTTTATCTTGCTATAATAGCTCATAGACAAAGATTCTCCCTTATCTTTCTGCTGGTAAATATAATTTACTAAATGGTATTACCAAATGGTAAATCACCATTTGTGTTTTCCGGGAAATCTGGTTACTAGTGAGCTGGCAAGGGAACTTGTCTGGTTTATCTTCTTCTTTCCCAGATACCCCAAATAAAAGGTTGCAGGCCTGCGGCTAACCTTTTTTTTTTTTTTAAGCACTTATAAATTAAAAAAAAACAAAAACAAAAAACTTTCATACCCATTGCCATCTTGAATCCCCATGAAACCTTTGGAGCAAGCAGAGCAAGATTCTTCCTCCTTGTAGAGTGGGGGAAAATCAAATTCAGAAAAATTGAGAAAGTCATCCAGAACCTTAAAGCAAGGTGAGAATGAAGCAACTTGAGAAATTCAGTCCTTGACCCATAATATTCTGTCTTATACTTTCCCTTCTGGATCATGATTTTTCATCAAGAACAACACATGAGTCACCCCTGAAACTCACATATATACATAAAGGCAGAAAAAAATTTAGAAGCACTGTTTTAAACAATGACCATTTGATAATGTCTTATGTGCTCTGTAACTACCAAGAGCAATAAATCCTAGAGCTCTGAGCTGTGTGGGTGATGGAAGCGTCAATAGATATCTTTCTAGTCATTGCTTCCAGGGAGGAGGGAGCAACTCTCAAGGTGGTCATCATAATAATGATTTGTTCTCTTATGCACACAGGTGTTCCATCCATTAGCATATGTAGCATGTTTTTGCAATGCTCATCTATGAATCTCTAGTGCCTGTAGGTGCATAGTAGGTGCACAGTAAATGTTTTTGTTGGACTAAATAATCTGCATTTGGAAACTCACAATAACCTTTCAAAGCAGGAAGATAAAAATAATTATCTTTACTTTGCAAATGTGGGAAAGAGTGCTTAAGGAAATTTAATGGCATTTTTAAGTTTACAGCTGGAAAGTATCCAAATCAGCGCTTATCCTCAGATCTCAATGAACTCAAAGAAGACTCCCCTCCCCTCCTCCTGGGTTATGTGAATACTACTGCAGTGCCTTCTTTTCTCTTTTCACAACCAAGGTCAGCATTGTTTCTCAATAATCTCTTCATTGATTATGTAACCTTTGCCCCTATTATCTCCAGTTCAATTCTTGTTACTCAAAATGCAGACATCGAAAACCTCCTAGACTCTTGTAATCAGCGAGTTTGCAAGGTAAGGAATGAATGAAAATTGGACAGTTAGTGCAAAGGTCCTTGGCACTAAATACCCATGTGCCATGAACAGGTCCCTTAACTTAATAAGCCTCTGTTTCATTAACTGTAAAAGAAAGGAGCTAGCAGAGTCTGTCCCTGTGTCTACTGAGTTCTAAAAGTCTCTGATAACTCCCCTTTTGCTATTTTATTCCTGCAGTATGCACTTATTTAGGTGGGTCTTAAGGAACAGAAATTATGTTTTATTTCCTATTCTAATAGTGACGCAGTTTAACTTCACTACCTGTAAGATGCCCGAGGTGAGATGCATGGCCACCATTTTCAACCATCTGCTGGATGAATCCAGAGAAGAACAGTGAACCTTATCTTGACTAACTCAGTGCTGAATCACTTTTGTGTCTTTTAGATATGTCTCCTTCAATCCAGAAATTGTGGGGGACCAGAAGACACACTCAATACAACTTTCACTTCAGGATAAGCCAGAATAACCCAGGGCTCCCACTGACAAGCAAAAACCTATTTAAAGTCTACGTAAGAGATAAAATAAATATCAAGGCATCATGAAAGAAAGAGGAAAAAGGAGAGGAATGAGAAACAGGAAAGAGAAAAGGGAAAGCAAGAAAAAAGGAAACAAGACAAGAAAGAGAAACTGAGTTCATTAGGCGCTAACCCATGCCGGGCATGCTGTCCACATGGCTGCGTTAGATTTTCCCCACGACCCCGTGAAACAGACCCCATTCACACTGGGCCATTGAGGAAGACGAGGCTCAGGACTGTCACAGGCTTCCATCACTCCAGGGACAGTCAGATAACAGACACCAATCCAGTGGGCAGGGGACAGCGAGGCGACAGTAAGAGTCTGCTGCATGGAAGGGATAAGTCCACAGTCTCACCTGGCACAGAAAATATGTTGGCTGGCCAAGTTCCACCTCGGGCTGCCAGTCTTGACCTCTGGGACATAGGGGGCCCACACTTCCAGCGTGTGCTTTGGTCACATCATGCCCCATTTTTCATCAGCAGAGGCCAAGATCCATTTCATCAAGGTTTATTTTCTGTCTGTCCCTGTTCTTAGAAGCTCCGTCGAGTTAGCAGCCTTCCATTGGGAATCTACCCAGACAGTCAGTGAGAGGGAAGGTGTATTTTTGAGGACCTTTAATCACAGGCTCAAACAAGGCTAGGATAAGAAAGCCAGAAGCCTTTTAGGGGTTCTCCCCCTGCCCACTTAGCTCGATCCTTGGGTGGGCAGGGGGTGGCTCTCCCAGGAACCCCATTGCTTACAGTGATGGCTATTTCTCATAGCTCCCATGACATCACATTTTGGGAAGAACGGGAAGACGATACACCCCATTCAGCCCTGACTCCTGCCAGGTACCCTCATTGGCCAAGAGCTCTGGAGCCTGGTGACATGCCCTCGACTATTTTAATTTTTCAAAAATGCATGCAACTCAGCAATGTTTTTACAGGAATGTTTTGCTTAGCTAAAAGGCAAACAGAGCCACTTGCAGAGAATTCAAGTGACAAAAACCAACAAGCAAAAACCTGCATAAAAAATCTTACGCTCAAGAAATTGTGATTGTTATCTTAAAATTCTATTCAAACAAGAATCTGTGAGTTTCTCTTGCTTCCAACCCCCCTCCCCCCACCAAGTTTAGCCATAGTAGTGACTATCTACCTGGAGGTATCTTTTATGTATCATTAATTTATGATATATACACATGTGTATTTATTTTTATCTGTTTACTTATAATCATCAGCAAGTCGGGGTAGAAAAGAGAGACCTTTGGGTGTCCTTTGGGGTAATTTCAGTGTTCTTTGTCCCGACTGCATAGCAGATGCTCAGAGCATTAGTGCAAACACTGATCTCTCTTTGATTGTCCCTGTCTTTTGTCCTAGTTCTTGGTAGAGTGTGATGTCTCATTATTCTTGTGTGGTAGATTGGATTATTGTTAGACTCTTTCATTCCCTCCCTCGCTATGAAATTATTCATCCACAAGCTTTGTCATGGGACTTTGGAGACCCTCCCCTACTCTAGACAGAATGTTTCCTCATCTACTTGGTGTGTGACTTGGCCCAATGATTACTTTGGTCAATGTAACCTTAGCCGATGTAACACATGCAGAGGCTTTACATGTGCTGGCATGGTTTGGCCTGTGACCACCATGAGCAGAGTGTGCCCAGGGAGCCACTGTCCCTTCAGCCTGAGCCCCAGAAGGCAGACACATGAGCAGACCTGACCAAAGCCATAGCTTGAAGCAGAGCTTCCATCTGAACTGAAATAGTAAGTCCGGAGGTTACCGAACTCCACCAGAATATAAAAATTCACAGCCATAGGTTCCCTCTTTTGCACTATGATCATTGAGCAGGCCGTGGAAGGCACTGCTCCTATGAGAAAATGGAACTTTTATAATACAGGTCTTCCCCTCCCTCGCCCTGATCACAGGCACAAACAAGAACTGGTTAGTGAGCAGGCAGTTTGCTAGAGTTTGAGTTTACGCTGAGATACACTGACATGCCAGCTATATCTGATACAGTCTCCTGACCATTCCCTCCTACTTAAAATAAGCAAAAATTATTTGCCATTAAGCTATTAATTAAGGCACAAGTACCATGATTCAATACTTTCCATGTACCAATCCTTACAATAGGTTCTTTGCATGCCTTAGTTCATTCAAAAGTCACAGTGATTCTATAAACTAGGGACATTTAAGATGCCCAGTTTGCAGATGAGGACATGAGGCCCAGAGAAGTTAAAATTTGTCTGAAGCTTCACAGCTAGTTTCTAAGCTAGAAATTCAATCTAGGTCTTTCTAAGTCCAAAGCAATCCTGGTCTCCAGCCTCTGCCTGTCCTTTTGCCATCCTGTTCTTACCTTGCCAATTTTAGGTAATTTCTCTGGCACCAAGACCAGTGCTTGGGCTCTATCACGTTCCCAAGTTTATCTCCCCTGGGACCTGGCTAGCTCTTCTGTAGGCAAGTAGCAATGATGGGATCACGACTGCTGTTGGCTGATGCTAGCTTTCAAAGGAAATGAACACGGAACCATGACATCTCACCATGATATATCCCACATGTCAGCACCATGTTGGCACAGAAGATAATCTGGGTGTAGAAGAAGCTACAAATCCACTTACAAGGATGTTGCTGTTAGAGGTGTCTTGACCTTGACCAACTCTTGGTCCCCCGGGCAAGAAACATGCCCAGCAGGGAACTAAGGTATGATAATAAGTGTGAGCTTTTCTCCAAGTTTTTCCTACACAAACACTTGCCCTTTGGAAACGGGCTGTTGGGAGTGATGTGAAGAACATGGACTCTGGAGTCCAGTAGGACTGATCCTAAACCAGCCATTTACTTGTGTGACCATGCTCAAGCTATTGACTTCACCTTACCACAAGCTTCAGCTTCTAACTTACACATCAGGGATAATGCCTTAAGTTAGGTTTCCCAGAAACAGATCCCAAGATGAGGATTTGTACTATTCAGGAAGCACTCCTGGGGAAGCTGGAAACTGATGAGTGGAAGAAGCAGGAGAGACAAAATGGAGGAAGCCAAGCAGGAGTGTAATCTCAGGCAAAAGTCCTGCAAAGGGCAGGGGTTCCTGGGTGGCTCAGTCAGTTAAGCGACAGACTCTTGGTTTTGGCTCAGGTCATGATCTTGGGGTTGTGGGATCGAGCCCCACATTGGGCTCCACACCCAGCACAGAGTCTACTTCTCTCTCTCTCTCTCCCCAACACCCCCCCACTTCCCCTGCCCCCACTCTCTCTCTCTCTTTGAAATAAATAAATAAATCTTTAAAAAAAAAAAGTCCTGCACAGGGTATCCTCAACCTAATCCTGAAAAGCACTCTGGGTGGCAAATTATGCCCCACCTGTTGGCCTTCCCCAGAGGTGAGTTGCTGCACCTGTTAGTCACGGGTTAAGGGCTGTGGGAAGGGAGTGGACATAAATGCTGAGGCATTTCCATGTCTGCAAACAAGCTCCATGAGCTCAGGAGAAACCCTACGAACAGTAGCACAGGTGTTTACTGTCAGAAGTGAGAGCACACCCAAGATGGAGGAAAAGGGACCCAAGGTGATCTTGGTGGAGCACCAACATTTTTCAACACAAATAATACTTATCTTGCTGGACTGTTACTTATCTATATCCAGATATCTCTACAGAGAGTTAGATCTAAACATCCTGACACGTAGAAGGCACCAGGTACATAGGATGTGTTAGTGTCATCATCATTATCATTATTAGTGTTCTGCTATTGCCCATAAAATCTTGCCAGGTCCACAGCAGGAGTTCTGTTCGCTCTGCCCGGCAATACCCATGTGCTCCATCCACCAGTAGGGTTGGTGCCTACATGCTGATTTCACATCATTGGCTTTCTCCGGTTGGCACCATGTTTGTCACCCAATCTCATGACTGCTGTCCTCTTGGGATCTCCTCCACTAGGGTCAGAAAGGCCCCATTTCTGGTCAGGCAGGATCTTTTTGAGGGGGGCAGGTGGCTGAGGGCTCCCGTCTGAGTGCTATTCTGTCTCTCAGCAGTGCCACTGGGCCTCCAGCAGTACTAGCCAGCCCCAAATCCTCCTCTCTCATTAAATAAACCCCTGGCCTTTTTCAGTTTTGCCTATTCATCTTCCCCTGCTAAGGGCTAGGGATTGCTCAGAATCAACCAAAGTCCACAAAAGGGCTTCTTTTCCCTTTATGTCTAAGATCATACCCTAAGAGACCTGGTGCAGCCCTCTCTCCCAAGGGGGCCTAGAACACCCACAGGAACAATATGGCGTGGGCTTTATTTAATTAATCTTTTTAACAATCAGCCTTTTCCCTGTGTCAGCCGGGCAAGCTCATCTATGAAGAAGCCTCCCCTCTGTGACTAATCCTCTATGTTAAAAGATTGTGCTTTGCTATGAAGCCTTTACCTACATCAGCTTCCAAGAGCTGGATCTTCTCACAACTACCAGACAGCCCCCTTGGCCACACAACTCTGGGACCTCATTTTCTAGGCTGCCATCATGCCTGAAATTAATCTAAGATGGGCTCCTTTTACAAGAGCTGCAGCAAATATCCAAATGAATTTGCTTTCACCCAAGATTTCCCAGGAGTCATGCTGAACGAGATAATCAGTGATGATTATAGGGCTTGGCCTGCCTCGCTGAGCCAAAGTGTTAAAAGGAGGGAGAATTTCTGCTCCGGTGCTCACCCAAGTCAGGCAGATCCATTACTATTCTTGGTGGCTCGAAACCATATGTGCTGCAGTAGTCATGTGGGGTAGGTCCAGAGGATGTACCTACCTAAGAAAAGAAAATTAATTTTTGCTTCCCCTCCCACCCCAGAATAACAGAAACAAAAATGTACAGAGCATCTGGAGCAAAGATAAGTAGGCTGTTCAAACCAATGATGCTGAAGAGATTTAATTTAGAGAGCTAAACTTTCCTTGTCTCAGCTAGAGACTAGTCAATGTCTTTGATAGTAACCGAATCAAAAGGAGTATTAAATTACTTGTTGCTACCCTCTTAACCCTGAGAGGACTGTTTTCTGCTTGGATGATTATTCTGAAAGACCACAACACCCAGCGAAGGGAAGTCGGGGCAAATGGTTCCAGGGGGCCAAAGAAAACCTCCCAACTCCCACTCCTTCCCTGTCATCCCCCCTTCTTGCCTCAGCTAGTCTTGTACTCACTGTCTGGAGGTGGGGATGTGGGTCCTGAGCTCTGCACATTTTCACAAAGGCTGTGTCCCAAAGTGAGGACATGATTGTGTATTAGTTACCTGTTGCTGTGTAACAAATTGCCCCAAAATGTAGCCGCTGGAAACAACAAACACACGTAGTCTCAAAGTTCCTGTGAGTTGGGGGTCCAGGAGCAGGTTGGCTATGTGGTTCTGACCTGGGCTCTCTCACAGGCTGCACTAAGGATGTCAGCTGGGGCCACAGTCATCTCAAGAATTGGGCAGGGGAGGATAAGTTCTGAGCTCACTCATGCACATAGCTGTTGGTAAGAGGCCTCAGAAGATCAGCTTTCGGGCTCACTGATGTGAGTCTTTCCACAGGGCTGCCTCACCACCTGAGGTCTGGATTCTTCTAGAGTAAGGGACCCAAGAAAGTGCAGGAGAGCACCCATGATGGAGGCCACAGCCTTTTTATAACCTATTCTCAGGAGTGAAGTCACCTCACTTTATTCTGTTGTTGGTAAGCCCAGCTCCTGCTCAAGTGAAGAGGATCACACAGGGCATGAAGACCAGGAATGGGGGTCTTTAGAGACCATCTTAGAGATGGCCATGACAGATAAGAGACCTGTTCTGTAGAGAGATCATCTGAGCATGAAAGCGGAGGGGCATTGTCCCATCAGACACTGAGCTCATACATGTCTGAGGAAAACTCCAATGGGGGTTGCTTTTTCGGATGCAGAGTGCTATCTCTGACTCCAGGGAAAGAAGAAGGGGTATCTGCATGCACCCAGAATTGGTTTGGGTGCTCAGGGTCAGAATCAGAGCTGGAGTCAGGGCTTGCCTTTCTAACAACTTCACTGAAGGTAATGGGCTAAGGATATATGTGTTGGCCTAGGTACTGCCTGGTCCCATCACCTAGCAGCATGGTCAGCAACACACACAAGACTGCAGGTGGGAATCGTAACACATCAGAAGGCAGATGAGAAGAGACACAGGACCTGGATTAGGAAGACCTGGTTGGTGATCTCTTCTTTCCTTTTGTGTAAGATGGTTACAGTCATGGCCCAACGAACCATACCTCCCAGTATCCATGCCCCTGGGTATTGTTCCTCTCCCCCACTGACTCTGGGCTTGCCCATGCGACTCATTTGGGCCAAGTCAACAAGATGTAAGCCCTTGGTAAGTGTTATATGCATTCTGGGGCTTCTGGGGCTTCTGGGGCTTCTATCCTGGGGACCATGATGCTAGGAAGACTCCACTGTGAAGAAACAGGAATGAAGTTCCAGCCATCCCAGCTGAGCCCAGCCCCAGCCAACTTACCCTCCCAGCTGGACAGAGTCTCATGAGCTGTCTAAGGCAAAATTGGCAAGGGACTGATCCAGGCAACTCACGGAATGGGGAGAAGTGATAACTTGCTGGTTTAGGCCACTTAGTGATTCGTTACATAGAAATAGTTCACTGATATATTATCACTACCACCAGAACTGTCAAACCTACCTAGATAGGCAATGGTGGAATTTGGAACAATCCTGTGGTCCCAGTGGCCCCCAAGCCAGAAAGCAGCACCTGCCAAGGGCTTCAGTGTGTGCTCTCTCAGTTATGCCACAGAAGTAGTTAATAAACCTCAATTATCTGGTGGTCCTTTTATTCCTTGGAGGGAATCTGGACTCACCCAAAACAGCTAAATTCCACCACAGACATATCTTTGACTTAAAGGAGATTATCTTAAGAAATCACAAGCCAAAGCTCCCTTACAAGCCAGGGCTTCCTGAGAGTCCAGGGGAAATTGGAAACAGGACCACACCATGTTCTGAAAAGGCTTTGTGGGGAAAGCAGGGCATCATTCCATCTCATCAAGTGATTTCTGTGGATGGTAATCAGCACAGTGGCTCTAGTGCTGTAAGATCACCTGCCCAGGTTGCTCTCAAAGGAAATTGCTTTTCATTTCACCAGCAGGTGAGCAAACTGGATCACTTGGGTGACTCTGAACGTCCCAGGAAGCAGTCAGTTCATCCTTCCGTCTGCTGAAAAGAACATGTTGGCTGAGCAACATGACTATCACAATTAATTCCTTATCCCTATTTCTCTGGTGCCACGCTTGCCCTCTGAATCAGTATGCAGAGTGAAAACCCATGGAGACGTGAGGGATAGCTTGACCACCCTGCTCCACTGCCTGGTAAAATTCCACTTGCTCGTCACGTTCCAGCCCCAGCATCGCCTGATCTGGGGAAGGCTCGCCTGTTCTCATCCCAGGGTAGAAGAAGAGAGGATGCAGGCTGCCCCCTTACCCCTGCTATGCCTCATTACTGTGTCCCACTAGGGTTGGCCGTGCCTCCATTCCCAAAACTCAGGGTCATGTTAAGAGGAAGATCTTGCTGTGGACATCTTGATGTACTTAGTATGCACCTGACACCTGCTAGCATTTGGTGAAGAGCTGCAGAATTCATTCAGCCAGAAAATCTTCACTGAATCCCCACTTTATGCCAGATACCTGTTCTGAGATCACAGCAGGGAACAAAGACACATTCCTACCTTCAGAGAGCTCATATTCCACTCAAAGGAGACAATAAACAGAAAATAATAAGTAAAATATAGAGCATATGAGAAGGTGCTGGATGCTATGCAGAAAAATAAAACCAGGGAAAGGAACAAGGAGTAGGAGTTTCATAGAAGCTGACATTTGAGCAAAGACTTGAAGGCAGAGAGGGATTTAGCCAGGCGGATCTGGGGGAAGAGTGTTCTGGGCACATGAAACAGCCAACGCAAAGGTCCTGAGGCAGGGGTATGCTTGGTTTAGTTGAGGAACGGCAAGCGGGGCAGAATGGTTGTAGCCATGTGAACAAGGGAGTGTCTTTAGAAGATGAGATTGAGATGGTACTGGGGGTGACTGAAGTTTGTGTGGGGCTTTGCAGGGCAGAGTAAGGATTTCAGCTTTTTGTCTGAAGAAAGATGGGAAACTGCTTTGGGAATTTTGAGCAGAGGAATGACACAGCCTGACTTAGGCTTTTAAAGGATGGATTTGACTCTTCAGTGAAAAAAAGACTGTAGGCAGGTACAGGCGGAAGGAATTAGGAGGCAGTAACAATACTAAGAGGCCCCATGAGAGACGCTGGGGGCTTGAAGCAGGTAATGGCAGGGGTCAGACGGTGATGTACTCTGAATAGTGTTTTCTCACAGATTCGAGGTGATACATGAAGGAAGACGTGAGGAGTCCCAAGTAACTCCAAAATTTGGGGTCTGAGTCACTGGCAGGGAGGACTTGCTGTTGGCTGAGTGGGAGGACGGGGGTGCTCAGGGGCCCTGCCCGGACACACAGAGTCTGATATTTCTGTCGGTGGAGATGTCAAGGAAGCTGTGGGGTATTCGAGTCTGGAATCCATGGATGGCATGTGGGCCAGAGACATGAATTTGAAGGAGTTCATAAACTTGCGCACCTGATTTTACTCTCCTCAATAGTAAATTGGGTGCAGGGAGAGGCTCTCAGGTGACATATTGGACTCGGTGATTTTCTACCTAGATTTCTTTTCCGATGCTTACACCAGTCATTTATCTAGAAGACAGTTCACGTCCCACGCTGTTCACCTCTTTGGTATTCTGCCTTTGTGGGCCTCTCCGCTGCTGATTCCATGTTTCAGGCTCCTGCAAGACATCACTCTTCTAAACAGAGATCCCAAGTGCAACAGGAAAGCCAGCCTACGGCCATGGGTGAGTAACCCAGCTCTTGGGGACCGCGGCTTCTGGCTAAGGAGAGGACACAGTGGGCAGAGAGAGGCACAATTATCCAATCACCAGACAGCAGTGGGCTGCAAAGGGCAGACTTCCAAAAGAAACCAGAGCTGCCCACCAGGCAGAAGCACAGATGACTTCGTTCTTTCCAACGCTGAGCTAAGGGGTCTTTGCATGTTTATCTTAGAAGCAGAGTGAATGTGTGTCCTGCTTGGCCCAGAACAGCTTGGGTTGGTGTCTTTCATTCCAGCATAATTATAACAGCATCCCCTTTAATTTCCAAAATTATCCCAGCTTGAATAATAAATCACATGGTCACCCATTTTTATAAGCTTACCTCTCGACATCTTTTACCTAAAAAGCTCCCAGCATCGTCTTTCCCTGATAACCCAGAACTTTCTGACTCTTGAGTGGTTATGAGTTAACTGAATCTCCATGGGCCAATCCTGGAAACAGCAAAAGCATCAAATTCTCTTCTCCCTGCCACCCCCACTTAGAGGGACAAGGACCAAGGATCTATGCATATGACTCTCCACTTGGGAATCACTGGGGTCGCTGTAGTGTTCAAGGTCCCTGGACTTAACCTGCTTTGAGTCCAACCCTCCTAAGAGTCCCGGAGCTGACAGTATGGTAAATGGCTCGGGTCACCTATGTAGAACCACACTCCCTGGTTTTATATCTATTCATACCACTGTTCATTAATGAGCTTTCTTTCCAGGGTGCCTGGGTGGCTCAATCAGTTGTGTCTGACTCTTGATTTCAGCGCAGGTCATGATCTCAGGGTCATGGGATCAAGTCCCGCATTGGGCTCTGTGCTCAGTGGGGAGTGTGCTTGAGATTCTTTCCTTCCCCCCACCCCATTTCTCCCACTCCTGCTCTCTCTCAAATAAGTAATAAATCTTTAAAAAAAATAACCTTTCTATTCATGCAACAAATAGTTATCAGATGCTTGCCCAAAGCATAATGAGGGATACAGAAAAGATTTATATATGAATCCCACCCTTGGATCTAGCACAGAACGTAAACATGTGCAGAAATCATGAAAACCTGATGTAGAAAACGAAATGACAAAAAAGGTCCCACCGGGCTGAAGGCAATCCGTTGATATAAAACCCTCCGGTCCTTCAACCAACATCTTGTGTGTTGATTATTCACTCTGCAAACATTTGGTGAAATGCCATTTACCAAGTGCCAGCCACCTGACATACCTCATTTCATCTCCGCAGCCCTACTTCGAGGTCAAGATCATTATTTCAGTGTCTCAGATGGGAAGCCTGAGGCTCAGAGAAGTTGGATGATTTCAGAAGGTCACACAGCTGTGGAACAAGAATTGAAACCAGGGTTTGTCTTCACGCTCTTTCCAGACTCCGTCTCCACGCAGGGCACTGCCGGATCTTTCTTCCCCAGGTCTGCTAAGTGGGATAGTCATTTCCTCGAAACACACAGGCGAGCCCCTGTAGAAGGACCCACGTCACGCTTCTCTGGCTAAAAAAAAGGCAGAGCTGGGACCAGGGTGAGGAGAATGAGTCACTGACCTCAGGCACAAGATTTAAGGGGGTGCCAAAAACCTCAGTAGTCAAGATTAAATAATATTTTAATGCAACACTTAAAAAAAATCAAATTGACAATCTACAGTGCTTGGGCCAGCTGCCTGTTTTCATAAATAAGGATTTATTACACTTTACATGTCAAGACAGGCCCCGTCCACTGGCCCCACATGCCGGCTTTCACTTGCAGAAGAGACTTGCTATGCTTTTTTAGCCTAGAGGACAGTGTGCTTGTCCATAAATAAAGGCCACGTGGGGCCGCTCCCGGACAGTCACAGAGGGTGACACCAGAAGGCAGACTGCTCTCTCATTCTCCCTCCAAGCCAGAGCAGTCCTGATGTGATTCGCAGGCACGGCCCAGAGAGAAGCAGCCAGCGCCCGCAGAGACGGGAGGCTGGACGCAGCTCGCGTCCCCATTCCCCCAAGGGATGAACTTGCCACCGGTGATGCGCCTAGAGGGACCCGGGGTCGCGGCCCCTCCCCATCAATGTGATGGGAGCTGTAGCTATTTGTAACACAAATACCCAGCAGCTGCCTGGGCCCCCACAAACACATGCCATGACTCCAGCACCAGCGCCAAAGCCATTATTAATGGGAAAAGAGAGTGCTGGGGCCCCAACAACCATTCTTAACTGCGGACATTATTCCTCAATTTTGAGCTGCATCAGGGACTCGTAAGAGGAAGACATAATGCTCGTTTGTGGAACTTTTATAGCTAATTGACATTTTTTCAGTGCTCCCCCGACAGCTGTAGTTGCTCCTGATTGGAAGGGCGGTGGAAAGCGTCAAGTTGTGTACTGTCTCCAGACAGGGCCATATTTCTGATGTACCACTGGAAAAAAAAAAAGAATAAATAAAAAGCCATCAAAATAAATATACTTGAAAGCGATAAAGAGGAGTTGAAGTGATTGGCAAAAGTAGTTCTCTTTGTGCAAAACTAATGCGTGCTATTTCCATGCTAATTGAGGATGTTGGACCACCTGAGGCTGTCAGATTTCTTCCCCTCTTGGGAATGTTTTCCTCCCTTCTAGATCTGCTCTTTGCTCTCCAGAAACAGGGGAACACAGAAACAAATGTCCCCTTTCCTGTCTATGTGCCTCTTCCTGCTTACAGGCTCCCAGACTCCGTCATTGGTGCTAGAGGTATAAGTCAGTACATTAGATCCCAGCTGCTCTAAGTCAAGTTCACGAGACAAACACAACTGGAATCAAGCTGAGACATCAACTTAATGCTAGAAATTCCACTTTCATCTCTGGACATGGA
Organism: Leptonychotes weddellii; assembly: GCF_054177405.1. Lineage (NCBI taxonomy): Eukaryota > Metazoa > Chordata > Mammalia > Carnivora > Phocidae > Leptonychotes > Leptonychotes weddellii. The sequence continues at coordinate 36,544,389 of NC_138378.1, forward strand.
CAGATTACCCAGGAAGATCAGTAACCAGGATAGCACACCATACACCCATAGAAGTGAAAAATCACTGGGCATACATGCTAGTTGGGTTTGTATGCATGTATGTATGGACCCATTTACTGTAGGCTTCATTCTAGTTTTCTTGACTCAAGAAGTCACTGATTCACGTGGAATGCATTCATCTGAGAACATTATTTTCAGGATAGAACAATATGCCAGATGGAGGCTACCCTCTACCAACCAAATTTTCTGATTGCATGGATGAATATCACATCTTGCCTATATGGAAGTCTCCTAGCCCATACATTTCCTGATTGGAAACCTATATCACGACAAGTGTAAAAATCATAAAATGCCATTGAATGTCCAATGTTCACATATCAAAACCTTACACACTTAAAGCACAGGAGAGCCTATCAGGCATTTGCTCAAAACCTCTGTTCACTTTACACACAGTTCAAATAAACTCAGAGATCAGATTTCTAAGTCAAAACTGCAATCAAGGAGGAGGAGAAGGGTTGCTAGAAGCACTGATAGTGGCAGCAGAGAAAAGTGGCAGAGAACAACACCCTGGCAGTAATGGGAGAGATTTTTCTTAGGGTGGGGGCGTGGTACAGAAGGAGAGGGAGAGAGAGAATCTTAAGCAAGCTCCACACCCAGCACAGAGCGCAATGTGGGGTTTGATCTCACAACCCTGAGATCATGACCTGAGCCAAAACCAAGAATCGGTGGCTTAACCACTGAGCCACCCAGGCGCCCCAGTAACGGAAGAGATTTTTAATTCAAACTAATTAGACATGAGAACTCAATAAGCCCTATAGGCCAAGTCTTACAGATACAAGGCCCCAGGTAGCCCTGTGGGCATCAGTGTAAGATGCCAGAAGTATGACAAGGAATGTCCCAGAGGCATTCAGGAAAAAAAGTTGAGTTCTGGAGCTTAAGAAGCAGGAAAGGATACATCTCGGAAAAAAAGTTTAACTCGAAATGTTCGTTATTGTTGTTTTATTAATTATTATAATTATTAATCGAGGGCAATTAAAAGATAAACCCTCTGAATCACACAGGATTCTTTTGGTCTCAAATAAGAGAAACCCACTCAAATGAGCTTAAGCAAATAACAGAATGCATTAACTCCCCAAGTGAAACTTTATAATTGATCTGAGTTGAGAAATAGGTGGATTCACGTGGTGAAATGCTGTCACCAAGACATCTTTTCATCCAGCTCTCTTCTGAAATTTTCTTTCAGCCAGTCAGTTTGGCACTCCAGAACAAAGAGGGCTTTTTCATCCCAATGGTTGAAGCATAAATCCTAGGAAGGGTTCTTATTGGCCTAGCTGTGGTCATGTGCCATTCCCAACCAATCACAGTGGCCAAGGCAATTCGCTGCTCTGATTGGCTAGGCCTAAGTCACATACCCCCTCGGGGGGCTGGGGATTGGGGTGGGCTCAGCTCCACTGTAGCATGGGCAGAGAGGAAGGGTTGTGGGCATAACCTGAGGCTGATATGAGAAGAGGGGTAAGGATGCTGTGCTGGTAAAAACAACTGATGTTCGTTGCACTATTAGCTACCATGGAAGCAGTTTTCTAGAATGACTCGATGTCTGAGAGTTTTAGAGTCCTGCGTTCCCTAGGCAAGAGACTCTGAGATGGGGAATTAGGTGCCGGTGGTTGTTGCAGGGGTCTCTTGGGACAGCATCCGGGAGGAAGTGAGGGAAGCTGAGTTGGGCAGAGGGAGGAGTTGGGCTGTCGTGAAGTCACAACCGTAGCCTCATCCCAGCCCACAAAGCACTCTAGAGCTCAGACAGATTTTCCAAGTTACCGGGAACTGAGTGAGGCAAGGGACCAGCCATTTGTACGTCTGGCACGAAGCAGTAATTGGACTGCCCCAAAGAAAGGGTTTTAGTCAGTCAAGTGCAATTTTGGGGGAGGGACGCAGCTGAGTGTTTTTTGTTTAGTTTTTTTTTTCCTATCACAGGAGGGATTCTATGAGTATTGGATGATGAGAATAAAGAGTCTCTCTAATTATTCTATAATTTTACAAAGGTAGGAGGAATTTATTTTATTTTTTTTTAGTGGGAGGAATTTAAACGCTGTTTCTTGGGGCTTCGTTTTAAGAAGCTTTTTTCCAAATTTGCGTTACAGTGAGCATACTAATAGCAAAGTAAAGAGGGACACAAGGCTTATATTAAATGAGTTCAAGGACAGGAAAAAGAACAGTTGTTCAAAAGTGAGCCCCAGGGGTGAGCAAAAGTATGTTTCTGAAAGTGTGTCAAGGGGAAATCAATTTCCAAGAAGAGGTAGGAAATTAAGGGGAAGTCTTTTTAAAAACATAATCACAGAACTTGTATAATTTTTTAAGGCTTCTTTCTAAAGGAGAATCACAAAGAAATCCAGAAAATTAGGTATAAAGAAGGGTGGGTGTTTTAAAACAAAGAACAATGAGATAAACATGGTGGGACAGTTTCGAAGATGGAAAGACAAGAGAAATAAAGACATAAGATCCTCTCCTTTGCCTTCCATTGTTTACCTGCTTTTTGTTTGTTTGGTTTTGGTTGTTTTTTTTTTTTAAAGATTTTATTTATTTATTCGACAGAGAGAGACACAGCGAGAGAGGGAACACAAGCAGGGGAAGCGCGCGAGAGAGAAGCAGGCTTCCTGCCGAGCAGGGAGCCCAATGCAGGGCTCGATCCCAGGACCCCGGGATCATGACCTGAGCCGAAGGCAGACACTTAACGACTGAGCCACCCAGGCGCCCCTGTTTTTGTTTTGTTTTGTTTTGTTTAAAGATTTTATTTATTTATTTGACAGAGAGAGACACAGTGAGAGCAGGATCACAAGCAGGGGGAGAGGGAGAGGGAGAAACAGGCTTCCCACGGAGCAGGGAGCCCGATGCGGGGCTCGATCCCAGGACCCTGGGATCATGACCTGAGCTGAAGGCAGACGCTTAACAACTGAGCCACCCAGGCGCCCCTTGTTTTTTTTTTTTTAACAGGAGTTATTAACCTGGAGTTTGTAACTGAGCTGAAGAGGTCCATGGATACCCTGGGATTGAATATGAAATTGTGTACATTCTTCATCCATGGATCTCAGCAGATCTGTAAAAGTGACCATAATTCCCAAAATGTTCAAGAACCAAGGTCCCAGCCCAAATAATGACTCTAGTTGAGTAAATAGTTGTAACAGAAAGATAAGAGGTTTAGGAAATACTTTTATTTCCTTTTTGAGTAGATTTCTTATTTTTTGGTTCAAAATTAGAAATACATATTCTGTGAAAAGTTTCCACCCTTCTTCTGCCCACATCTGCCTAATTTTCCTCCACATAGCAAAGAATGTGACCAGTTTTTGCGCAGCTTCCCGAATATATCCTCTATGAATCTGTGTGTGTATGTGTGTACATATATGTGTATACTACATATGTGTATATACATATATGTGTGTGCATATGTACATATAGTGTGTAATATATATTGTGTATATATTATATGGGCAAATATACATATAAATGCACAATCATATATATAGTATATGACCATGTATATGCACCTATAACATATATAATATTACCACATATATTTATGTATGTATGTTTTTACCCAAAGAATAGTGTACTAGACACTATTCTCTACTTTTTTTTCACTTAATATAACCCTATCTGGTCTTAAAGATCTTTCTATTTCTTAAGGCTCTAAATATTCCTATTCATGGACATACCATACCATAATTTAACCAGTCCCTCAATGATAACCTCTTGGTTATATAGATATATTTTACAATTATGGCAACTGCAATAAATAAGTTTGACCATGCATAAGTTTGTACCCATAAAAGTATCTGTAAGATACTTCCTATAAATTGATTAGCTAGGCAAATTGTGAAGTGCATTTGCAATTCTGTTAGATATTGCCAAATTGCTCTTTGAACATGTACTAATTTACACTCCCTACAGCTCTATATGAGGGTGCCTATGTCCCCACATTCTTGTCAATAGTGTATTATTAATATACTCTTTATCTTTTCCAGGGTAATACTTGAAAAAATATCTCAATCAAATTTTATTCACATTTCTCTTATTTTAGTAAAGTAGTACTTTTTCATGTAAGCCCTATTTGTATTTACTTTTTCTGTGAAGCACCTATTTATATACTTTTCTCATTTTTCTGAGCCACTCAGGCTCCCCAAGGAGATCTTTATATATTAAGGTAATCATTCATTAGACAGGTGCATCACAATGGGGTTTAGGGGCTCCTGGGTGGCTCAGTTAGTTGAGTGTCTGCCTTCGGTTCAAGTCATGGTCCCAAGGTCCTGGGATTGAGCCCCGCATCAGGCTCCCTGCTGAGCGGGGAGTCTGCTTCTCCCTCTCCCTCTGCTCCTTCCCCTGGCTCATGCTCTCTCTCTCTCTCTCTAATAAAACAAATAAAATCTTTTTAAAAAAAAAAAAAAGAATGGGGTTTAAGTAACTGTCACAATTATGATCAAAAAAAAAAAGAAGAGGAAGAAACATAATGTAAAATGTCCCAAGAGGAGTAGAGACATACAACAACAACAAAATGCAGAAAGAATTAGAAGGAATCAGGATAACTAGACTAAAAGGTAGGAAAGACAAAGGATTCCTGAGAGTTAAAAACGAACTTGGAAGAGAGATACGGAGATACGCTCTCAAATAAGACCTAAGAGATGTGTATTACTTAAGATAGGCTAAAGACCTGCAACAAATACACCCCCAAATGCAGCAAATAAAGTAGAGTAGCAATTTACTTATTCACCGGGGCAAGTGGCTGTCCTCACTATGGTGATTCAAGGACAAATATCTACCGCCTAGGGTCTTTGTTGAAAGAAAAGCAAGTATGAGTAGGTACAGCCACTTCTTAAAAGCATTGACCTTGAAATGGTTCACAACACCTCCACTTACATTCCATTGGCTAGAAGTACTCACAAGTCCACACTGAGCTGGGTTATAAAGAGGCTGGCTGGGTATCCACCTCCCAGCTCCAGCTGTGTTGCTAAGGAGGTGGGGAACAAATTTTCATGGCCAGCTAGCCATCTCCACTACAACTAGTAAGACAGACACAGGGATAGATAGATCTGGTACGCAAGACCCTAAGAAATGGGGACAAAAGGTGTTCAGTCAGCAGAAGCCCTTGCCTGGCTTAGCATCCCAAGATGTAAGTTGTCAGATGCTCATGCCTGACCTGCTGCCGAGAGCGAGGACAGAGCTGTCTGCTGTGTTCCCTGTGATCTCCTCTGTGTCTAGAACAGTGCCTGGAACATTGCAGGGGCTCAATAAAGATCTTTTGAATAAAGATCTTTTACACCAAACAGAAACAGAAGCTGAGGCCAGAGGGTGGAGACGTACACTACCTAAGAGCTGTCTTTTAGGGGCACCTGGGTGGCTCAGTCGTTAAGCGTCTGCCTTCGGCTCAGGTCATGGTCCCAGGATCCTGGGATGGAGCCCCGCATCGGGCTCCCTGCTCAGCGGGGAGCCTGCTTCTCCCTCTACCACTCCCCCTGCTTGTGTTCCCTCTCTCACTGTGTCTCTCTCTGTCAAATAAATAAAATCTTTAAAAAAAAAAAAGAGTTGTCTTTGCAGGGAGGATCAGAAGATAGCTCACGGAGGCTCAAACCTCAAGCCTCACCTTGTTTTCTGAGTCCTTTCTTCACCTTGACCTTGGATTTTTTTTTTTTTTAAAGCAGGAATCCCACAGCCCTGGCATCTTCTTGCTGGACTTGGAGGACTTCTTAGCATCTGAGCCTGGCTCCGTACTTCCAAAGAAATTCAGAGTGGTTTGTTATCAACCTCTCAAACTCCTACTAAGGTCTTCTCTCTAAAAGTCTTGAGTTGTAGTATGAGAAAAAAAAATCATCGTGAGTATTTTGTTATTACTTCCCATGCCTTCATCCACTCCTCCCATTCCTAACCTGCAAAGAATGCAAGACACACAGAGCATGTGATTAGGGAGTTGTCATTTCTGTTTTTTCTAACGGTGCGCACGGCCCTGGGCATGATGGTGTGCTCCAAAGCTATGGCCTCTGACGGAGGGTGCCGCTGTCTTGTGCAGAGATCTGCCTCTGAATTTTTAATTTTTTAATTTAAAATGGTATGTTTTACATGGAGGAGATCATTACAGCTGTATGAAGGAAAACAAAACAAGCCAAGGCATAGCTTCTTGTGGGCAGAATTGATGTATGCGGTAATTATGTCAGCGTTTCTGCAGGGGGAGGACCAAATGGAGACATGATCTTGGCTTCTGCTCAGTGCTCTCCTGACATAGGACAGCTGAAGCTCAGGGACCACTAAGTATTGATGCTGACCGGATGGGCCTGCTGGGTCAGGCCAGCAGAAAGTGGGAAGAGGGCAGTGGACATTTCAAAGCACATACTGTGTCCAGAGTGTTGGATTTCTGCATGGATCATCACACTTAACCACTGAAACAAACCCAGGAGCCCCTCTCCCCATGTCATAGCCCAGGAATTGAATCTACCTGGTATGAACAGCTCTACAAATATGAATGCAAAACAGATCCACAGTTGCTTCTCAAAATGCCTTCCAACCAGCTGAATTCAGAATGTTTCAGATTTGGAAAAGGTACCATGATGCCGTGAGCCTAGATTATGTGACACCCCATCAGGGTCTCAGGGGAAACCCCATCATCATTAACCACAATATTTCTGCAGCAAAACATAGGAATATTCTCACTGGGAGGGATCAGTAAAGATTATAAATAACCTCATGTCACTTCTGGTCAAGATTTGCCACCTAATGAGACTCTACCAATTTGGGGAGGAAAAAAAAACTTTCTGATGTCAGAGCATTCTTGGGTTTGGAATCATAAATTTAAAATCATAGACCTTATTCATTTTCTTTCCTTTTTTAAATTTATTTTTATTTGAGGCGGGGAGAGAGAGAGAGAACGACAGGGGGTAGGGGAGAGGGAGAAGCAGACTCCCCGCTGAGCAGGGAGCCCAACTCAGGACTCAATCCCAGGACCCTGGGATCATGACCCAAGCCGAAGGCAGACACTTAACCGACTGAGCCACCCAGGCACCCATTCGTTTTTTTTCCTATGTCATTTCCTACCTTCCTTCCTTTCTTCATTCCTCCTTCCCTCTTTCCTTCTGTCCATCCTTTAGTCCATTCACTAGTCTCACTAGTGTGTGTCCTGTGAGATAAAATAGTCTCATTTCTACCAACAATCACCTCCTCTTCCATCCCAAACCAACAGCAACAAACAAAAAGATTCCACAATTCCATGATCAAATGATTTGAGGAAATTTTTTAAAAGATTTTACTTTTAAGTAATCTCTAAGTCCAACATGGGGCTCGAACTCACAACCCAGAGATCAAGAGTTGCATGCTCCACCAACTGAGCCAGCCAGGTGCCCCATGATTTCAGGAAATTTTGGACAAAAATACCTCTTTACTGCATCAATTTTAGGAAATCTCAATATTGTAAAATGCCTTGAAATTTCCGCAAAAAGAGATACAGTGTGTATTTGAACCATAAACAAACATGGTGGGCTTTTAGAGACGGTGCTCCTCTCTTAAATGATCTGCGGTGTGAGTCCTCTGTGCACCTGGGTCCTTCATTGTCTCTTCTCCATCTCCAGAACAGCATGTCCCGTGTATTAGCTTGGGAAAAATTAGCTGAGGCTGCTAACGATCCCAGTTGTAGTGCTGAAAACAAATCCTGAAGTTTGTCCAGAAATATCCCAGACTGTAGGGATCTTTTAGTGCTAATACTATAAGTTTCTTAATATATAATAAAATAGAGGTTTTTTTTATTAAGGGAAAAACTTGTCTACTTATTTTTTATATTTTATGCATCACGAATAACTCAAAAGATTTTTTTAAAAGGGTATGTCACATTTCTGTAAGCAATTTATCACCAGATTTAGGGAAGACAAGATATTCTAATATGGATTCTACTAGAAAGTGCACATTCATTCAATGCTTTGGTAGTAATACATTTAAATTAATAATACTGGGGTTTATTATCAATTGTGGGGGCCCCCATTTTTGGAATCATATGCAAGGAACACAGACACATGCACACTCACATGCAGTTTAGGGGAACTCTTCATGACATAGCTCAAGTAAATTATCAAGAAGTGTGGAAGATAGAATACTTTCTTAATTTGCTTTTTAAAATTTAGAAATGGTATAAGAAATAAAAGATATGGCCCCCCATAAAAATTCTGAAAATGGAAAAGAGAGTAGAGAAAAAAATGAAATATCTGTTAAATCCCCCATCATATATAATATATGCTTAATTAAGCATATATATAATATATGCTTAATTATAACATAGATTATGTATATAGGTATATCTTTTACAAAAACAGGATTTTCTATGGCTATTTATTAATATGTTAATTATATAGGATGAATATTATATAATAAACTGATATTAATATTATTCTATTAATAATCATATATTTTAATAATGGGATCATACTCAGAAGCTACCACTAATTGAGCTTCTACTATGAGTTAAATTTATACATTAATAAGCTATTAATATACTATACTCTATATAAAATACTATTAATAAGCTATTTACTGAATTACCTCATTTAATTCTCATGAATCTCAAACAGGTGCTATGATAAATCTTCGTTTTCTAGGTGAGAAAACAGAGAGCTCAGAAAGGCAAAGTGCCTTCCCCAAGGTCACACAGCACGCTGATGGTGAAGAGCACTATTCACACTCAGTCTGCTGTCTAGAGCCTGCACATTTCATCACTAAGCTACTCCCACTCTCAGGGGCGCCTGAGTGGCTCAGCCATTAAGAGTCTGCCTTTGGCTCAGGTCATGATCCCAGGGTCCTGGGATTGAGCCCCACATCAGGTTCCCTGCTCCACAGGAAGCCTGTTCTACCTCTCCCACTCCCCCTGCTTGTGTTCCCTCTCTCACTGTGTCTCTCTCTGTCAAAATAAATAAATAAATCTTAAAAAAAAAAAAAGCTATTCCCACTCTCTCGTAACATGCTTTTTTCACTTAACGTATGGTACTTTTATTTCTATATCAATAAATAGAGACTGCATTCTTATTTAATAGCTGCACTGTATTTTACTGTAATAGAGGCACCCTTATTTATTCAGCTCTTCCTTTATAGGCATTATTTCCATTTCATCAAAATCATATCAGTGTTTTTGTTGTTACCATAAGTGTTCCTGTATTTTTGTGCATTTATCTGATTATTTTTATGAATTCTAAACATATGTCAGGTGTCTATCACTACATCCTAAAATGTAATAATACCTTATAACAGCAACACTGTATCATTTCTTGCCATTGCGTGGGTGGGCTGGGCTCAGCTGGGCAGTTCTTCTGCTCCATGAAGTGTTGGCTGGGATCACTCATCTGGCTGCAGTCAGGGGGTCAGCCAGATCTTCTCTCTCCAAGTGGTCTCTCCAGTTGTATAGGCAGACATCTTTATGTGGTGGCTCAGAGTGCCAAGATGGCAAAGATGGAAATTGCCAGACCTCTTGAGGCCTAGTCTCTGAAGTTGTATGCTTCACTTCTGCAGCCCTCTGTTGGTCAAAGCAAGTCTCCAGGGGACGGAAGAATGGGAGCTCACATTGCTACAGGGCGTGTGGAACGGGCGGAGCCTTTCCTGGCCATCTTTGCAAACAATCTACAGATTAGTCAGAGCACATGAAAATCATAAAGGCGTTCGACAAATACTGACCCACAGAGAGATTCATCAGTAACATCCCTCCAGCAGAGAGTCAGCATGTCAGTTTCTCCACTCATTACCATACCAGAATCTCTTTAAACTTTTATCAGTCTGAGTGTCTCAGATGATAGCCCAGTGATGCCTTCATTTGAATTTTTAATTTTAGTAAAGTTGAACATCTGTTGGTATGTTCAGTGGCCACTTAAATTTCTCTCGTTGGTCTTAATCGTATGTTCACCTTCTTTGCCATGGTAAAAATCAAAGAGTTTTAAAAAGACATTAAAAAAAAAACAGACTGTGAGTCGCTTTTTATTAATTTGAAAGAGTGCTTTTCATGTGTTACTAATTCTTTGTCATGTATGTTGCAAACTATTTTTCCAGGTTGTGATTTGCTTTGTTTATGATGTGAACATTGTCTGCATCCTTTCATACCAATATCACTGCCCTGTTCAGGCCCTGGCAAGTCTAGATTCTCCTGTGTCCCCCATCTTCTCAGGCATGTCCTCAGGGTGAGTTCATGGGCTGACCACCGGGTCTGTGGAGTATCTAAAATGCCAGTGCCAGTTTAGGAAGCTCACTCAGGGGAATGTGCTGGGTGACCTATCTCACCATGGGCTGCATTTCTGGGGTCAAAAGTTCCCACTAATCATGTTGGAGGGTTTCATGGTTTAGACTGGATCTTGAAAGAGGTATAGCCAGTTTAGGGCATCTCAGCTGAGTTATCACAGCAAACCAAGATTTCTCATTATCCCACGGGGAACCACATCTAGCTTGTTGCTTAGCCCCTGGAAGGACAGTGTGACTGTTCTCCTCCATGCTTGTAGAGCAGTCTCTGGACATCACCAGCTTCCCCTCCCCAGTATCAGAGCCCAGCCCCGGGCATCTCATAAGAATGTCATTCAATGGCCGAGAGAGAAGTTACGCCTCTCAGCACTTTTCCAGCTTGGAGCAGATTGAAGCTTGACAGGCCTGGAAACTCTGCATGGCGAGCCAGGCTTCTGTGATGGGTGTGTGATGGTGAGGTTAGAGTCCCAAGTTAGAAATCAAATGCTACCGTGGGTATTGCTGTGAAAGTATTTTGCAGCTGTGGTTAAAAACCCTAATCAGTTGACTTTAAGTAAGGGAGGTGTCTTGGATAATTTAGGTGGGGCCTGATTGAACCCATTGGAAGGCTTTAAAACCAGGACTGAGATTTTGGGAGAAAGAGAGAGAGGAAATTCTGTCTGTGGATGATCACTTCTGCCCATGGCCATGGATGATGCTACTTGTGGTCTTCCCTCCATTAATGTGGCCCTAGGGGCCTCAGACTGGCTGAGCCAGCCCACGATGGTATAAGTGTCCTCTCTGAGAGATGATCTTAGCTCACTGAACCCATCCCAGTCACCAGGATGCTTCAGCGGGTCCTGTACCTGTGGAATCCATGGGCCTGGGTGATTCTGTCCCTAGATGGGGCAGCAGAGAGAAACCTTAGAAGGCAGAAAAGAAGGGCAAGGAAGCAGGCTTTGAGGCTTGGGCCAAACATAAACCTGCTGAGGACTGGTGGAGGAGAGGAGGAAGGACTGGTGGGCTCACTTTGGTGTTTGATGGTGGCCCATACACCGAGCTGAACTGGGGCCGCGGGAAGACCTGGGGTTAAGGCACTCTCCAGTACACACCTCTGTTTCTCGTTGTTCGTAAACCGAAACCAGCGCTGCCTGAGATCCCATGCAAACCTCTGGCTAAGAGTCCTTCCCCAGGCCTCTGGCAAACCTTCCTCCAAAATCTGATTTCATGCTCCAGTGTGCCATGACAGTCCCCCAGGTTGGGCCGTCTGTTGGCTGCAGTTCGTCATTTCTAGACTTCTTGCAAACCCGACCATCTCCTCTCTTCCGTGTCCCACAGACACACGAGAGTATCTGTTGCATCTGGAATGTCCATGAGCCTTTGGTTATAAACCTTCCCTTTGCTATTTGCTCTGGCTTTTTACTAGAACAAGAAATAGCAACACATTTAGGAGCCTGGAAGCAACACTCCACCTCTGGGGCTTGGGGTAACACTTCCAATCTGTTCGTGCTGACACAAGGAAGGTCGACCCATCTGAACCTTGACTTTTCCTTTCCTCCCAAATACTGACAGGTGCAGGGATTTCAGCCAGAACACAATCTTAGAAGGCAATGATCTTTCTCTGCAGCCTTTTTTTTTCAAGGACATTGGACGTCCAGCCATCTAATCTGTTGATCCCTCAGGGGCGGATGCCCACCATGTCTTCTCTCCCCACAGAGGCTTCCCCAGGCAAGGCACCCTAATGTGTCCCACTTCTTCCACTTTGGCCCCTCCACTCTGTTTCCAAGCAATGGCCTGAGGAGTATTCTTAGAACATTAGTCATTATTGCCCTCAGCCCCCCAACCCCAAACATACATACCAATTCAGTGGAAGAGCCATGGACCATGCCAGGTGCCAAAGTAGGGGAACCAGCAGCGAACAGAAGAATGTGGCCTTGTCCTTCCAGAACTCATCACTTAGGAGGGCATCAGACATGGAAGCTGAAGGCTACCAGACAGTGGTTACCCGTCTTGTATTTGTCACTGAGTCCTGAAGTGTAACTCCGTCCTGGTGGGGTCAGCAGGTACCCCACACCCCACACAGCCTCACCACCCGGGGCCCTGCTGGCCCTCAACACGGCGACAACATTCTCATCTTCCAGTTCCGTGCATATGATGCCCTGTGTGCTTGGAGAGCCCTGCAGTCACTTTCCTGGTGAATTCCGATGTCCCGCCTCAGGAGCCTTCCTAGAGACTTGGAGGGCTAGGAAGAAACCCCTCTGGCTCCATTTTCCTGTAGGAACCATGCTGACCTCATCTGGGCCCCCAGTCTTTAAGCTGTGAGACAGTGGAAACCCTTAGACACTGGTGAGGGTGGGGCTGGGGAGGGAGTCAGAGGGAGCAGAAATAGAAGAGGGAAGAGGGCTCTGGAGCTGGTGTGCTGGGTGACCCCCATCCCTATCATCTATTTCACAACTGTTACTGAGTACCTGCTGAGAGCCTCTGAAATGGTTCCTGCCATCTGCAGGCTGACAGGCGACAGGGAGGAGACAGATTTGCAAACAAACCCGTGTGCCCCTCCCAGTCGGGCCCTGGGGCCCAAGCTCCCCAACTGGATTTTGGAGGCTGAAGCTTTATTTTTTAATTTTTCTCCCGCAGGACTATGTTTGCTGACTCTGATACAAAGGAAGAAGCAACAGGCATGGGATGCAATAGAGTCAGAGAGTCAACACACTTTACTGAATCAATTACCGAAAACAAAAAAAAATATGCATGGAATACTTTATACACAGTAAAGTCCTTTGCAATGTACCATCCTGTGAATCTTGCCAAATGCCTACACTTGTGTAACCACCCCCACACTCAAGATCTAGAATAGCCCCTCACCCCAAAACGTTTCCATGTGCTGCCCCTTTGAGGTGAATGCCCCCCCCCACCCCCGGTTCCTGGCAAGCACTGATATTTCCTTTCCCTATGGCTTTGCCTTCTCAGGATTGTCCTAGAAACAGAGTCTCCCAGTAATTATATTATAGAGTTGTTATTAATTTATTGCTTGACCCAATTCTATAATAGTTGTTTCCTGCTTCTTTTTGCTACATTTTCTTTGATCACTTCTGCATCAGACAATGATGTAACGGCAAATTTAGAGAGAACAGAAAATAGGCTTTCCTGGGCGTCACAACTTATACTGGAAACGCCACACCGGTGGGGGGGAAGAGCTTCTTGCCTCGGGGCATATCCTGGGCAGTGGAGCTCCCTGACCTCCCCAGCTCTAGCCCTTAAGACCCTGGCCTTGGGGGTGCTGGTCCAGCTCAGCGAGACCCATCCTCCACCCACTCACCCCCAGCCTGAGGCAGACTGCAGGCCCCGCCGCAGTAATGATAGGATCACCAGGTATGGGGGAGGGTGACCCCAAGTAGGGGCACAGCTCCCTCACCCCCATCCCCTCCCATGGATGGCCAGGTTGCTGCTTCCCTGCCAGGTCTTCATGGGAGAACCCGGGGGCCTTGGAAGGAGCCTGAGCATGTGAGAGGCTTACGCCTGTCTTCAAGGTAAGTCTGTCTCTGCCTTCGATGGTCTATCAGGATAGCAGGGGTTCCGGGAAACAGCAATTCCCCCCAAGCTTCAAAAGATGCATCACTCTTCACAACCCATTGACACTGGGGCGCCAAGATGGTGTATCAGGCCATTCTGTGTGTGCTCTCTCAGTCCTTCTGAGACATCTCGGCCGGCCCTCAGAGAGGACAAAAATTTCTGAACTAGAGATGTTTGTTATAAGGTGGTAGAGAAGGAAGTTCAACCTAAGTGCTTGAACAAATTTTCTGAATTACCTGTATTTTGCCATTCCCTCTTTACCAAGTGGATGATCAGCTAATTATAGAGATTGCTTAAAATGGGTCTTATCTATTCAGACTTCCCCTTCTGAAAAACCTCACTTTTAATTGAATTCCCTTGCATTCGTAGGTCTGGCTTTGCTTGTCACCACTGATAAGCCCCGTGACAGCGTATTTCTCAGGTGGCAGGGACTATTACAACTCACACTTCTGTACCTTTACAGGATGAGGCTTTCCTTGTGATCGGATGTCCTCTCAACCACTTGTCATCCCCCACGCCCATGAGCTGATCGTCTGTCACTGATACCAGGAAATTTAATGAAAATAAATGAAGTTCTTTGAGTTCCCTCGACAGCATCCATTTTAAGAGGAAGACAAATATCAGCCCTGCCATTCTGGGCCGACTGGAGGAGTAAGATGTGGAAGCAAGCAACTATTAAATGTCCATTTCACTTCTTGAAGATTTCATTAGGATAATTAGAGAAGTTTGAGCCCCAGAGCCAGGAGGCTTACTCTATGTCAGCAGCGTGATTTCTTTTGATCCTAGACTCTTCAGCCAGTTCTCTTCTAGAACTCCTTTCTTGCATAACTCCTTCATATCCAACGAGTCCACTCCCCTTTGATCTACCTCCTGGTGTGGGTGAGCAGGAAGGCTCAAATGGGAAGCCGAGCCTTGGATTTCACTGCTTCGCAGAACTGGCCTCCGCGTGAGAAAGCAGTCTTGCAGAAAGGCCAACCAGAGCCTGGGATAAACAAGGATGAGAACGCACCGCCAACGTCTTCGTTCATGGGATGTTACATGTTTTCAGGAAATATCTATTCCCAAGTTCTGAAGCTCACAGCAGCCAGGGAAACAGCCATTTCAAGTCTTTGAAGGTCAGTGTCATGGCCCGGTGCCAGGAATGTTATGGCCGATCTTGCCTCTCGTGGGGATAAAACACAGAGAAGTAATTTCTCAGGTGAGCAGTCCTACAGATCACTTGGGCAGAAGGGATGAAGCTGCCCACCTTGAGTGGAGAGAATAGAGGTGATCCCATACAGACTAGTAAGGGCCCTATGTCGGCTGCAAGATGAACATGAGAAACTACTGCATTTAATGCACAGCATATAAACTCCGGGTCCCCAAGCCCTGGACCACAGAGCTCACTCCCCTGTTAGATGCCCTAGAAATGTCCTTGTGGATGCCTGCAGGGCCTATTGAGACTGTAGTTCTGCCTCCCATGGCTGTGGGATCAGAGCAGACCCTTCCATAGTGACTTTCTTGGTTATGTAAGGGGAGAACAGAGAAAAACCAACTGTCATTTCCGTGCAGGAGTGGGTGTCCTAGGATGCTTGGGTTCCTTGTCGTTTTAAAGCAGTCTTTAAACAATTCTTTCCACTTCAGGAAAACTAGCCTGTGGCAAAGTCTGGGTGAGGAAGGAGATGCTCGAGGTAGCACTGCCACACGATGAGCATCGCACTGGGCAGGTCCCACGTGGCTGTGGCCGCTTTCAGAGACAAGAGTGTCCAGTCTCCTGGGCCACCTGATAAATGTTTGGAACAAAATTTCCCTTTGCAGGTAAGCTCCTAGAGGGCAGAGGACATGCGGATTAAGTCCCAGAGTAGAGTGTCCCCAGCCCAACAATCGGCATACACAGCACCTCAAGGATGTCCAGTCATGGGTTGTGGTGGGGGTCTGGGGCAGGGATTCCAGACTGTTCTCTGAGAATTGATTGGTAGCTGGTGAGGGTTAGGTCCAGGCTTTAATGGGAACAAAAGCTCAGGGGGCCAGTTAGAGAACGCGTATCTCCCAGCCCCAAACCCACACCTGTCTGCTCTGGGAGGCAGGGACCGTGATCTGCAACCCTTGTTTCTGCTCTGCCAGCTGATCCCAGTTAGGCTCTGCCAAGACAGGCCCCTGAGGGAGACCGCAGGCTCGGGGAGAAGAACGGATGTGTTTCTTTAGCTTTCTGTTCCTGGGAGCGCCATCGCAGCCACACTTCTGGTCTGTTTCCCCTTCCGGATGAGAGGACTTCCTGTTCCTGTCAGCTTCGTTTCAGCCACACTCCTTCCACCCAGGAGCAGCTGCTGAGTCCTGCTTGCAGTTTTCCCAACATGGGCCAACTAGCAGAGATGCAAGCACGTCCTCCTCCTCCTCCTCGGAGGCCTAGGTCCCAGCCCCACAGGTCCCTTCCCCCAGCCCCACAGGTCCCTTCCCCCAGCTCAGACACCAGCACCAGCGCCGGTGCCCCCTTCTCCTTGAGCTCTCAGTTTCAATTCTGTGGGGGCCTTTCCTCCATGCTGCCGAGTTTTAATAGCCCCAGCCTCCTTCTCGTATTCCCCCAGCCCTGAGGGAGGCCGCTGCTTCCTGCAGTTCCTATCTCTGTGATACCTTTGAGTTCTCTGTTTTTCACCTTTTACATTAACTATGATCATTTTAAATTCTTTTTATGAAAATAAGTGGGGTGCTATCTCCTGACTCATCCGTGACTGACACACTCAGCGTTTTCCTCTAATCCGGGCAGCGGCAGCAGGCCTGAAGTCAACCCAGGACACTGAGGCTCAGGTCAGGGGCTTGGGTAAGCCACAACCTCCCTCTAGCTGCTTTACTTTTGGTAAACTAAGAGATGGATTGAAATCACAGATTGCAAGTAGTAACCGTGGGCAGAGAGCAGCCTGCTGGTGTGATGGGCTTGTCTGGCGCCTGGGAACGCACTTCTGCAACATGATCTCAAGTCCCTTTGGTGGAGGATGTCCCCTCCATCCACCTATGTACTGTCTGTCTAGGATCCGAATGGATCCTGGATCCAGATTGTTCCCAAGGCTCCTTCCAGCTTCTTCCAGCTTCTTCTAGCTCTGACATCCTTTTCTCTCCAGCCAGGTGCACTGCTGTCCTGCTCACAACCTGTAGTTTTGCCGGGAGATTGAAGAATGTCTCGAAGGTGGTACAACTCCACCGATGCAATTTCGGCCCCGTCACAGGCACGGGAAGAAAATTCAAGAAATAAGTGGCTCCTCTGTTGGGGCCGCTCTGAGCAACACAGACCTCCCTGGAGGTATTAAAAGTATGCTAAAGTTGTATTCTCTGGGGCCTGTGTGGATTGTAACCTATTCCTCATCCACAAGATGCTGCCTTACTGGCAGGCTTTCCAGAACAGATGGAGGCTTTCCTTCTATGCTTTGAATACTTGGCTTGGCTAAGGACACAAGAGGCTTGGACACTGGTAGCAGAATGTTCATGGATTTGGGGCTCCTGCCATCTCCAAGAGTATCTGAGTATCTGAGACTCTCAGGAGCCCCACCCAGCTCGACGAGGTCAGGGTCACACGTGCAAAGAGGATGGCGTGGCACTCAGTAGTGGCGACAGGAAGCTGACATTACCTGATGCCGAAAAGTGGTGTCAGGGGCAACCAGAGGGCCCTGGTTTCTAACTTCAATAGATTTGTTTGCTAAATGGCCCAGTGAATGAATGCATGAAGAGCAATAGTCCTTTTGAATGGTAGCACCAAATTCATACAAAGTGGACCAGGCTGAAAGTTTCTGGAGACCCTGGGTTAGGGATGTCAGCCTCCGAGCCACCTGATCCACAGAAACTGACCTGCTTCATTGAACCACAGTCTCAGACTAGCTGAGAGATGTTTTGCTTTCTATGCCAGCCAAGAGGCTTCTCTGTACATCCAAAGGATGGGTTATATGCTGTTAGTTTAATCTGAAAACAATCTTTTCTCTTATAGGGGGAGGCTGGGATGATTGTACTCGGGCTCAGAAGGTAGACAGACGACTTGAGGTCCACGTGGGGCTGCAGGTCATGGCACCCCAGCCTTAAGGAGGATACAGTGTCCCTGTGCCATTGCTGGTCTAAATCATAAACCAAACCCCACAACTAGCTCATGGTTTCTTGACAGCTGTGTCTGCATGGGGCTCCCTATTCTTCTGTTTACAAAGCAAGGATTAGGTAGCAGCCCAAAGACAAGACATGAACTTTACTTGGGTTTGCTGGCTACTGTGGTATGGGGGTTTGGACACACCCCAGCAAGACATCTGAGGCTCGGGGGAGATCATGCTTCTCTAAGGCAAGAGCCCCTGAAATCTCAGAACCTGAAATATACCAACAGTCAACGTTCTAAGAGCAGAATTGCCAGCCTCGAGATGGCACAGGACAGAACTTGCACCCGGATCTTGTCCCTTGGTTGTTAACGTTTAATCAGGAAGTTTGTTTCTCTTTACATATGATTTTAAACGATGAGCCCTAGTTGCTACATGTTCTTCCTCCCAGGGAATATCCTTCCAAAATAGTGGTAGCTGATGGGAAACGTGATCTCCTTTACAAAATTTCAGCCAGCAACCTCTCAGGTGCCCTCTCTGGCCTCTTTCTCTCTAATCTGTCACTGTCCCGGATGTTCCCTTATGTGACAGCGATGATGAGTGTTTTCCCTCTTGCACACACTTTCCTCAATTTGGAGCAAACTCTCTGCCTCCTTGGCACTCATTTCTCCTCATTGCTCAGATGTTAGCTCGGGGAAATTGCAGAGCCTCCGAGATGAGATCACTTGTCTAGTATGTTCTCTCCTAGCACCGTCTCCTCTTGCTCCATGACATTTATCAGGCTTTGCTGTCACGTGGTCATGCAAGCTCTGGTCAGTTGCTGAGTGGAGTGAGAGCCCCTTGAGGGCAGGCCCTTGGCCGTGCTGCTTACCCTCGTGTGGGGGGCCCAGTCCTGTGCTAGGCTGTGGAAGATGCTCATGAGTATGTGTTGAATGACTGGTGACATGTGCGGTACCAATGATGAGCAGGCCGATTCTCTAACAACCAGGAATGAGCAGAACACGGCCAGTTTGGTCGACATTCTCTGTGCCATGTTCTCTCTCAGCTAAGAACTCGACACTTAGCACATGGCCAGTGGAATCACAGAAATGGCTGCAGTTTGGTCTGATCCTTCACCGTCCCCATGGCAGGAAGGGGCTGGGACGGTGGCCGTGACACGTACACAGATGGCTCCAAGTAGGGCAAGCATTATCCACACTTTATGAACTTTCTAAGGCTTACTGTGCTTGCCCATCCTTCCACCCAGCCCTCAAGGGGTACAGAGCAAGAGAGGGGCCAGTGGGGTATGCGAGGCACGGAGAGGAATGGCTTACACAGGGAGTGAATGAGGTGGGTCCAGGCGGTGGTGTGTGCCGTGGGGCAGGGCCAGCTGGTACCGGTTTCCTGATCAGACAGCACATACGTGTGACAGAGAGCGAGTCCAGTGGACAGCAAGCTCTTCAGATGCATGCGCCACCCCAGAACACTCTGCACCTCAGACCCCGAGGGGAGCACCACACTTTCTGGCCACGCGCTCTGTACGAAAAGTAGCTACACGTGGGTACACTCAGGCTGCTGCCCTTGTACCAGAAGGCAAAGACAATCCTCATCACGTAAACATGACCTTCCCCATCTGCTTTTAAAGGATAAACAGCCAGTGTTTAATATTACTCTGCAACCAAAGAACTGCACCCACTGTGAATCAACTTTACTTACTACATTCATTAAAATCAGGGCTTAAAACACCATACAAAAAAGAGTCATTTATAATGGCAACCCCTTCCCCCGTGGTTTCTAGCTTGTTTTCAGGAGAAGAGCTAACAGAATTTAGAATCAACAAAAGTGCAAATATTAAAAAAAGCTCTTAATCACCACAAACTGATATGATTGTTTGCTGCGATTCTCTCCTCTAAGAGATTCCCTGGCAGCTCTGGAAAAGCAGCTGCCGTCTTCCTCCCTCCCTTCCTCCTTCCCTTCCTTCCGCGTGACTGAGAAGGAAGAAGGAGACTCAGGAATAGCAGACCCTCGGGCTGTAATTTAGTGAGAAGCTCTCAGGCACAACGTTAAGTGCTACTGGAAACACTTCTGCAAATATTAACTGCGCATAAGGATTCGTGACACTTTGAGGAAAATAACTCTGCTTTCAAGCAGTGAAGATATTTAGCCGTATTTTTCACATTTTCCCCCCCAGTCTTAAATTCTAGAGAAAGGTTTCTCTCTCTCTGGTGACCTGCCTTAATGGTACCAAACAGCTTTGTACGCTGACCCTATGGGGTTTTTGCCTTCTGCTGATGCATTTCCCTCTACGCATTGCCAATTTTGTACCTTGTGCACTTTCCATTTTCAATGCGTAAAGAGAGATGGCTTGTGTATCTTTTTGCAAACACATTTATTTCTCTCTCCCTGAATGGGGAAGATTCTGCCTTTCCAGCAACGGAGAAGGAGCAAAATCAAATTGATGAATCTCAAATTCCCATAGAAGAATCAGTTTTTGGAGCGGTAACCCTCAGAGGAAAAAAAAAAACAACTTCATTATTTAATGTTCAAATGAAAGGGTACCAAATGGGCATAGTCAAAGAAAGAACGTTTTCTAGTCATTTTCCAAGAGATACACAAAAGAGAGAACTTTCTAGAAAGGCATGGGGTAACCTCAGGAGACAGTGCCAGAGCCTAGCGTGCAGAATTCTACAGTGATGCGAATTGCTATTTGCAGCCAACAAGGATGAACTCCTATCCTTGAACCCCTTCAGTTCAGCCAACCGTCTCTTTGTCTCTCCTACCATTTCAAAATGTAACAGGGTTCTACTGGGCTGCCAAAATGAAGAAGGCTTCTGAAGGTAACAGCCGGGCCAACACCAACATGGCCCCCAATTACTCCCAGGTACCACTGTAGGATCAATTTGAAATATGATGTTTTAGAAATTTATAACAAATGCTGGATTTGTTTCAACTCGGAAATAATTCTGTGTATTGTGCAACATTCAAAATTTCAGCACCACAGAATCATCACCCATGTAATTATCATCAGAAAAAACACTCTAAACAGAAGCAAAAAAGTCAATAACCAGGTCCTCTTCTTGCTTGTGGAAAGAGCTCTGCCATTAAAAGGAGGGATTGACAAGGCTTAATTTGCCAAGAATGAGTGCCCTTGGATTAATGGTCTTTAATCAGTTTTCCCAAAACAAAGATCACCTGTCATGATTAATTTAAATAAAACTGAAGCAGTTGATTTTGCCATAGAATTATTTTGCCTAAATTTCTTTACTCGTCCTATCCAAAATGAAAAACAAAACAAAATACTTATCCAGTAACAATCTGAACTACTCTTGCACACGTGTGTAAGAATATGGGAAGACAAGGGCCTCATGTGGCAGAAATGTTCAACTCTGGACTAATGACACCTCAAGGCATCATTTTAGGTATTTGTGAAGGAGTGTATTAAAAACCTCTTTTCAACACTACTGATTGGAAAGCGGGACGCCACTGAATATTTTCTCATGACTGTCTTGATTGATACCCATGTTCCCTCTAAGGAAATGAGGCTTGCCTTGTGGTAGGCTCAGCATAAGTAATAATGAGTCACATGACAACAGAACACTGCTCTCCATCTCTGAGAGCCTGTCTGAGGAAGTGATGGGGCATGCATGGGACTGTGCACTGGTGGAGAGGGATCCGAGTCTCATCTTTGAAACTTGACCCAGAACAACCAAAGTGCCCTAGCTCTGAGGCTGGAGACTGCGGCCTTGCAGCAGCTACACATCTGGAGTTCACAGATGCTCTAAGCTGTGAAACTTCTGGTTGCTTCTGCCCAGACTCCACGTATGCAATCTAGAACACTGAGTGGGTAAACAGGGCCAGATTGAGCAGAACTGAATCTTTCTACATAAAATGTAAATAGAAGTGGCCCTGGGGCCTGGGTACCCCCTTCATGAATCTTCAAAGCATCTCCACATTATGGGCCAGAGAATCTTCTAGATGTCCATCTTTAGGGGACCAGCATGCCTTGGTTACTCCCTATTCAGATGCCCAAATTAATCAAAATAGCAAGGCCTGGGCGGGATCCAGGCTGAAGGTGCCTGTACTACTTGTGATTATAAACAGGTTTGGTGCACATATTTTATTGTGGAAGCAAGACCTAGGACATGCTAAAAGAGCTCAAATAAATTCTAAGTTCCTTAGATTTGTCCAACTGGCTACAAAAATATGTATACATTGATGGCACCTCTATCTGACTTGCCTAAAATGGTCATCTTAGCATTACTTTATTTGATGCACTTGAAGTAATATAATATGCATTTGCTAATTGTCTTTTACTCCTTTGCATCAGTCTAAATTAACAAAGCTTCAAGTTTGTCATGCTGAGTCTGACGTCTGTTTTGTCTTCGCTCCAGAAAGGGATTCCATTATTTGTTTAGGTGAGACTTCTCATTGGCTTTTCAACACTCCCTCATGTTGTATTTAGGTCAGGCTGCCTTTGAGCCTGATTAGAAGTTTGTAGTTCACGTCCACACACCAGGGGCTGCCCTGGTCCACCCACCAGGAGCAGCTACTCCCCTGCTCGTGAGCACGGCTAGAATGGGACCTAGAGATCATCCTGTGCAACAGCTTGGTTTTCAGACGGGGAGGCTGAGGCTCAGGGAGGTGAAATGACCCACTTTCGCCACAGCTGGCTTTAGCCGGAGCCAGCTAGTGCTTGAACTGCAAGCTCAACACCGAGTACTTAAATTAAGATGAGGATTGGAATCAAAGGGTCTCCTGGTTCCCGCACTTCTTACAAACACAGGTCTGTTTACTCTCGCCACGTTATTACTGTATCCTGTGTCATTTCAGTGAAATGCGAGCCTGGCCTCGCGTATAGGTCAAAAAGGGCAGGGGACAGATTATCTGGTCCGCTCTAGAAAGCCATTTGGTTTACTCAGCAAATGAGGGACAATCCGTAGTGTTGTGACTCCTTCTAAATAAATGACCTCTGGTTAATTATTATCTCCCAGCTTTTATCCTTTAATCTCTACGTTTAAATTCTCGGGTGGTAATTGCCTCTAAACCTATGCCTGTAATCACCGCTGCAGACAAAAGCAAGTCTTTCTGTAGCAATTTTTTAAAGTCGTCATTTTTTTCATGTTAAACTATGACACCTAATTAGTGTAATAATAGTTTTCCCCCTTATTGGGATAATTGCACCTTTAAACATATTTTTCAGATTGGAGAGCTTAGTTGCACAGGCATATTCTAGAAGACTAAATGCAAACATGTTTTGTTACCCCATTCATCTGTGGCTTCAAATGTTACTCCGAAGGCGTCTTCTGCAACACAAATGCTAAATTATACATTACGGATCTTTCCAAACACATTAGATAAATTTTTAAACAGACCAGTAGCGATGATCATGTCGCAAACTTAAAATAAACTGAGCTACAGGATAGATTCTATAATTTCATTTAATATTGATAGCAGCTCAATTTAAATTTTGAAAAAGCAAATACCTTTAATAAATTTGGTGTGAACGATTATATATTTTGATACAACTATGGTACAGGCGTGTGTACATATATAAATCTATAGGTAGAATTATATACATTTCCATATATATGACATTTATATTTTGTCTACTCCCATTTTTCTCTTTAGTAAAACAAAGCAGTTTTACTGTACATAGATGTGCAATGCTACATTAAGTCCTGAGTAATTTAAGGGATCATTAATAAACTACTGTAAATTCTAGTCTTTCAGCCAAAGATCCAGTAGATTCTGTAACAAAAAATGTGAAAAAAAAAATTTAAAAATAGGCATTCAGCTATGCGCTTGTTTTGTGCTTAGCGGAGAAAGCTCAAGAATGCACAGTAGCCATTTACATTTGGGAAATTTCCTCAAATATTCAAGATTAAACAAATATCCTATCTGTATGGATTTATAGAAGTCTTAAGTGATGTCACCTACATCCAATTTGTCAAGCATGGAAGATTCCAGGCATGATTGGACCAAAATTCCCTTTTGCAGAATATGAAATTCTGTGTAAACATCGGTGGTTAGGTATTGTACAAAAGTTCTGACTCAAATGAGGGAAAAAGAAAAAAAAATACAATGAAATCATTTAAAATGCTTCTCTTGGGATGTAGCCAGCCACATGGGAGGAATATAAAAAAATAAGATATATATTTTGGTGGAAGAGGAAACCAGATGACAGTCATTTAAGGGAGGTCTGGTGAGCCGCCCGCTCACTTGGGGAGGTCCTGGGCCAGCAGGGCTCAGAGAGCCTGAGACAACCCAGCCACGTCCATTCTGGGGCAGACTCCGCTGTGACGAGAAGGAAGCACTATGGGGAAAAGGCCACATTCAACGGCAATGGGCCAGCAATAGCTGCCCATTGGGGTCCCCGTCAGCAAAGTGAACCATGCCAGTCCCAGGTTCAGGAACTCAGTAGGCCCTGGCGAGGCGGCCTGGGTGCCACCGGAGGAGGTGGGCTCGGACCAAGTGTGGGAGGCCGCCCTGCGCCGGGAGGGCCCCTTCGACGAGAAGGCACTGCATTGGTGGTTCCTCCATCCCCCCCACCCCCAGCTCTACCCCGTCCCATGGCTGCTGTAGTCAAAGACTCCCTTCTTGAAGAACGGCGAGAACTCACAGATGGTGTGTTTGGAAAGGGTCAGCCCCACCTTGTTGATGTGCAGGGGGGACGTCGCGGATTGGAGCATCACGCTGAAAAAGTCCCTGAGGTATTTCTGAGGAAGAGACAAGAACCAAAACATGGGTTAGATGTCGTTGGGTGGAGTCAAGGAGAGAAGAAATTCCAGAAAACAACTCGCCACCCACTTTGAAAGAGCTGTTGCTGTCATTAGAAACAGCACATGGGAATGTGTGTGGCCTTGGCTGTCACCAGACCCACCCAAGGGAAGGCTGCCACCACCTCCATGAAGCAGGTGACTTTTCTGGGACTCAGAGCAACACGGCCTCGGGTCCACCTGCAGACAATGCCCAAAGAAATGCCAATGCGGTGCCGGGCACGGGGGTGGGGGGTGGGGAAGGGGTCTGCTTTACAGCAACAGTGGCACTAGTTAAGATCCTATTTTTTAACAAGTCGTTTCCCTCCAACTTGCTTACTTTTTTCCCTCAACTTACTTATTAAATAGAAAGCTGATTAAAAAAAAGGCCAGCCATCTGTACAATGCTAAATGTGCTGCTGACTAGCATTTTTAAATGGTACCATCACTGTCTGCTTTGGATCCTTCTTATAAACTAAAGGAAAAAGAAATACTGGGGACAAGCGGGTCAGTTCCAAGTACTAATATTTACAAATCATTTTGCAAAGCCTATAATCAATCAACGCAAAGAGATTCTTACTAAGGTTAACTGCTCTGAACCCCCTGCACTGCCCGCCCCCCACCCCCACCCCCGCTGCACATGGTGTGTCACAGCATTCGCTGCTTTCTCTGGCACCTGCAAGCAAAGCATGTCTGGGACAAGGATCCGAGATGCTGGGGATGGAATCAGACACGGCTGCTGGCAGGATGTATTAAAGAAAACAGGACACACAAAAATAGTTAAAATATTTCAGGTCAGGCAAATGTTATTTATAACAGAATGGGACCGAATGCAGGGCGTGGGGGGCAGGGGTGGGGTGGGTAAGCCTAAATCTTTATTACAGTCTCAGCTTGTTTCAAAAATATAAACAATCCTATCACAAACCTTGAAACTGAACATAATAATTACAGACTTTGAGTAACAAAGAAATTTGTCTGTGAAACATGGCTGAGGCCTTAGAAGGAGGGGTTCCCAATCACGGGTGATTTGCCCCAGAGAAGATGTCCAGCAGTGTCTGGAGACGTTTTCGGTTGACTGTCCCTCTAGGGAGGGGGGGCTGCATCCAGGTGCATCCTACGATGCACAGGACAGCCCGCACGCCAGCATTACTACGTTCCCAGGGTCACTGTGCCACGACGGAGAAACCCTGGCCCAGAGAAGTGGAATTCGGCCTCCTCTCTGAATTGCCAACCTGAAATTTACTTCTGAAACAAGACACTCTGCTGAAGGAAAATTCATCTGCTGTTTTCTTAAGCATAATATTGAGGATTATTAATCATTAACACTTGTATAGTAATTTATGGTTTCTAAAAATCTTCTCATTTCTTGCTGATGCAGTCATTGCACATTCTTCAAATGGATAATCTGATGAGTCCTGACACACCCATACCCGTGTGAAGCCATCCCCAAAGCACGAGAACAAAACCTTGCACCATGCCCCCAAATTTCTGAACTCACCTAATTTTATGCTGTCATCGTACTCTGCCTAGAATTACCTGCTTTTATTACTGTCAAACACATTTTCGGGTGAGGACCCTGTTGCAGAAGTAAGCAAGGCTACTAATCAGGAGAGGGGACTTAAAAACAAGGGTTTTTAACTCAGACTCTGTCTTTTTTGTTCAATATACCTAACTTACTGGCCTCACAGTAATCTCTCAGGAAAGGAGCTTGAAAGAGCAATCAGGGGGAGGCAAGAAGGTGCCAAAACCAATTGCTGAAAATTGAAGATCTTACACCAGGACTTATTTGCATCAGAGGCAAAGGGGAACCAGACTTTAACTTTCCTGGGGGAAGGGAAGCTGCGAAGAGCAACAGACCTGGAGGGTGGGGCTGCAACTCTCTCACAGTCTAAAGCATGCACAGAGCCAGGCGGCCGTCACCTCTGGAGCTCTGGAGTGGCCCCCCGGCTGAAGGTCTCCCACAGGCTGCATTTAATGCTCACAACCAACTTGCCTTCAAGATGAGTTCCGACAGAACGACAGAACGGAAGGTATTCACATCCGGGTACCAACATCTGTTATCATTAGTTCACGAGGTGGGGGTGGGGGGCTTTAAAGGGCCACTAGAGCCCAAAGGGTACAATGAAAAGTGAAAGTTAAAAATATAAATAAAAGAAAAAGAGAAAGTACTGGAGAGCCCTTCCCTGCCAGGATACCACCATCAAGAGAACAGTAAACTAGGTGCAGGTAGTGCCTTTTTCTTTAAATGAACTCACTAGCATGTCTCCATGGAAACTCGAGACAGAAGGATCTCATTCAGTGAATTGCAAACATTACAGGAGAGTTTTTACATTGCAAAACCAACCTCTGCTTGGCAGGATCAGGCAGCCTGGGCTCCCTTTCCATAGACTGCTTCCTTGGCCAAAGAAATGCTTTGATTGTATTCTCTGCATTGAGCTTCAGGTGCTCAGAGGTATCTGAGTGAGGCACGGTAGGCTTGGTGCTGTGTCCACAGCCACATGCTGGCAGTGGGCTGGCCAAACTTCTTCTGGCAAATGACAAAACCCAGGGACTAGGTGTAGGGCTGGGGACAGAAGACAGAACTAAACTTCCAGAAGGTTCTTGAGGTCACAGGCAGCAGCTCATTCTTCTTTGGAACCCCCACCACACCTGACACACTGCTGAACTTGGGAAAAGTTGCTTGGAAGGAACCCCGATGACGAATTCTGAGTAGTTCATCTTTAAAAAATTGAGGTGTACACAGAGAAAACAGCACACATGCACAGCTTGGTAAAGTTTCAAAAGGTGGACATCCTTGTGTGATCAGCACCGAGATAAAAACAAGACAATACTGCTAGTACCCAGGCAGCCCTCCTCATTCTCCCTCACAATCCTTTCCCCAAGGACAAGGCTATCATGACTTCTCCCACCATAGATTAGTTTTGCCAGTTTTTGAAGCTCACATTAATGGAATCACACAGGACACTGTCTTTCGTGTCTGGCTGCTGGGCTTTACCACAATGTTTGTGAGACTCATACACCTTGTTGGGTATAGTTACAGTGTGTTCATTGTCACGGCTGTGTAGTATTCCACGTGTGAACATGCCCACTGGCTGCCTTTCACAGAGAGGAACGCAGCAGTGACTAGTTTGCATCTTCCGTCTGAGCTCTTCTTCAGGGACAAAATGTGCCTCCACTCAATGGTGTCCGGTGAATCAAGTTTATAGGTCTCTCCAGTAAAGCGGTTCCCCTGTAGGATTTTAGGCTCAGGCCAAGATCAGCCAGTGAGCTAGAACTCTACTATATATCTATTTAATATAGATACATTATAATTATATGTAAAATACATATTTAAAGACACAGATATTTATATTAGTCATTTTTGTTACTTGTGCTCACAATGTTTTCTATAGCATCTGTGGCTGAGGGGAGAAAATGAAAGTTCTTCCTTTCAAAGCGATCCCCTTTTTATTGTCTAGCCCTTCCCGGTATGCGAAAAATAAGTCCAGGAGAGCCACGCTGCATCCCCAGGGCATTTCATTTTATAAAAAAGCATTACAAAAATTGAAGGACATTAGGAGTTCAAGTGGCTTATCAGGGTCAGAAGGGCAAAGAAGGAGAAGGATTTGTGAAATCCAATCTCCAATTTCTGTTTCTTTCACATGGCATTTTCTCCATTAAAAAAAGAAAGAAAGAAAAGAAACAAAAACCAGGCATATTTAAATCTCTGTGGCTGTCAGGGACCGCAGAAGGCCAGCAAGCCTTGCCCACCCTGGTTGTGGGTGTCTCACCCAAGTCTTGGCTTCATTAAACGCTCCGATCAGGGCCACTGCGAACGGGCAGTTGCAGCCCCTGCGGCTGTGCAACATTTCAGCCCTGCCTCGCCCAGGGTAGATGGAGGATGAAAGTCAGATCAAGCCAAATCCTTTTTCAATAAGATTGCAAACCCACAGTACAGAGTGAGAAGGGGTCTGGGCTCTGAGAGTCTGAGTATGAGTGAGGGTGGGAAAGGGCGGGGGCCACATAGAGTTGGAGGGGCTGGCTGGGGGAGGGCGACAGAGGAAGGGTTGTGATGGAGGGAGCACAGAAGACACAGGGGAGAGAAGGAAATAGCAAAACAACATTGGAGACCAAGCTCCGGGAGTCATTTATCCATTTGGCATTAAAAAAAAAAAAAAGATTTAAGAATAAAAAATAGATGAGACATTTATCTATGTAATTTACTTTTTGCTACTTGGACCAGCACTAAAGTATAAGGTATTTTCTTATCAATACTTGCAGGAAATCAAGTTTAGATGGCTGATCTTGAAGGCGTATTTCAGTACTGAAGAGAACCTTGATTCCAGAAAGTGCCTTTCTTCTACAGTCTGCAGGCAAATCTTACTGTTTTTTTAAAGTTAGTCCATGTAGGGGGCAGTGAGCAGGGGGTAGAAGTAACCAGGAGAGATGGGACTGCCTGGGTCTGTTCCAAACAAAGCATTAAACAGGCATGTGCCCCACCCCCAAACAAGACAAAATCCTGTAAGGGACCAGGAGCTTTTCAAGAGGAGGCCAAAAGACCACAGGAAGAACGAGGGACATACAGCTTGTCAGAGACACCCACACCAGGCTCCTGATCTCTTCTTTCCAAAGTGGTCCTTTTCTTCAAATCATACCTGCCAAGACCCTTCCACATATTTCCTGAGGATTGTCTCCCACATGCACACAACACGCTGACCAGCTGCCACAGAGAACCACTTATCAGGAGCCCGAAGTGTTCCAGGCATAGTGAGAACTTTTCATGGTATATCTCACTCAATTACAACTTCATAAAGTAGGGACCATGACTATGCCCATCTTCTAGATGTAGAAACTGAGGACCAGGAGGCTTAAGTCATGCCCTGAAGGTCACAGAGCATAGAGGTAGGAGTGCCAGAATGCACATCCACATCTTCCAGCCCCAGAGGCTGGGTCTCAGTCACCAGCCTGCCGTCCAGAGTCTACCATCCCCTATTTTCCTGTTGGGCCCCCCATCTCCTGAGCACTGCCATCTCTCGCTGGGCAAGGCCATCTACACTGAGCCAGATATGCTGCCTTTCCCAGGCCTGAGGCTGCTCTCACAGAGACCAGGGGCTCTGGGTTCTCTAGAGTTAATGTTCCTTACAAACACGGGAATGGGAAAAACACTTGCTGTGAGGCTTACACTCATCTATACAGAGTCCAATGTAGTTGTGCCCATGCTTCCGTCCTATCTTCCTTAGAGCCTTGGTAGGCACTGGGCCATTTTTTAACTGCCCTGCTTCCTTTTTCCTTCCCAAACAGCACTCAGATTCCCTTCTGAAAAAATATCTTTCCCTCCTTTAGGGATTGGTTATCGGGGCTGACTGAGGGCAGAGGACTGGTGAACTTTTCCCGTTCATATTCTGGGGTAGGCATCCCCACAGCCAAAGAGCTAATGAAGATACCACTTGGAGTCTGCTGGAATCGATCTCTTCCAGATTGCAGAGCCACTGCCCAAGGGCATTTTCAAGTGTAAGAAATTCAGGGAACTCTGAGAGAGGGCCAGCTGCAGGAGGGCCTTTGGTCTTGCCACTCCCATTCATTGACAATGGCCACAGTAATTTTCTACTGTTTGCAAACAAGTTAACTAACAATGACCTCTGATGCACTGGTAGGCAGGTGGCAGGCACTAGTCCAGGTCAGAGGAAACCTTCCATCTCCAAGCTCCTGGGGGGCTGGTCTGTAGTCAGATCAAGATCTGCCCAGGGCACCCCACTATTAGGAAAAGGTCCATCTAGGGAGGCTTTAGTGAATAACATTTCAGATGGGTCAGTGCATCCTCGTGGTACATCCCCAGCCAACGGTTAACCTGGAAAGTTCCTGCCCCAAACCCTGATATACACACAGGCCAATCTTCAAAATTCCAACACCATTTCAAAACAACTAAACATTATTAATCTTTTGAACCAAAACACAGGCTAATATGGTCTATTGGCTGTGTTAATGAGTTCTGAAAGGTGAAACACACTCCCTACAGCAATACAGTGCAATTCAGCAAGAATTTAGTCAATTATTTTAAAGCTTTAGCCTGGTACCTCAATGAATACACTGCATCGGGAAGAAAAAATTGAAAATATAATGTGCTGCTACACGCTATTTTCATTTTTATTTCATTCTTGATGAAGGTCATTCTGTTAACATGATTCATGTGTGACCTACAATACAATTTCAGTCTCCGCTCTAGCTGAAAGGAAAGTACTTAAATTACTGGAACAACCTAACTAAAAGCTGGCCTTAAGACAGCCTCTGCTGGGCTGTTCTTTTCAAGTCTGGAGCTTCTGGATGAAATGCTCATCGGGTCATTGGGACTGACCATGTGCTCTACAGTCCATCCAGGCAAAAACCTGGGAGATGAGCAGGAAGCTAAATAGTGCGGCTCCTGCCATCTTGCAGCCATTTCCTTTCAGGTCTGGGGTCTAGAAAGGAGGGAAGATGGAGTGGCATCCACGTTCGGCAAACAGTGTGAACAAGGGAGCCAGGTAGGCATGTGCAGGGCTCTGTGTGGGGAAGAGCAGGACTTGAAGGGGAACGAGGAGGGTCCTGAACCTGGATTTGGGTCTGCAGGCACTCTGTACAAAGCACTTCCCAGTTCATGAGCTCATGTGACCCCTATGACATGCTGAGGAGGAGGAAAACAAGGTATGCATATCCTGTTTACAGATGAGGAAACTGAGACCCCAAGAGGCAGTGACTCAGCCCACATCAACAGACCACAGAGGATGACAAATGACTGGCTCTTCAAATTCAGGAGAAAGTCAGATGGCCTAATATAATTCACAAGGTATAATCCCTTAAGCCGGAAATGTAAGGAGTAAATGTAAACGCAGCCCTTCTCTTTTGAGCCCATGCTCACAGGGGCCCTCAGAATTTGCCACTGTGTGTGTGTGTGTATGTGTAGAGAATACACAGGAATGAGAGCAGGGCCTCAGAAGCATTCAAAAGACCTTACCTTATTTTTTTGGCTCCTTTCCTTCTATTTTAATTACCAGAGGGATAAAGTAATGACTATTTTAGGTTGCTAAAAAGCTTGCTTTACTAGGGCTTATAGTCTATTATTGTAGACTCTAGAATAGTCTATATTCTAAAACATAAGACTCTATAATACAGGTTTACATTTGAGCCTGTATAATACAGTCATACAGCCTCATGATTGTAACTGCAGCCTGCCGCGTACTTCATGGCCATGTATCGCCCAGCCTCCTGATTTCCCCAGCCATCTCATTGTTGTAGAGCCCCTTCATGTCACAAAATTTTAACATACTTCATAATCTAAAGTTATTGAAATTATTAAAATGTGCTTTAAAAATGTAGTAAGGCCTTATCCACCTTTCCACTGTGACATATTAACAGGGAAGACAGCTTGCTGGAATTCCTCCTTTCCAGAAGCCATTGGTAGCCACGGCAGCAGCTTAAAGACAATTATCAGTCTACTCAGACTTAGAGGTTTCATTTACCTTGCAGCACTTGGAAAATTCGTCGACTGATGGGCTCTGAAGACAGATCAAGCCAGGATGGGGACATGCTGGGATATTTCTAGATCCGAGAGAGGTCTGGTTACCACTGGCCATGGGTCATGAATCAACCCAGTAGGGTCAATATTCACCTCACTCAAGGCTTCCTGGTTTCAAACTGTCATAAATTCTAGTTGACACCTCTCTCCCTGGCTATTTAGGAATCCTAAAATTTGTCTCCACTGGATCAAAAATACTGGGTTCCTTTCCTGACATGCCCCTAAATGTCCTCCACACTCTGATGAAATTAGGACAGTTTGATTCAAGCAACTCATCCATCCACCAGTTACCACACACCTGCTCTACAAGGAGCAGTGGGCCAGGCACTGGGTGTCCAATGTTGAATAAAACAGACACAGAGCCTGGGATGCCCTGCATCATGTTTTCATTGTTCAGAATCGTTCATCTAAATCCTACTTGTCTTCTAAGGACTGGACAAGGTTTGTTCTTTGTTGGCTTTTCTCTCTTGAAACTTCATGCATGCACCAAAAAATATTTGTTGAGAGCTTTCTACATGCCAGTGCTGCTGAGGATTCAGTAATAAGATCAGTTCCTGCCCTGAGTAATGTGTAGGCATCCCAGGGAGTTGGATAGGTAAAGCACTGATTAAAATAAGGCTATATATTCTAAACAGGAATGAGATGCTATTGGAGCACATAGAAAAGCCACCCAGCCTAGTTCTGGGAACTGGTGACATTTATGCCAAGACGTGAGGGATGAGTAAGAATCAGACTGGAGAAAATATTGGCAGAAGATACTTGAAGGAAGCCTATTCCAGGCAGTGGGGAGAGCATGCAAAGCGTCATGGTGAGGATGCATAACTTGGAGTCTCCCCAAGAGTCCACATGACTGGAATGCATGCACATGTGGGGCCCATTCAGTGTGGGGGACACACTTCTGGAATGTACTGCTCACTAGATTGGCTCTCTACTGGTACTCACATTGGGGGTCCTGCACTGTGCTCCGGCAGTGTCTCTTCTCTCTGATCCCTGGATCCTGTCAGGCCCTCTGGGTGGAGCCTGTGCTTTGTTTTCACCAAGAGAACACATTGCAGGTAAAGCTGACAGTGAAGAAGTCACCTGGCAGGCTCCGGAGCCCCAGCCGGGCCCAGTCCTTAGTGGCGCCATGATCAGAATGCAGCCATGTAAGTGGCCTGACCTGATACCTGACACTTGGAAAAGATGAACCACTCAGTGGAGCCCTGCCCAAATTCTAGAACCATAGCATCATAAGCAATAAAATGGTAATTGCTTTAAGGAAGTTAAGTTTTGGGGTAGTTTATTACATGGTGATAGATAACCAAAATTTGTGTGTGTGGGAAGAAGGTAAGAGATGAGGGAGTCAATGAAATTAGTCAAAGGAGAAAAGTCTCTTTGGTTTTTATTTATAATTTATGACTAGCCATAAATTACAGTCCTATTCTACTTCATGCTAACCTCTTCCAACCTCTTTAGTATTTCTAATGAATAATTCTGTCTTAGCAGGTACTTCTTTTCTATCCATCCTAGGTTTTAAAGTAAATACTTGAAATAAGTAGTCATCATTTGAAATATGGCATTTATTTCTTGATTTTATAGAGAATTCTGAGAGCTCCCAGTTAAAATTCATCAGGGTGAAAATGTTAGTCTGTGATTACAGAATCGGAACTATTCATTACAGCTATTCAGAGAATCTTCTTTATGAGCTTAATGACATAAGCATATTGTACTGAATTATTATGGTACTGCATCAATTGGACTCATAAATTTAATATACTCAGTCTGGCTCACATATTCTAATAAAATCCAGCGAGCTTTAAAAATTTTATAAGGAATGTGCATTTAAAGTCATGTGATATTCAATTTTTACAGGTTGGCATTCCTGCTTGGGGTACTGGGCGTAGCTTTAGTAATCGTGACCGACCAGCCTGGTAGACCAGCAAGCTGAGGGGGAGGACCCACAAAAAAAGGCCACATAGAAAGCCCTCAATCTGCTCAGACTGTGAAGATGGTTGAGCTCTTCTCCAAAACCCAAGTCGATACCAGGCCCTTCTTTTGGGCTCACGGAGGGAAGGAGCTGAGGCTGCATCTTGAGCCACAAGCAACGGCATGGCAGCTATAAGGGAGCAGGCCAACCACTTCCAGAAGGTCTGACAGGCCCCACTTTCAACCTTACTCAGCTGAAGCAAAATATGGGAGGATGGACTCTGTGGGAAAAGTGTAGTTTCCAGGGTTTGCCCTGGTTTTTTGACTTTTGTTTACTGGATTTGGGTTAAGGGACTGGTAACAGCTCCACACAGAGGCAAAGCAACTCAGCTGGCTCAGCATCTGGGCGGGGAGGGTGGGAGAGCAGCCTGGAGGCTCAGCTGGCCATGTGGGCCACACGACTGCTGGAGTCCAAACCTCGCATTGCAAGCCACATCCCGGGACACCCAGTTGTGCAGCAGCCACCATGCTGGGCACAGGGACGTTACAGCACTGGGGTCCGGATTAAGTCCCTGAACCCCTCCGCACCTGTTTCTTCATCTGATTATATCCCTTTTTAGATCAGAAGATGAAATGAGCTGTGTCTGTGAGGTGCTCGGGGCAGGGCCCAATTTACAGCATGCATTTAAGTAGGTGACATTATTATCTACACAGCCTTGTCCTCACAGAGTTAATCTGCAGATATATTCATTTTCTTCCCTTTTAGATGTTTAGATACACGTGAGCTTAAAATGTGGAAGTATTTAATGCTTTAATGTTTTCCCCTTCAAAGGAAAGTGGAAGACAGCAAGTCTGGAATGGCTTCTTTCCAAAGTCACCTCATATCAGATACTGGCAGACCCTTCATTTCAAAAACTGCTTTATTTATTTATTTAATTTAAATTTTTTTTTTAAATTTTTTTTTTTTTGACAGAGAGAGAGAGACAGCAAGAGAGGGAACACAAGCAGGGGGAGTGGGAGAGGGAGAAGCAGGCTCCCTGCCGAGCAGGGAGCCCGATGCTGGGCTCAATCCCAGGACCCTGGGACCATGACCTGAGCCGAAGGCAGACGTCTAACAACTGAGCCACCCAGGTGCCCCTCAAAAACTGCTTTAAAGTAAGGAAGAGTTAATGGGTTTTTCAAAATGGGGAATCGTAATCGTAAGTTTAAAAATCTGGACTACACCAGGTAAATTAATGATGCCCCCAAAGCTCATTTTAAGATACATTTTGGACACTGAGATTCTGGAAAATGCCATCTGGGGGGAAAAAAGAACTATTCTTTGTTTCTCAGCTCTTCATTCCTTCTTGCCCTGTATAAACCTTCAAAGAGGTTCCTGACATTCTGAGACTGAAAGACTGCTCCAAATGACCAATTTGACTGACAGACTTTCAAATAAGAAAGAATCTTGCTGTATGGTACCCGTCTGGGCTATAATGTACTTAAACTCAAATTCAAAGAATTAGGTCCCCAAAAGCTTAAGAACCAAGGAGTAGTTGCATATTAACTACTGGTCTCTCAAGGTCTCCCTCTGAGTAGGAGCCAAGCACTTGGATGCAGTGTGATGCTTCAGGAACCCTGAATGACTGTCTTACTCCTTTTTACCGTCTATGCCTGTGGTTGAGCAGAACCATCCTCCCCTTTAATGTCTAATCTGAGGTCACTTATATATTGATGGCAAGTTTTCTCAGGCTGGCCTTGGACTGGACCATCACCGAATACCAATGAGTCCCTGAATTCCAGGGCAAGAGGGTCAGCTCTTGAGCCTAGGAGGGAAGACCCACTGCCCCTTTTTTGTTCCTGGACTAGGGGCTCCTGATGATCCCTGTGGGACTATTTGTCTTGCAGATTATCCTCCTGCCCTGGGAGTTATTCCTCAGTGTCCACACATTGCCCTATGTCCCAGGAGGGAGCCATGGTCATGCCCCAGGTGTGATGAAGCCTATGGCCCTGAGTGGTGGGCCTGTGACCCCACCCCACAGAGAGGATTAGCTGGGGATTTGGATTATCCACACCAATGATCCCCTTCACTGGGGATAATGATGGAGGCTTGACTATGTTGGGGAAAGGGGAAGGCAGGGAGAAAAGCCAGACCAAAACTTCTCCAATATAACCCAGTTCTAAAAAAGGATAGGATAGTTGTGGATTTTTAAAAATTCCTTCACCAGATATCAACCACACATTGAAGCACCTAAATTAATAAAGATACACACTGAAAATATGTACCTCCTGCATAGCACTTTGCTCAGAAAAGACTCTCCGTCAGGTGCTCGATAACAATGAATATTAGGTAACATTAATAAGTCCTAATGAACAATGAGAAGCCTGGGTTTTCTCTCCTTAGGACCTTCCCTTGCAGCAAAATTTCACAGATTTATATAGTAGCTTCTCTCTGAACAAGAGAAGTTTACTAAATCACTAGAGAGAAGAAGTCGATCAAATCTTAATTTAGGCTCCAAAGCCAAACTTGAGAAACTCTTCAAACTGTCTTGGCACCTCTTCAAATCTGAGAAGTTGCTGCAGAAGAGAAGTTGGGAATGTTGCTGGTTTGGCAGTGGATTAAGCAGGGTGTCCTTGTGTCCTCTTGTCTGGTTCTGGTAACTGCCAAATGAACCTGAACCCATGTAAGCACCAGCCTTTGAGTCGTCAACACCTTGAGCGCTCAAGATTGTTCTCAGCTGAGAGGCTCTGAAAGCAGTGTGGTAGGAGTTAAAAAGGAGGACTGGCAAAACGTGGAAAGAAGATCTCACAGATCAAAGGGAAATTGTTCCAGCTGGGAGATCTTGGAGAAAACTATGGGACCATTTAATCTAAGAAATAATGGGCTCATTTGGGCTAATCTGACATCCAGTTTCTGCCACGAGGAAACTGCCTTGCAAAATAAGAAATGTCAGTTTGTACTGACTGAGCTATTACTTGGATATACCCAGATTCTTTTGAGTCAGAAACTGCAAATAAAGGCAGTTTTGGCAACTGGAAGATAAGCACTATAAATGGAAAAGAAAAGGTGAATCAGCAGCAACAGATACCGAAAAGCACAGATATCCCAGCCTATGGAGACGGATGGAGCAGACGGTCTTCTTGCTGCTCATCCACAGAGCTCTGAAATAAAAACCCTGCAATCCACTGAGGGTTTGCTTCCAGTCAGCTACAAAATCCACTGAGAAAAAGGTGACGGCGTCACTGACTGCCATTTTCAACTCTGATTAACAACTGCTTTCCTGATTTTGGCATCACTTTCCCAATTTTATTTATAAATAATATGAAACAGGTGATCTCAATTAGGAAACAAATTAGACAAAGTCTTCAGTTTGGGGTTTTTTTGTTTTTTTTTTTGTTGCCTGGAATGAATATATGTAAATGTAACCACATTGCAGCGAATTCCTGGGAATAGAAATGAGTCTACCTAAAAATGGATGGGAGCTTTAGACGGGCAAACAATGAAGACAAAAAGTTGTGCGAAATTGGAACAAACTCATGTTCTTACCCATTTCTTTCTCCCAAATATTGTTTCAAAGGGCTGCAACATATAATTCATTACTGCTATGACATATAAGTGACACATACAGGGAAAAAAAAAAGGGATCGTCAAAGGAAAAAAAAGTAACTACCCGAATTCTAAAATAAAAATACAGTTTTCAAAAGCAGTGAAAGGACAGTACAGGGGTTCACTGGCAAGGCCACAGTGAGCACCTTTAGGAAAAGCACAAATTACAGGGCGCCTGGGTGGCTCAGTTGGTTAAGTATCCGACTCTTGATTTCGGCTTAGGTCATGATCTCAGGGTCGTGGAATCAAGCCCCGAGTTGGGCTCTGCGCTGGAGGTGGGTGGAGCCTGCTTAAGATTCTCCCTCTCCCTCTGCCCCTTCCCCCATCTCCCCCTCTCTTTTCCCCTCCCTCTCGCTCTCAAAAAAAGGCACAATTTCTTGGAAAACAAATCTAAATAAATGGAGCTAGGGGAACTGAAGCATCTTTGAGAAAGTCTAATTCAAATTTATAAAAGAGAAAGGATGATTCCCAAATGTAGATATAAACAGTGAGCAGAGGACTAGGAGAGACTGGACAGAGAAAATGGTTCTTAAAATACACAGATGCACAAGAATTTTGCATATGTCTTTCAGGCTGTTGCAACAAAGGGAATGTATGAAGAGGAACTGTATAGAAGTCAATGGAAATAAATATAACCGATTAGTTCAGGAAGTAAGAGGCTAGGCCTTTAGGTTTGTAACACCACTAGGAGATGCAAAAGTAAGAAGCACAATGTTAAAACAAGGGAAGGAAGAATGAGGTGGATCACACTGCACAGTGCTTCTCAAACACTTTCTGGAGAAGGACCAACTGAACGGGGGGTGATAGGAAAGAGAGAGAGACAGAAAGAAATGGAAAACAGAGGAGACAGGAAAATTCAAGGAGGACTGGACCAGGGGGTTCAACACAAACAAATGGGATTCCAGAAAGAAATAAGAGGAGAAATCATCTCGAAAATCTCCTAGAAATGAAGGATGTGAGACGGAGAATGCACGTGGAGTGTCCTGCAGAACTGAGGGGCTGCTCACCAAAGTGGAACCATGAACACTCAGAACCCTGGGGACATAGGAAGGGCCTACAAACTTTTAGTAGGGGTGACAGAAGTATTATGTCACACACAAAGGACCAAGAATCAAAATGGCTTTGAACGGCTTCACAGCAGCACTGGGGGGTAGAAGACAATGAAGCAATCCCCCTGAAATTCTGAAGGATGGTTTTCAACTAACATATATACCCAGCCGGTGTGTGGGTGAAGAAGGACATGTTCAGAAATGTTTCTAGAAATTTACCTCTTCCATATGCTCTCTTAGGAAGCAACTAGAGACGTGCTCCATCACAATCAGGGAGTCAACTGAGAAAGGAAAACATGAGGCACAGGAAGCAGGGGAAACAATTCAAGAGAGAGCAAAGGATGACGGAGATGGAAGACCAGAGTACCTGTGGCTCACTCTGACTAGAAGAGGCAAGAAGCTTCCAGAAGATTCGTACAACTGACCAAGTATCTGAAGCTGAGGTAAGTTATGGATACATAATAACCTGAGCAAAGACACGAGCTGCGCTCTTATACGTCCTGACACCCCGCTGGGCAGGTGGAGCAGGGGTGGCTGTGTCCCCACATGTTTTAGGAGGATGGCGGGGTGGAGGCGGGTGTTAACATCCCCCACAGTGGGATGTTACCAGATAGCACTTCACATTGAAACAAAAATCAGAAAGAAGCAATCCAGGAATGCAATTTTAGTCTGTAGGAAAATACCAAAGGGTATCGCGAGGGTTCTGCTGGGGAAAAGGGAATGTAAGGTACGCCCAAAGGCAGAGGACTGCTTTCCAGAAAAGCCTAGTAGAACTCTTTGAGCATATCCATAACTTACACTGATTTAAAAAAAAAGTTTTAAAATCTCTCTCTCTCATTGGAAAAATGCTTAGAAGGGATATATGCCCAACCACAAGAGCAATTACCTCTGGGCACTGCCTCCGTTTGATCCTGTGAAAGCAGAGATGCAGGGAGATTATTTTCAGATGATTTTGGTCACAGAGGCAAAGGGGTGGGAAAGCGAGAGTGGAGAAAGGAGGTAGGTAGTACAGGGCTGAGCATACTCAGGTTACTATCCAGGGCAGCACTCGGTCCTGCTGGGGACCCTCTGAGAAACATGTAGAATGTGCTTCTGAGTCATCCCTAAGGATGGGAAGCAGGCACATTTATCCCTATTTTGTGTCTCACTTTGGGAGGCACCTGCAGGCCCCACACCTCTGTCCAACCTGTGGGCTGCAGCCTGAAGGGAGAAATGGGGAGAGAGCCCGAGGCGCCACGGCACACAGTGGGGCTGTTCTCCACGGCCATGGCCAGAATCACGGGAGAGTCAAGGGGATACGCAACAGCTGTGGGACGCTGAGGTTGGTGGTGATTAAGGGGGATCCCAGCTTTAGCTGTGAAGAGGGAGCCCTTCATTCAGTGGTGCCTGCTGACCACCCTGGGGAGCAGGGTAATGGGGGGAGTGGTGTTTGATAAACAAGCATTTTTAACGGATTTAAAATGCAAGTTTTATTGCCACCTTAGGCTATAAGACAGAGGTGACTGTGGCTCACGCACAGGCCTAAGTGAGTTCATGGTCAAAATGATTCCAGAGCATTCAGAAGATAAAGAGCTACCCATGAGCTCCCAGCTTGCCCCACCTCTTAGCCAACATCCACG
Source organism: Leptonychotes weddellii (assembly GCF_054177405.1). Lineage (NCBI taxonomy): Eukaryota > Metazoa > Chordata > Mammalia > Carnivora > Phocidae > Leptonychotes > Leptonychotes weddellii. The sequence continues at coordinate 36,584,641 of NC_138378.1, forward strand.
GGGCTGGACTGTGGCGGCTCCGCAGCAATGAGCCAGAATGGCTACCGTTATTTCCAGGAACTCCTGTGTTTTATGTTTTCACAACAAGAACGGATTTTTCTTTTATTCTATTACAGTACTCCTATATATCTATATACAGTATTGAATTATATCTATAATTGACATCTCCATATACATCTAGACCTTATTTCTATATTATACCTATATAACTATATAACTATAGCTATATCTGTATAATGTAATCTATAATTAAATCTGTGTAACTGTATCTTATATCATGGTTTACTCTCTTATTTTATAATAATACCTCATTGTATAAGAAATTTCCTCCTCCAATGAGTCTTAACAAGATGGTGACTGCATTTAAAACAACACAGTCAGGGGGCGCTAAATGACAATGTGGTCACCTGACAGTGCCAGGAAGGGACTAAGAACCTCACTGTGGGGCCATTCTTTTATTTACACCGAGGATGATGTATACACTGGGGCAAAAGAAAAAGAGACTTGGGGGGCGCCTGGGTGGCTCAGTTGGTTAAGCGACTGCCTTCAGCTCAGGTCATGATCCCAGGGTCCTGGGATTGAGCCCTGCGTCGGGCTCCCTGCTCTGCGGGAAGCCTGCTTCTCCCTCTCCCACTCCCCCTGCTTGTGTTCCCTCTTTCACTGTGTCTCTCTCTGTCAAATAAATAAATAAAATCTCTAAAAAAAAGAAAAGAAAAACAGCCTCGGGTAGACATCAGCAAGGGTACCTGATTAAACAGGGGTACTAGCAGAAATTAACAATACAAACATGTCACTATCATATACATGATTCAAAATAGTCATTAATTCCAAAACAATTTTTTAAAAAATATTTTATTTAGTTATTTGAGAGAGAGAGAGAAAGAGCATGAGTGGGGTGGGAGGGGCAGAGGGAGAAGAAGCAAACTCCCCGCTGAGCAGGGAGCCTGCCGCGGGGCTCGATCCCAGGACCCTGAGATCATGACCTGAGCCGAAGGCAGATGCTTAACCAACTGAGCCACCCAGGCGCCACCCCCCAAAACAATTTTAGTAACATGGGCCTCATCAGAAGATGGTCAATTTTTTTTGATCATCAATGGCTGTCTCTCAGGTATGGCTACTCTTTACCCTACTTTTAGCTGTATTTCTATCCGATGCTTCCCCCTGGGGCCTGGGAGCTAATTAAGTGCTCAGCCTAAAAGACCTTTCCTTCTCCCCCGTGTTGTGCCACAGCATGAATGTAAGCTGTAAGGGGTGGCAGATGAGAAAATATTAAAATGATGTTTACTTAAGCAGAGTAAACAATAAGGTCAATAGCAACTTGAAGCTGACATCTGTCTCCGAACAAGCAGGCAAGCTAGCTCCAGGTATGGGCGACAGAGAAGTGAGCTGCTGCTGCAGGCTCCTGTGGTCCATGCCAACTGTAATATCTACTTCTGTTTCAGAGGCAATGAGACATTTAATAAAAGAAAACAAATAGCGATGCCTCGCTGTATCTAGGAGGAGAGTAGCAACAACCCTCCAGCTGTTTAGCACTGAAATGTTCAGGCTTCATTTCATTTTGCTTTTAAAAGTAACCAGGGAAATGAAAAATGTTCTATACTGAACTCCACAAACAGAGCGTGCACAGCTCTTAAGCCTGCCATCTTGCGCTGTGCTGCGTTACTTTCATCTGATGCTATTTCATAAACAGGAAAGAGTTGGAGAATCTCTGTTAGGAATCTGTCAAGCCCCAAACACCTTGTAAATGAGCAAGGGAGGTGGAGAGATGACAGATGTTACTGATTTACTGCTAGGATGGCATGTGAGGTGGGACTGTAGTTGGGATTGATATTAGAATACCAAAAGCCCAACAAATGGTAAAATTACCACTGCACCTGTATCTGGGGTGAGCAGAATGGCTTCTGTCACAGTTAACCTTTTTTTTTTAAATTTTATTTTATTATGTTATGTTAGTCACCATACACTACATCATTAGTTTTTGAGGTAGTGTTCCATGATTCATTGTTTGCGTATAACACCCAGTGCTCCATGCAGTACGTGCCCTCTTTAATACCCATCACCAGGCTAACCTATCCCCCCACCCCCCCTCTCCTCTAGAACCCTCAGTTTGTTTCTCAGAGTCCATACTCTCTCATGGTTTGTCTCCCCCTCCGATTTCCTCCCCTTCATTTTTCCTTTCCCACTTTTTTTTTTTAAACATATAATGTATTATTTGTTTCAGAGGTACAGGTCTGTGATTCATCAGTCTTACACAATTCACAGTGCTCACCATAGCACATACCCTCCCCAATGTCTATCCCCCAGCCACCCCATCCCTCCCACCCCCACCACTCCAGCAACCCTCCGTTTGTTTCCTGAGATTAAGAATTCCTCGTATCAGTGAGATCATATGATACATGTCTTTCTCTGATTGACTTATTTCACTCAGCATAATACCCTCTAGTTCCATCCATGTCGTTGCAAATGGCAAGATTTTGTTTTTTTGATGGC